>NC_043707.1:17116238-17192266 GCF_006229205.1 Suricata suricatta
ATGAGACCCTCTGCGAAGCTATCTGGAGCACACGCTGCCCCCAGACATAACGATTTCTTTAAAAAGGAACGAACACCACGTGCTGCAAGTGCTCTAGGACCTCCTCAGCAGCGGAGGAGACGGCAGAGAGAGCAATCAGGACACCCTAGTGGCCGCACTTGAGATAATACACAGAAGGTCCAGGGCCTGGGAGACAGGAAGTGCCAAGTTGATGTCACTTCGCATCGCTTCTTCCACCACACTCGTGGTGCCGCTCTGACAACCACTAATGCTACCACCGACATAATCCCAGCCGTGGCCTGATGCCGGCAACCCCGCAGGTAATCGAGACGTTAACAGCTCCGGCTGCACAGTGGCGGTCCCAATATTGCATCTCCTCTTGGATCCACGCCGAGCAAAGTCCACCTCCGTCCTCCTCTGGCTACCCTCGTGCTTCGGGGTGGACTGGAATGGGTCTAAAAGTATTTCCCTGCCCTGCCCCATTTCCTTGAGATACTGCTTTCCCTACAATCAGAAAGGTAGGGTCCAAGTTGCGCTCACTCGTGAACACCCTTTCAAGGGATGCCTGCCATTCGCTGTGAGAACGGGCTGGTTACGGAACACGGCCCTATGTGCTGGTTTCCTCCTATGCAAAAGAGCAAAGTCAGACAACTGACCAGATGTCTGATGGGAGATAAATGAAGAAACAACCTTCAGCACTGCGGTCAGTGCGAATTCTCTGGGCTCATGCAAGGAAAGCACAGAGGAGAGCCTATACCCTAACAGGTGCTCAAGAGATGGCATCAATGAGTCCCCTGTCCCTTAAGTATACCCCTGCCTGCTGGCTTTACCACCAAGGTCCTTAGATGGAATGTCAGCAGTGATCTGAACTGTAACTGGCTTTAGAGGTCTGAGTGAAGGGCTACGTGAAATGTAAAACAGGTGTCATGAGACAGTGCTCACTGTGCTGGTTTGTGGGTGGGGGGTGAGGGGGGAGAGGTGGATTCTGAGATGAAGATGCCCCTTTTCTCCAGGTCACGGCTAACAGAATCCATGCAAGGGACAGCCAGGAATAATGGGAATGACAGAAACAGTACGCACCATTTACTGAACACTTTCTATGTGCCAGGGGGTGTGCACAGTACCTTCATGCAACATTTAATTTAACTGAACTCCTACAATAATTGCACGACGTATGTACCATTATTAGAGAGGAGGAAACAGGCTCTAGGAGGCGAAGTGACTTACATGCTTTGTGTTCACAGACCATGAGACACCTGAGCCCACAGTAAAAGTCAGGTCCGTGTGACTCCAAAGCCCACTAGACCCTCTGCCATGGGTACCCATCATCAACAAGAAAGCCCTTTTCTACCAGAGCCCCCCCCCACCCCCCACCACCATTGCCACTCACCTGTTGAATTCCAGGAGCTTCTCCAAGTCCAACAGGGCTGAGTGGCAGGTGACCCGGGTCAGGTCAAACTGTTTTATCAACTCTGGCAGGGTCCTGCCCATCTGGTTCTCTGTAAGGAGGCAGGTCCAGCCTCAGCACCCTCCCTCACTTTTCAATCACAAGGGAGGCTGGGTGAGCACATTCTGGGTTCCCCATTCCAATCTGACCCAAGGGATTCAACTTCCAGCTCTTTTATAGATCAAGGGTCTGAAGGAGCTTTCCTTTGCAGAAAGGGTTCAGTCACTCAGGAAAAACAAGTTTGAAAACAACTGGGCGAGGGGCACCTGGGTGGCTCAGTCGGTTGAGCGTCCGACTTCAGCTCAGGGCATGATCTCATGGTTCATGGGTTTAAGCCCCACGTTGGGTTCTGTGCTGACTGCTCAGAGCCTGAAGCCTGCTTTGGATTCTGTGTCTCTTTCTCTGTCCCTCCTCCACTCACACTCTCTCTCTTAAAGTAAATAAATAAATGTTAAAAAACTTTTTGAAAACAACCGGACTAACCCAACCCTCACTGCAGGAGGGTTACAGGAACAGCATACTCACTACCTGGCTGTGCCCCAGAGATTCTGACCTCGCTGGTTTGGGACGGGGTCTGAGCATGACGGTGCTTTCTAAGCTTCCCAAGTGGTTCTGAAGCTCAGGCAGCCCTGAGAATTGCCGCGCCGGGAGCCGCTTCTCCGGAGCAGCAGCCCCGTCCCGTGCGGTCGGGAGGCATTATGGCTGAGCCGCAGCCTAAAGGGACCCTTTGCTATGTCCCGTACAGGCTCTGGGACTTTGGCAAGTCATCAAACCTGGCTGAGCCTCACAATCCTTTATAACAGCAGGGATAATTTAATCCTCTTAAGGATATTCTAAAGAGTAAATGAGATAAGAGCAGAATAAACAGCAAGCAGGCTATCAGTGCCACATTTCCAGAAATCCCCTCCACAAAGAGGTCATCCTAATTTGCTGCTGCTTTAAACTTCAGACTCTAAGTCTTGTACCAACGATAAGGGCTCCGGTTGGAATAAACCAGGGTCATGGCAGCCTTAGTAATACTGTTGGAACCCACACTTGCCATTGTGGGAATAATATAACTATAATAATCATAAGATCTACAGGTTTTTGTGCGAAGTGCAGACACTTTGCTGGGTGCCTCATACTCATGAGCTCAGGGAATTCTGACTTAGCCTTATGAGGTAGACGCTTATCCCCATTTTACAAAGAGGCAGGTAAGGCTCAAAGACCATAAGCTCCCTGACAGCAGGGGTTACATCCAGCTTGTTCACTGTGGTGGCCCTAGCACTTGACACCATGTCTGGCTCAGTGACCATCAGTTGGGAAAAGAAGGAACGATGCAAGGCCGTGCAGCAGGGATAAGGCAAAGGCACAGCCGGGCTGCCTGAACCAAAGCCCCAGCTCCTCACGGCACTAGTCCCACTGTGACCTCCCAGGCGGGCGGGTACCTGCAAACCCTGAGCCACAGTTGGTGATGATGTCCAGTAAGGCATCCGGCAGGAAGTCGGCAGCAGCAAAATGCTCCAGGAAAATGTCCCCTTGTCTCTTGGACAGTTTGCTGCCATCTTTGTTGAGGAGCAAGGGCAGGTGGGCAAAGCGAGGTGGCTGCCAGCCCAGGGCTCGATAGAGAAGCAGATGCTTGGAGGTGGAGACCAGCCACTCGGAGCCCCGCAGCACGTGGCTGATGCCCATGTGGTGGTCGTCCACCACGCAGGCCAGGTGGTATGTGGGGAAGCCATCGCTCTTCAGGATGACCGGGTCCCCCTCCACACTGGCCACTTCATGCCGATTCCAGCCATATACCAGGTCCTGGAAGGCTGGTGCCTCCCCCTCCAGGCGGAAGCGGATAGCAGGTTTAGGGCCTTTGGCTAGCTTCTGGGCCACCTGCCCCTGGCTCAGGGTCCGGCACCGATTGTCATACCTGTTGGGAAGCAGAGCAGCATAGGAGTTAGGAGTCCCAAAGAGACTAAATTCCACCTCTGTCTCTGATAGGTGATGACCTTGGCAGGTCACTTACTTCTTTAGCTCTGTTTCCAGTCCTGAACAGGGAGCGGAGTGATGTATGGGGAAGCCCAGTGATGGGTAACAGTGTGGCAGACACTTACACTTGCCTCCCTGCCTCCCTCTTCTTCTTGCTAAATAGCAAAATGCCTACGAGTCCAAGTATGGTTTGTGGACCCCTAGCAGCAGGCTCACCTGGAAGCCAGTCAGAAATGAAGCAACTCGGGTCCCAGGCCAGACGTGGTGAATCTGAATCTGCGTGTTAACTAGATCCCCACGTGAGTCGTCTGCACATTAAAGCATGAGAAGCTCGGATTTGTCCCCTGCTCTTTTTAAATTCTTCGTTATTATTATTTTTTAAATTTATTCTTGAGAAAGAGAGAGAGCATGCTCGTGCACGTGCTGGGAAGGGGCAGAAAGAAAAGGGGACAGAGGATCTGAAGTAGGCACTGTGCTAAGAGCAGAGAGCTGAAGTTGGCCACTTAACCAACTGCGCCACCCAGGCGCCCCTATTCTTTATAAGTAAACTCTACTGCCGATATGGGGCTTGAACTCACGACCCACGACCCTAAGATCAAGAGTTGCATGCTTCACCCACTAAGCCAGCTGGGAACCCATGGTTTGTCCCTTTTAAAAGGGTGCTCTGTTACTTACTCCCCAAAGAATCCTGACACAGAAATGTAAAGCTTGAAAACATACTCTGTGACACTGAGCCAAGTGTCCTATTAATAAATGGTTGTATGGATTCCACAACAGAACGTGACCGTAATTTAAAAAAATAACCTTCTGCCAATGGATAAGTAGACTGTTTATAATAAAAAAGTAAAGCTGTAGTGAACGTCGTGACCTCATACAAACATTCAGGGCTCGTCCAAACAGCTCATTTAAACTGGAACTCAGCTCATTTAAACTGGAACTCAGCTCATTTAAACTGGACGGGAGGCTATGAGAGCTTGACTCTTGACCTCAAGGATGGGAGTTCAAGCCCCACAGTGGGCATGAAGCCTCTCTTAAAAAAGGGGCAGAACACCTGGCTGGCTCAGTCGGAAGAGCATGCGACTTGATCCTGTGGTCATGAGTTTGAGCCCCAGTTTAGGTGTAGAGATTTCTTAAATAAACTTTAAAATTTTTGTTTTAATTTCTTATGGAAATAAACAAATTAGTATATAAATAAACTGGAACTCAAGATGTCCTGATGCCACTGCCAATGGGAAGCAAGGTGGTCAAGGCCACAGGGCAGTGTCTGCCAAAGCTCCAAACTGGCCCTGCAATTCCTCATCTGGGCAGGTCTCCAACAAACGCCCTGCGCACATGCACAACGACGTACGTCAGCATGACCCATCCCAGCTCTTTCACCCTAACTACAGATTAGAAATGGCACCCAGATTCATTGGTGAGAAGCCGGTTAAGGGATGGTACATCTGCACGGTGGAGTACCATGGAAGCATAAAAAAACTGTGTGGGCCTGTGCAGATATCCTCGAGACGGTAAGTGGGAACGGTAAGCTGCACAATCCGTTTATTGTGTGCTGCCATTGGAATGGGGAAGAGAAACAATATGCGTTCATCAGGATCTGTGTTGAGTGTCTCTGGAGAAGACGTAAGAAATTCTAGGGGCACCTGGGTGGTTCAGTCGGTTAGGCATCAGACTTCAGCTCAGGTCATGATCTCACGGTTCATGAATTTGAACTCCGCATTGAACTCCTTACTATAAACATAGAGCCTGCTTTGGATCCTGTCCTCTTCTCTCTCTGCCTCTCCCCAGCACACATGTGCACTCGCTCTCACTCTCTCTCTCTCTCTCAAGAATAAATAAACATATGGGGCTCCTGGGTGACTCAGTTGGTTAGGCGTCCAACTTGGTCTCAGGACATGATCTCACTTTCTGTGGGTTTGAGCCCCATATCGGGCTCTGTGCTGACAGCTCAGAGCCTGGAGCCTGCTTCCAATTCTGTGTCTCCCTCTTTCTCCCCCTCCCCTGCTTGTGCTCTGTCTCTGTCTCTCTCAAAAATAAACATTTTTTAAAAATTTTTTAAATGTTTTTTATTTATTTTTGATACAGAGAGAGACAGAGCATGAGATGGGGAGGGTCAGAGAGAGAAGGAGACACAGAACCAGAAGCAGGCTCCAGGCTCCGAGCTAGCCGCCAGCACAGAGTCCAATGCGGGGCTCAAACCCACGACCGTGAGATCTGACCTGAGCCGAAGCCGGAGGCTTAACCGACTGAGCCACCCAGGCACCCCAAAAATACACATTAAAAAAATTTTTTTAATAAATATGAAAAAAGAAAGAAAGAAAGAAAATACTAACTGCAGTTGTTTATGGAAAAGAAAATTGAGGGACCAGAGTCAGAGTTAGGAGAGATCTTTGCATATGTATCTCTCTGGCTCTGAAGAAACTTTACTTATTCAGAATAACAAATCATTGAAATTACTTTGCGTGTTACTACTGCCTGAGAGCCAGAGCGGTAGGCAGCTCCGACAAGGCCCCAGCGATCCAGCCTCTGGTGTTTCTGCCCTTGTGTCATCCCCTCCCTGGAGTGTGGGGTGGACCTAGTGACTTTCTTCTTGGGAACAGATGCGCAGAAGTGACAAGACGTTGCTTCCTCTATTCAGTTACAAAAAGACTGGCTTCTGTCTCACTGCTCTCTTTTGCTTTCTGTTCTCCTCGCCCGCAGCGAGGCCAGCGCTATGCTGTGAGCTGCGCTGTGGACAGGTCGCGTGGCCGGAGCTGGTGTCCCCGGGCAACAGCCAGCGCAGCCCGCGGTCTGCCACCAGCCTCGTGAGAGAAATGCAGGCGAATCCTCTGGAAGCCCAGCCTTGAGAAAACCACAAGCCTGGCCAGAACCTCGACTGCAGCTTTGAGAGACACAATGAGCCGGGCCAGCTGAGCTGTGCCCAGACTCCTGACCACAGAGGCCGTGCAGGGACCACAGTTTGGGGGGAATCTGTCCTGTAGCAACAGCTGAGGAAAGCACGAGACTCTGGGGAAGCAGCGCGAGAGGCCGGGGCTCTCACCGGGGCGTCTGGCGGTTCCTCAGGGCCTCCTTCTTCAGGAGCTCCAGGCGCTGCGGCGAGCAGAAGCAGGGGTAAGCGGCGCCGGACTCCAGCAGCGCTTCCGTGGCCTGGGCATACAGCTCCAGTCGCTGGGACTGCTGGTAGGGCCCCGCGGGACCTCCCTGGCGGGGGCTCTCGTCAGGGGGGATGCCTGCGGCACAACGGGAGAGAATGCTCACCAAATACTGATAAGGAAGATGCTGACAGCACCAGTTCCCGGCAGGGTTCTGTGTGCTTTATGCATATGGTAAAGCTTTTAATCCTTACAACAATCCTCAAGGTCGTTACTATCACAATTTCCCTTTTATGGGTGACAAGGTGAAAGACAGAGGGTAAGTGCTCAATGTTGTGAGGCCTGATGGATAAGGAGTCATGGGGTATGCCGCCTCCATAGCCTACACTCCCAATTGCACTTCCTCTCCAGCTCTCCTTTCCCTGAAGCGTGGACTCAAGGGAGTGAAGTAAGGTTCAGGGCACAGCCCTGGCTGGACCCCTGCTTCTGCGCCTGAGACGCTGTGACAAGGGATCCCGAAGACATGTGAGGGCTGCAGGGTCAAGCACCTGCCAGGCTGCTCTTACGTCCTGTGACATCCCCCAAGGCTCAGAACTGCCCCACCATGTAGATGCCATCACGGCTCCCATTCAGCACGGACACTGAGGCACAGAAGGGCTCTGTTACATCACTTGGCAACGCCAAGCGGTACAACCGTATTCGAATCCAGGCTAGCAGGCCACAGAATCCATGCTTTTCACCATTGATTGTACTGCCTCAGCTTCCTTCCCTGCAAAGTGGAGCTATGCTCTATCATGCAGAGCAGTGGCAAGAATGCACCTGTCAGTCCTTTCAAAGTGCTTGGGGGGGGTGGGTGGGGGGCGCCTGGGTGGCTCAGTCAGTTAAGCATCCGGCTTCGGCTCAGGTCATGATCTCACGGTTCATGTGTTCGAGCCCTGTGTTGGTCTCTGTGCTGACAGTTAGCTCAGAGCCTGGAGCCTGCTTCGGATTATGTGTCTCCCTCTCTCTCTGACCCTCCCCTGCTCACGCTATCACTTTCTGTCTCTCAAAAATAAATTAAAAACATTAAAAAAAAAAATGCTCAGCCCGAGGTTCACATGCAGAGCTGCAGCAATGGGTGCTGTTAAATGAATTGGGCTCTGTTGTCAGCCACAACTCCAACCCAAGGTCTCATTACCTCAGGTCACAAAGGACGGATTTAACCAATACACACTTCCTGTAGAGACAGAGGGGACGTAGAAGAGCCAGATGGTGATGTTTCTGCCCTCAAATAGCTTTCAATAAAAAAACCACTGATTTGTAGACTTCGAAATGGTGACTTTCATATCAGGGGAATTCTATGTCAATTACACACAAAAAGCGTGACTCCTAAATCAGGAAGCTGCAGAAGTTAGCCACCACTCTGCCACTCCACCACCTGCCAGGAGGAGGCTGTGCCAAGGGGCTGCAGGCCTCACTCTTGCAATCTGGCCGCACCAGGGGCTCCGAGGGTAAGACTCGTTCACCTCTGGACCTCTCGTTCAGGCAGTGGCTGACAGGCAGCAGGCGCTCCGTGAAATCCAAGTTCTCATGCTGGCCTGCCTAACAATGCATGGTTCAGCTGCGGCTGGCCTCTGTCCTCACATTTCCAGTCCCTCCACTTGTCACTGTGCTTGGGTCACACTGGCCTCTTTGCTGCTCCTCTAATACACCCTATGCTTTCTTTCAGCAGGGCCTTCACACCAGCTATTCCCTCTTTTTTTTTTAATTAAAAACATTTTTTTAACTTTTATTTTTGAGAGAGAGAGAGACACAGAGTCTGAACGGGGAGGGACAGAGAGAGAAGGAGACACCGAATCCGAAGCAGGCCCCAGGCTCTGAGCTGTCAGCACAGAGCCGAACTCATGAACTGTGAGATCACGATTTGAGCCAAAGTCAGATGCTTAATCGACTGAGCCACCCAGGCACACTGCTTTTAAAATTTTTTTAAGTTTATTCATTTATTTCGAGAGAGACAAAGATAGCACAAGTGGAGGATGGGCGGCGGGGGGGGGGGGGAGAATATCTTAATCAGACTCTGTGCTGCCAGCGCAGAGCCCAATGTGGGGCCCAAACTCATGAAACCGTAAGATAACGACCTGAACTGAAACCAAGAGTCGGATGCGTAACCTAGTGAGCCACCCAGGCGCCCTGCCTCAGCTTTGAAAAATCTTCACACAAGTAACCATAGGGCTGGCCCCTCATTTATATGATCCCTGCTTTAATGTCACCTCCTCACAGAAGACCACCCCGTCTAAAACAGCATCCCTCCCTGCCAGTTCCCTAACCTATTAACCTTTTCTCCATAGCACACATCCACACTTAACGTCACGGTGAACATGAATTACTTTATCTGTCTTCCAGTTACTGGGGACAGGGTCTCTGTTCAATGCTGGAACACGACCTTAATTATAAGGGATCTCTTTGAATGAATTCCTTTACTCAACTAATCTCGACTAAGCATCTGCCATAAAGTTCTACAATAGAAGGTAGAAATGAAATCAGTTTCTGCCCTTTGGGAACCCAAAGCCTAGTTAATAAGTTACTGGAGATTAAAATACACATCTCATAAAAGTCGTGGTATTTTTGGTATTTTTCCTTGGAGAGCTGATCTGGTTATACCTGTCCTGACAGGTAAGAAATTGTTGACCCAGGGAACACAAACACATGCCTCCTTGTCTTCCCGGGGTTTAGCAGTCCTCTGGAGTAAACTCCCCACAAGAAGACGGACTTTAGAAGCTATACACATTTTGTTTGGCTTATACAGTGTGGTTTAAAAAAGAAAATCTGAGCTCAAGTTTAACAATGACAAGTATTCATTAAAAACAAAAACAACACAGTAACAAAAACATGGGTTTCTGGCTCCTCTTGGAAGCCAGAAGGTTAGACAAGCTGGGCCAGCATTCCCACATGGGAACAGGAGCTGGAGCTTTCTCCAGCTCGCCACAGGCCTAGCCTCTCTAACTCCAACTTATGCTTGGCCTGAGTTTCCTGTCAGTTCCCAGTTGCACCTGACATTGGAAGATAAAAACAGAAACCTCAAAACAGCCTCAGAGCTCTTCTTCGGCCTCTTTCTAGGAGGGCAAGGGGGAGGGGCACGTGCCTCCTGAGGCAGCACACATACCCATCTCTCCAGGAACTCCTCGTTGTCTAGCTCGGGTCCCTGAGACCTACTGGCTCCCTTCTCTGCTCCCACGCCCCCCTTGGAAAAGGGTTCTTCCCTGCCCGCCTCACCGGCCCACTCCAGCATGTCCTCGATATTCTCCGCTGCCCCGGGCACGAGACGCGTCTGATCCGTGTCTTCCAGCCTGAGGATGAAACGCCCCTGGTGCTTCTTGGCAAAGATGTAGTTGTATAAGGCAGTGCGCAGGCCACCGATGTGCAGGAAGCCTGGCGGAAGAAGAGAACGGCTCAGACGACACAGGGAAGGTGAAGTGACATGCGTCCGCCAGGGGCAAGGGAGCCCCCGCTTGTAGCAGGATGTCCCAGTGAGTATCAAAGCTCAAGACACAGCTACCCCCGTCCCATCCTTCCAGCCACCACCGAGACAGCTAGACTGCTACAGAGGATGACAGGGTGTTCAACCCGTTTAGCTCCTCATCCTGGAAATAGAAAACCACCCACGTTTTAGAGCATGTAATTCTGTAAAAAAAAAAAAAAAAAAAGACTCCAACTCTTCCCAACTGCATCCACTGTTCTACTTAGATTTCCCTCAAGGTCAAGTTTTACTCAAATGAGGACAAACAAGAGGATTATCCACTGAAGCCATGCCAGACATCCACTTAACATGTACAAATTCAATGATGTGCTTGGGTAAAAAAAAAAAAAAAAGTCACAATAATTACCCATTAAAGAACTGTGCAATTACATTTTGCATACATTCTAATTTTCACCTTTTTAGCTTTAAATACTGACCAAAAGTAGTATTTGATTCCATTGTTATTTCTTTTCACCCGGATTTAAACTCCAAAGGTTTTACCTTTCCATCATTCCTGACTGAAGGCTTAAAAGGAAGCATTTACCCATTTCCCCTTATCTTCTTTGGTCCAGGCCACGGCCCTGTCTCCAAAGTGAGCTTCTCTGCATCTATAGGTTCAGGAGGCAGCATGGGACACAAAAGACTCTTCTGGAGTCAGGCAGACTCCTTCAACACAGATTATGTGTGACCTTCTAGTTATTACAAGATGACGACAAAACCAGTGGTCCCCATGAAAGAAGACAGGGGTCCAGGAGTTGAAGGCAAGACCTTTTAAATCAAATCTACCTGCATTTAAATTCTGCACCCACCATGTATCAATTGCTATCCTTTGTGCACTTTACTTCATGTGTATGACCTTCAATCTCCTCATCTGTTAAGATTAAAAAAAAAAAATAGAAACCTTCCTTACAAGGTTGTTGTGACCTAAGTGCTAATCAAAGTATACCTTTCAATTAATTTTAGCTATTAGTGATCTACATTGCTTGATAAATCTTTTATCTGTCTGTAGTCAGCAGCCTTTTCTATATGGGCTTTTCCTGCAAATCAGAAAAGAAAGGAGAACCATAATCATAATAAAGAATATTGTTTATTAAGCACTGAGTACCAGACCTTGCTAAGTGCCTCAGTTGCATTAGCTCAAACCCGGGAGGCAGGAACTATTACTAGCCCTGTTTGACAGAAGGGAAAGCTCAGAAGCTCAGAACAGTTATGTCATTTGCCCATGTCACACAGCTAACAAAGGGCAAAGCTGGAAATTTGGACCCAACCAACCTCAGACCCTGTCTCCCAACCACTATTTGAGCACTGTGCAAAGCCAGGTGCAGACACTTGCTGGTCTGGAAATTGCTGCCAGTTCATAACCAAGTTAAGTACAGCATGAGAATAAATATACATAGTACATATGAGAATAAGTATTTCAAAACTTAAAAATTTGACAGAATAGTTCTGTATCCAGTGAATTCAATAGAAATAGGTTCACATGTTGTATGCTTTTAATATCTATCCTTTTTAGTAACTGCTTTCTATTGCTTCTATAAAAATATTGATCCATAATCAACTGGAAATTAAAAACCAGTCGTGTCACAGTGGCTTGAGAGGCCTGCTCTATACTCTGCTGCCTGCCAGGAAAGATTCTATCACTGTGCAGCTGGGATCTCGCCACAAAGGCTTACATGTGGACCCAAAGGTTCTGAAGGAGAAGCATGCTCAGTGCGGAGAGGGCAGAGGGTGGCCTCTGTGAGAAAAATTTTAAAAAACCAGGGGAAATAGTGGGGAGCCCCGACAAAGCTCTCCGCTAGGGTACACGAAGAGGCTCTGCCTAACCCTCTGGCTCGCTGAGCGCCAACACTAACCACAAGGCCTTTGTACCTATAATTTCCTCTGTCTAAAGTCCCTCCAATAGGCTTTATATAGACTTCACACACCTAGCTAGCTGTTTCTTGTCTTTCGGTTCTCAACTCAAACGCTCCGTCCTCAAGACCTTCTTGAGCTTCCTACCTAACTTCCAGGGCCCTACTCCACTTTTCTTATTGCACATGTGACTAGAACTATAGTTATTTTTACACGTGTTTGTCGCGACTATGTATACTATGACAGGCTTTTTGAGAACGGGAGCCAAACGTTCTCGGAGACCACAGCATGCCAACGCCTAGAACAGTACCTGACACACAGTTTGTACTCGATACACATTTATTGAACCCATGGAAGAGACAGAAAGAGATGGTACAGTACAATAAACACAAAAAAACTTCCTGACAACGTGAATAAGTTCCGTTCGTGAGCCTACTTCTGCCCCTGTAAGATAGGATCGCGCTGCCCGCCCAGTCTGACTCGACCGGAAGGGATTCGTTGGGGAAGATTCGGGGGGTGGGCACGGTACGGTGGCCCTCGACCTGCAGCGTCACGTCCGCCCAGGTTACCTGTGGGGCTGGGGGCGAACCGCACCCGCACTGCAGCCCCGGGATCAGTGCCCAGGCTGGCCTCGCGCCGTCCCAAGGGGCGGCCTAAGGCCGCAGGGGGCCTCGCCGACTGCAGCACCCTCTTCAGAAGCACCGCCATGTGGGAAGAACCCGCACACGTGGGCTTCTCGGTGCATCACTTCCGGGGATCCCTCCCAGCCAATCCGCGTCTGCCACAGAGGACACAGCCCCGCCCCTTAAAGGCGCAGGCCTCCTTGCCGGCAAGCCCATACTCCCCAACGCCACGCCGGCCCCACTAGGCCTCTAGGGGGCAGGGCCCATCTTGCGGGCGACTTCCCGGGCCCGCCCCCCTCGGCTCCCGAAAGCTAAAGCGTGGCAGGGGGCCGGGCTGGGGAAGCGGAGGAGGCGGGTCTCCATAGAAACGTCCACCTGTTTCCGGCCAGGCTGTGCAAGATTAGGGGCTGCTGCGGGGGCCAATCTCAGCTAGCTCGTCTTTTCCCGGCGACCTCTGCGGGAGCGGTGGGTGTTGTACACAATCATCATGGCGGCGGCCGGAGCCCCGGATGGTGAGTGTGGCGGGGGTGGCGGGCGCCCGGGTTGGGCCCAAGTGAAGCGGGCCTCTGGGAGGGATGCGTCCGGGTCCGGTGGGGAGTAGTCTGGCTTGGAATCGGAGGTTCGGCAGCGCCCGAATAGGGTTCGGTCCCAGACCCAGCCTGCGGCGAGCGCCCACCCCCCTAACCCCCTTGCAGGCATGGAGGAACCTGGCATGGACACGGAGGCCGAGACGGTGGCGACCGAGGCCCCCGCGCGGCCCCTAAACTGCGTAGAGGCCGAAGTCGCGGCGGGGCCGGCGGCGGTCGAGGACTCCTGCGCTGCGCGAGGCAGCTTGCAGCCGGCCCCGGCCCAGCCCCCTGGGGACCCCGCGGCCCAGGCCTCGGTCAGCAACGGCGAGGACGCGGGCGGCGGCGCGGGCAGGGAGCTGGTAGACCTGAAGATCATCTGGAACAAGACTAAGCACGACGTGAAGTTTCCCCTGGATAGTACAGGCTCCGAGCTAAAACAGAAGATTCACTCCATTACAGGTAATCGTGTTGGCACTGTCAGTGATAGCCAGCCTCCCTCACCCCGCCTGCCGATTCCTAGTGCTTGCACTGTGCTAAGCACAGAGCTAGCCACTCTTTTTGCATCTGCTCCCTCAATGCTTAGAATAGTTCTCCAGTGTAAGTACTAATATGCCCATTGTTCCGATGGGGAAACTGAGACCCAAAATCGTACAGCTAGAAAGTATCTTGAGCTGAGATTCAGGTCCAGGTCTGACCTTTAGGCCCAAGCTTCCAAGCAGTGTTGCCGGAAACATCTATGAAAATCATCTGAGGTACATGTTAAATTTACAGCTCCTAGGCCCTTTCCCCTAGAGGGTTTGATTCAGTGGATCTGGAATATGTCCAGAAATTTATTTTTAGCAAGTATCTTGGGTAATTCTCATAAGGGAAATTTAGGAAACATTGCTGTTGACTATCAGTGCTGGCCCTTTCTTAGATTCTTATATTATTTAGGTTTCAGTATTGTCTTGTTTGCAGCACTTTGTCAACTGAAATGATTTTTTTTTTCCTCAAGTAGCCTGTAAGCTTCTAGAAACAATTTAGTCTTTATTGGTCTCTCTGAGGAGAAACCTTGTTGGAATCTCTGAGGCCTGTGGTCTTTCACTTAGTATTTGCGTGATTAGAGGCTTGAGGAACAAGGTGGAATGAATGATAGCTAATAATTGAACAATTACTGAATACCAGACGCTGCACTAAACGTTCTGTTTGCTTTATTAATTAATCCTTAAAACAAGTCCGTGCGGAAGGAATTACTGCCGTCATGATTATAAAATTTTGGAAACTCAGGGTATGAGTTGCCTGAGCGCACACAGGTGGTGGAGTATTCATTTCCAGGTCTGTTGCTGCACGGCCCTGCTCCAGGTACATTTTTCATCCCTTCCTTTCACTTTCTCCTACCTTCTCCCAAGGTCTCCCTCCTGCCATGCAAAAAGTCATGTACAAGGGACTCGTCCCTGAGGATAAGACATTGAGAGAAATAAAAGTGACCAGCGGAGCCAAGATCATGGTGGTTGGCTCCACGATAAATGATGTTTTAGCCGTAAACACGCCCAAAGATGCTGCCCAGCAGGACGCAAAGGCTGAAGAGAACAAGAAGGAGCCGCTCTGCAGGCAGAAAGTGAGTCTGTCGTGGGATTGCTCGTCCTGGGAAGTTTGCGGCTTTGTCCTCTGGAGCTTTGGCTGGTGAAATTCTTCCTAGAATAAGCTCCTTTTCAGACAGGGCCCCTGATGGAAATTTATGGAAGCAGTTGGGTGCCACTTGCTGTTGAGTGGGGGTGACAACCACCTGAGATTTGCAACTTTGTCTCATCTGGCGGGTCAGTGTGTCTCAAGTCTCCTTACTTTAGGATAAGGCCTTTGGAAGGCCAGTATTGAAAGGAATCCTTTGTGGGTTTCTCTTCTCTATTCAGTGCCAGAGAAAAATGCCACTGTTAGAATTGACCCCCCGTTTTGTACAAGTGCTTACACTTGTTTTTTGGTTTGTGGCTTCCCCCAAGTCAACAAGCCTTGTCTGGATAGGTGCAGAGCTCAGCAGAGGTTCCTCTAAGACTGACTTTTTCAGGAAGCCAGACGAAGCTGACTAGGAACATAACTGCATTGGCTTTGGGTTTTTTCCCTCCTTGGCCATGAAATGGGTGAAATGGCGCCTGATTTTTTACTTTCTCTGTTGCCTGTGTTTGATGGAAGAGATCCAGCCTTGTGCTTCTTATAGCCACTAAAATTCTTTTTGTAATTAGGGAAAGTGAGAGGATTTCATTGGAGAGGGAGTTGATTGGAAGAACCATCATTTGCCGCCTTACTACCCCGCAAACCCCACTCACCGTCCTGGAGCCTCTTGGCCACTCTTAGTAGCCTCCCAGCAAGACAGACAGTCTCACCTTAACCTGTGTCCCGAGTGGAGTAGACCAATTTGAACCAAGATCGGTTTTAGTGATCATAGGCACCAAGGCATGTGGCTCATAGTGTGAGGAGGAGACCATTTTGTGTTACAGATTCCAAATCCTGTATATGTGCTTACAAAACCTGATCAAAAACTAGCCCAGAATTACCGTGAATATTCATGTTTTGCTATAGAAACATTCATGTGTTCAGTGACAAGGTGCTACTCCAGATCCTACAGAGGATAATGTGTAACATATTAAAAAGTTTTTTTTAAATATTTGTTTAATTTTGAGAGAGAGAAAGAAGGGGGGGGGCAGAGAGGGAGGGAGACACAGAATCCAAAGCAGGCTCCAGGCTGTCAGCACAGAGCTCGACAAACTCATGAATTGTGAGATCATGACCTGAGCTGAAACTGCGAGTCAGTCAGACACTTAACTGACTGACCCACCCAGGCGCCCCATGTGTAACGTATTTTTAAATTATGTTGCTTTTATAAAGTCTATTCAGCTTTTAGGCTTTATAAAAATTAAAACACCTGTCTATGGGGTTTTAGCTAAGGAGTCGTAAATCTGTGTTAACAGTTAAATGGTATTTGCGCGGACGTTTTCACCCTCAAATATGAGATCAAAATGTAACCAATTGAGTTCTTCTCCATTTCTCTATCTTCCTCTGCCACATACATGAAATTGTCAAATGTGAGCACGTCAGAAGTGAGTGTTCCCGCCGGTCACACCCTTGGAGCAGTACACGCTTCTTAAACGTAGGTTTTGAGTTACTAATGGTAGTGTACCAGCCTTAAAAGTGTTTTCCTCAGTACAGGGAAAATTCTTGCACAAGGTGCTTATGAGGTAGGAGTCGAATGAAGCTGTTAATCTCTGCTGCTTTGTTCCACTGATGCTAATTATGAGGCCCAACATGGGCTAATGAGAGGGACCCATTCTCCTGACTTTTTATCAGCTTGTTGAGGAATCTGGGGCCGATACATATGGGGACCCTCTGCTTGCAGTCTGGCACTACTGAGTTTATCCCTGCAGAGGGTCTCGGCCATGCCAGGGAGCCTTCGAAGTGGCCACCTGGTGCTTCACTTTGGTGGTCTTGTTTTCCTTCACCCACTTGCTGCTCTGCCATTCCAGCTTTCCCAAATAGCAAATAATGACCAAAAAGCCACAGGTGGAGAAGAAACACGCTTGGGCATTTAGGCTGGTTAAGAGCTGTTTTAGGGAGCCATGAGCCTAATGAGAGAGCCCTTAACAAGCTGCCTGAAACCCCCTGGGGGCAGGGTCAGCAACTTCTTAATGTCAGCCCGTAGAGCCATGAGCATTTCTCTTAGAAACGTGCTTCTCCAGGCTTTCTGGTCAGCCGGGGTTAGGGTAGGGCAGCCGGGCCGTCTTCTGTAGTCGGCCGAGTTTGCATTTGTTGCAGAAATGCTCCTCGTAGGCAGGTAGCAGGCTGGTTACATCTCCTGATCAGTTTCTTTGGGAGGTTAAGGTGACACAAATGGCTGTCATTTTGAACTTAGCAGGAGAACACCTCCCTTTGCGGTTCTCTCTAACTTGATGTTCATCCCTGTCAGTGGCAGTGTTTTTGGTCAGAGGAGGGGAGTGGAATTCATTTGGATTAGCAATCTGGAAACCCTCATTGCTCTAGAATGCTGATGTGTAATACAGCAGCCATGTAAAATTGACTAAAATTGAGAATTCAGTTCCTCATGTCTACTAGCCACATGTCAAGTGCTTAATAGCCACAAATGTCCTGTGGCTGCTGTTTCAGATGGCACAGATAGAGGACATTTCTTTCAGAGACATTCCTGCCTCTGCTCCTTAAAGTCAGAAAACTCATAATCTGTACACGTTAAAAGCTTTTGAGCGGAAACAGCAAGGCTTTTTTTCTCTTTTTCAGAAAGGTAGTGATAGGACTAAATGCAGTCAACTGTTTCATTTAATTATTTCTTCTGACTTATGTTATAGCAACACAGGAAAGTGTTGGATAAAGGAAAACCCGAAGATGTGATGCCATCTGTTAAGGGTGCCCAGGTAAGCCGGACTCCTTTGTGAGCGTCCTGCAAACAAACCAGGTCTGCCTTCTGACTTCCCGAGGTTCCTGTGATCGCATCCTCACATTCTGTCCCCTGTCCTTCCGTGTTGCGCCTTGTTTCTGGTCCATCTCTTATTGTGCTCCTGTGCCTCCAGGAGCGCCTGCCCACGGTCCCCTTATCCGGCATGTACAACAAGTCCGGAGGCAAAGTGAGGCTTACCTTCAAGCTAGAACAAGACCAGCTGTGGATCGGCACTAAAGGTAGGTTCCTGCTCTTGGCCTCCTCCTGGCCCGGCGCGGGCCCTCGGCGGTGCTCGGTCCTGGGTGCCACTGCGCTCCTCCTGAGATCTCTCTTTTTTCACTGTGCTTGGCGTGCTTTTGTCTTTGCTTTTAGATGCTCACCTTCTGTTTGGACCTTTTTCCCCTCATTCTTTTCAGTCTTCTGTCAGGGCCAGTCCTTCAACAGTGGCTCTTCCCATGCGCCCAAAACCGGAGGTCCCAAATGTGTGGCCCGAGGGCCAGGCCTGGTCCACAGACCAGGGTTTTTTGGATTGACACACGTTCTGTAAAAATTAAGAGATTTCACTTGATCTCACGTGGGGGTTTATGGGCTTCTCTTGAAAAAATAAAAAAAGATGTAGCCATTCTGGACCTGCATTCTCACATGGCAGCGATCGGCTGGAGACAAGCGGTAGTTTCAGATGAGCCTCCTCCTCACTGCCCTGTTTGCCTCCTGTGGAGGCACCTGTCCCCACCCCCACTTACCTGTTTGTGCCCTGCCCGCCTCCACCTCCCCCTGCCTGTGCCCGGTGGGGCAGCCTTGCTGCTTGCTGTTGGCTGGGAATTGTCTCTGACTCTCCTCCCGCTGCGTTCCCCCAGATGGTTCAAAGTCTTGTCAGTTATGCTCCAGAATTATGTGTCTCCTCCCCTTTTTTTTGCCACTGTATCGTGCCAGTTAGAACTCCTAGCCTCTTTAAACTTGGTTTGTTAAAGCACATTAACCTATTTCCCTGCCCTGTCTGTGTTCTGTTGTGTCCTGCCCATCTTTTTCACTGGTTCCCGTGCTCAAAAACCTTTGGCTCTTTTGGGCTAAGTTCAAATGCCTAAACATAGTGTCCAGTGTTGTCAAATTCTGGATCTTGCCTTCCGCCCTGCTTGCCCTGTTTATACGCCGTGGGCTCCAGCTGCACCAGCCTGCACTTTCCACCGTGCTCTGCACAGCCCTGCGTCTTTGCTCCTGCGGGGCCCTTACCTGGAATGCCTTCTTCCCATTCCTTGTTATTAATAACATCTTCTGAGGCCCAGTGAAAAGCCCTCTCCTAATGAAGCCTTCCCCGGTGCCCCGCCTCCCCGAACGAATTGCTGCCGCTTCTGTTCATAGAGCGCTCCGTTTACATCCCCAGAGCACTCATTACTCTCTGACTTGTCTGTCCCCCTGTTAGATTCCTGGAGGGAACCGAACATGCCTAATTCACCTGTTTCTGGCCAGCACTGTAGGTATTCAGTGTTCGAGGTAAATGCTAAAGAGAAGTCTAGGGGGTCCCGTCCCGTGAGGTTACCTGGTTTCAGGGACAGGCCGTTTAGTACGACTGCTTAATGTGGGACCACAGTTTAATGGAAAATAATCAGCGGGGCGATGGGGAGTGAGGTGTGTGCTCCTTCAGAATGTCAAAACATGTTTTCTTGTTTGTAACCCTGTCCTGGTTCTTAAGGCGAACAAACACCAAAATTCCAAATGCTTGAGTTTTCTAACAATTTTATGATAGCTTGCTGTATATTCTTTGTTTCATATTCATTTCTAACTGCATGGTCAAAAAGCAGGTTTTGCAGAATACGTGAGGGCGTCCCCAGTTTTCCCAAGGGCCTCTGGACCCCCGTTCACAGACCTTTCCCTTCCCTTCCTACAGAGCCTGTCCCAGCATCGGTCTTGTTTCGTTGTGAGCTGCCCTGCCTCTGTCAGACCCTTACTTGTTCATGACTTTGTAGGTGGTTTTGCTCAGTTCTCCATCATGAAGAGTTGACTTTCCCAAATCCTGCCTCTTCCTCGACTTCCACTTTCTCTTCCGGGCAGTCCCATGGAAGCAGTTGCTAAGACTGATGCAGAAAGTCCCTGACGGCCAGGAGAACAGGTGCAGGCAGGGGAGGCTGGATGAGGACAGTGTGCAGGTGCCCGTCCGTCCTCGGGGAACGTTTCCGAGTGAGGAGGCTGTGGGAAGGCCGTCCTCACTGTGGCCCTAGGCAGAATGCCCTGGACTTGTGTTGGAGGTTTTATATCTGCTCGTAGGAGCAGCTGCTTTCCTGCTTTGGCACAAGAATCTCGGTATGTTGGGGCTTCCGAGCTGTCTGAAGCCTCCTGACTCACCAGCCTGATGAAAGAGCGTGGCCAAGACCCCAGTTTTCACAGGGTGGCCGAGGCTCAGGTTTTCACTCTCACCCAGACCACTGTATCGATGTATGTCACGCAGTGTCCTCACTTGGCCAGGAGTCTTGTCATCTGAGTGTCATAAGCAGCCTCCCAGCAGGACAGCTTGTTCTGGGAGTTGGCTACCAGCCACTGGCTTCATCTTTCTACTGGCGAGGAGCCACCGTGAAGTGACCATCCCAGCAGCTGGTTGGCCTCTTTGTTGACAGGACTCGATCCAGAGTGACGCTCAGGGGCTCCTACGTGCAGTTGAAACTCTGTGGTAGCCCGTGTAGGAGGCAGTCCTCACATCCTCCGGCCGGGCGGCGGGAAGGACGAGCTTCAGGCGAAGTCACCAGCAGGGGCGTGCACCCTGGCCGCACGGGAGGCCAGTGGGATCGAGCTCATTGCTGTCACTAGGAATGTGGGCCCAGGCTTGACTTTTCAAGAGAAGCCAGAAATTTATCTTTTTATGTGAAATCTCTGGACATTTCAAGGTGGCTGGTGTTTAAAAACGTTTCCATCTTAGAGACAGCTGCTGGTCAGGTCCTGGCTGTGGGTCACTATTTCAGAACCACTGAAAGTCAGAACCTGAATGGATGTCTTCACGTTCGTTCTCCCCCCATCCCCATTTATCAGAACCCCAAGGCCCACAGAATGGAAATAAAATGTCTCTAGTCACCAGCCAGCTTAGAACCCAGGTCTCTAAATTCTAGATCTGTTTTGTCAACTCCTCTATTTTCAGATTCTGCCTTTTCCAGTTTTTCCTTTCTGCAAAGGCTGTAATGAGTTTTTTCCAAGTTGGTTTAACTTTGCTGAGAACTTCCCCGTCCCCTGCTGTGTCTGCTGCTCCTAGGGGGTGGGCTCTTATGCAGGGACTCCCACCTCCTGCCTCCAGGCCCCACCCTGCGGCTCTTGGCTCACTTCCTGCAAGCTCCTCTCACTCCTGGCATCCCTCACTGCCTCCTCTTTCTTACCTGCCACCCTTAAACTTGCTGCAGAATGTCTCCTCAGCCTCCTGGGATCAGTGATACCTTGAGGGTTAATCCTAAAATGTCATAAATGTTTTAAGAGAACTTCCTCAGATGTGGGTATATGGAGGGTTGGGGGGCCGGGAGAGGGAACTGTGGGAGGGCAAGTGACGCGGATGGGATAGAAACTAGTCTGAAACCCCCAAGCACCGCTGGCCTGTGCGAGCCACGGGGGCATGCTGTTCCCTCTGTTCTTGGTCCTCTTGACTGCCCCTGCCAGAGACCTTAGCCATTCCTGGGCTTGGGCAAGAGCACTGCAGTGGGAATCCTTGGGTGTTTATAAATTGCCGGGCTTCTAAAAATAACACCAGGGAAGCACTGTCTTTGCTCCCAGGATCTTTAATATGTCATTGCAAGTCCTGTTCCCTGTTTGCTCCCAAGAAGCTCCCAGCTGCCAAGCAGAGCTCTGGGAGCGCTGGTCGGAAGACTATTCCATCATCCCTAGAGCACATGGGAGACTTGAGATTACAGTAGATCCCAAAGCCACCAGCCCTGATGAGGGACTGCTGAGTCACAGGAGTGGACAGGAGGGCCTTTGAGTAATCACTGTAATCCCTCTCAACTAGAGCGGACTGAGAAATTGCCCATGGGCTCCATTAAAAATGTGGTCAGTGAACCTATCGAAGGACACGAAGACTACCACATGATGGTAAGTATCCCGGCGTGGGTTAGCCTCTCACTACCCTTCTGCTCGTCTAGCAGGGAATGGGCTCTAGCTGAACTTCTCTAACTGAAGAAGTAAACTCAGTATTCAGAAGACGCTCAGTTTTAAGACTCATGTTTTCATCACCTACCTAGAACTTAATCTATGACCTATTCCTCAGTTTATTTTGCAACTCCCCCCAACCAGTTTAAAGGGAGTATGTTTGATACCTTTACCTTCCTCTTATTTGTAACATTTTGTCTTTAGACCAGGAAAATAAATACAGACAGGAGGATTGGCTTATGGGTTTTCATTTTAACTTTTGTCCTACGTATAAAACAAAATCTCCCACCAGCCTGGGTATTGGTGAGGTTGCCAGGCAGTCTCCTTTTGTGATGGTGTCGCTCTTCTCAGGCGGCAGCTGTCAGGTGGCCGAGGGCCCTAGTGGGGAGGATGGGGTGTGTGGCCATCATTCTGCATGGAGGTTTCCTCTAAAGAGAGCAGGCGCTTCTCTCCCGGGTGACGTTTGGAGGCTTTCCTCGAGTTTGCGCAGAACAAGCAAGAATCCAGTGATGGAGTGAACGGGGCAACTTGGGCAACCCCCTGACTTCTCCCAGCACTGTTAGGAGGGGCCACGTTAGGAGGGAAGTTTGGTTACCAGAACTTGTAAGTTACTTTGCCAGGGGCCTAACCTGAGCCAGCAGTCGGTAGGGACAGGGCCGCCTGCCATTCTCCCGTCGGAGGCGGCAGGTGTTGTAGCTCTCAGCCCACAGCACTGGCTGTGTCAGCCCCGGCATGGAGATAAGGATCAGCTGTGGCTCGACCTGCGCGGTGGTATGCAGAATCTCCTGCAGAGGGAGGTGTAGGAAGATCCCAGGAGCAGGGGGTTCTGGTGATCGAGAAGTCCTCTCTGGGCAGGTGGCAAGTCCCCTGGCCCCGGGGAAGTCAGTCCTGTCCCACCTGTCCCCACTCTTGGCCTGTTGGTCTGTCTGCGCCGAGGCACTGAAGCCAGGCCGCGATTGGCGTTGCAGTCCCTGGGCCGCAGGGCTTCTGGGTGACCTGGGAGGGACAGCGTCACAGGGGCTGCTGTCAGGCCCCCTGGCAGCCCATCCTTCAAGGATTGCAGACAGATTTGTTCTGCCTACTCAGCTGTTTTTTCCATTTACAAAGATGGACTCTTAAGTATTTTCAGCTGGGCCCCTTCACTCCCTTTTGAAACTTTCATCTTTCCCATTTTGCACGGTAGCATTTGCAGCCTGGGTTTTCAGGCAGCCTGGTGAGAGGGATGTCAGACCAGTCGAGTGGACCTTTCAGAAGTTGGCTTGGATGACCGACCAATGCCGCCTTACTCAGTTTAAGTTCTTATTTCTCTCCCGGGTTATCCGGCGAGAGTGGTGCTCCTAGCCCCTTCTCGTCACTCAACACCAGTGAGTGGCATCCTCCCCGCTCAGTGAAAGGACTTCCCTCATTTTTTAGATGCCGTATCAGCTAGATTAACAGTATCATAGTTCACATCAGAGAAGATGGCTGTGCTTTCGTTCCCAGAGGAATGTTTGAAAAGGCAGAAAAGAACAGAGAGTACTGTAAAAAAAAAAAAAAAAAACTCATATACCCGTCACGAAGAAATGATCACTGTAAATATTTTATGATTGCTTTAAACCTTTTTTTTTTTTAAATGAGAGAAAATCTACCGAAAGTGAACATGTCCCAGTGTCTCCCCCTCCCCCATGACCATGAGCATGATTTATCATGTGGATCCTTCCCAGCTCTCTACGCTTTTATGTTCGTATAAATCCATGGACAAGATACAGTACTGTTTTGTGTTTTTTCAGTCTTCATAAATGGTCTCATGGTATGTATCGTTCTGCAACTTGCTGTTTTTGGTTCGACATCGTGATCTGTCTGTATTAACTGTAGATCCAGTTCATACCTTTGAAAAATAATCCTGCATTCATCCGAGTAGGCCACCACGTCACTTTTAGTTTTTGCGTTCCCTTACCGTTGGACATGTAGGTCGTTCCCGGGTTGTCCCCAGTTCTGACAGTGCTGCTTTGAACGTTCAGACCTGTCTCCTTGTGCATGTGTGACAGTTTCTCTAGGGCAGTGGTTGTCAGACTGGTCTCTGGATCAGTAGTATGACATCACCTGGGATCTTGTTAGAAATGCAGATTCTCAGGCCCCAGACCTCCCTGAATGAGAAACTCTGGGGGTGGGGGAGAGGTGGAGCCCACCAGTCTGTTCTAACAAGCCTTCCAGATGGTTCTGATGCACACTCAAGTTTGGGAGCCACTGCTTTAGGATCGGCTATGCTTAACTCGCCTACCACTTTTTGGTTTTTTTGTTTTGTTTTTGGTTTTGGACAGGAGAATGCTCCCCGTGTGCACAGTTTTCCCCTTCCCGTAATGAATTCACTTCTCAGCCCTCCCCCGTGTGTGTCATGCTGCCTGCTTAGTCTCCCGACCTCTGAAGTACTGCTTGGTTTTCCTTTTTCCCTTCCAGGCGTTTCAGTTGGGCCCCACGGAAGCCTCTTACTACTGGGTATACTGGGTCCCAACTCAATATGTGGATGCAATCAAAGACACTGTGCTGGGGAAGTGGCAGTATTTTTGAAAGCACTTTCACCTCTGGCCCAGGAGACTGACCCAAAGTGAAGGACATTGCTGGGAGAGGCCTGCAGCATCCCTGGATTTCAGAGTTCTGGGACTTTGTTCAAAAAAAAGCTATATCCAATCTAAGGCGATGTGGTGACTGAAGCCAGAGGTGATGTACTTTCACCATTAGCTTAATTTTAACTTAAAATCACCGGTTCCCTTTTCTTGCAGTCAGCTCCATACCATTTTTAAAGTTGATATGGTGGAAATCAATAAATCTGAATTCTGAACATGTGTGGAATACTCTTAAGTGTGTTTGAGAGTAGATCTGCCAATTTTGTTTAGAACAGAACGATATAAAAAGCTTGCTGGTTTCCTTTTTGTTTTTTAAGGTGACTTCAACTGAAATATTTTCATAAATCTTTGGTTGCAAACATTTGGACTGCGTTGTGATGAGCTGGGCTTTTTCCTTTTCATATAAAATTGTATGCAAAACAAGGGGGGTTAGTAAGCCATATTTTTCTGTCCATGGATTCAGATTTAATTCTTTTCCCTTTTTTATGTTCTCGCTTCCTAGGTTTGAGTTTTTGTTTTAAAACCCAAAGATGTCAGTTCCTGTTTTTGTACCTCATCAAGGTTTCCTCTCCTGGCCTCCCTCCCACCCGTGCTGCTGCTGGAGAACGCGCGGGGGTGGGGGGGAAGAGCTGTTGGTCCAGGGCAGGGAGCTCTCGCGCCGGGCCCCGACCTCTGGGGAGTTCTGCTGCCGGGGCCGTGGTTGTCTGGCGGCCTCACTGATTTGCCTCGAGGCCCAGCCCGGTGTGAGTGCACACCCAGGCTGTGCTGCTCCAAAGCCACAGCTCCCAGGCCAACCAAGGCCCCTTTGAGGAGGTGGAAGGCGGTTTCCACAGCCATATAGCCACAGGCCCAGGTCCTTCTTTCTTTCGGAGTTCTGAGAAATTCTTAAGCAGTCCAACGATTATTTCAATTATGCTTCTCCATTTGGTCCATCTGCTCATGCGTTATGTTCAAGTGTCCTTCATCCCAGGGCCAGAGATGCTGCCTTTCTCAAAGACACGTTGACCTAGTGGGTTGGCCGATGTATTTAAACATCGAAAATGGGATAAATCGCTTTCGTGAATTAGCTCACCCTCTTCTGGTTTTAGCCCTTATGTTCTTGGTACACATGAGCTTCTGTTGTCTCCTTATGGCTTGATGGCCTCTGACAGGAGGGCGAGTCTCTTGGTGAATGGTCCCCTCTGTACTCTTTGCTTTCCCTCTGCTGGCTGTCTTTGCCGCTCTCCTCTCCCTGGCTGCAGGCTCTCATCATAAGGTTTGGCGAGAGATTTTTCCGGACTTCACATTTTGGATTCTAGGCTATTCCCCCTCATTCTGTGAAACGTAATTAGCATGTGTTCGCCTAAGATGACTATTCCTCGTGAGCCAGTTAATGATGATACTCTACGCCCTTTCCTTCCAAGCTGTAGTTCAGGCATCCAGCCCATGTAGACAGACTCGTGCTTCTCATGGTATAGCCCGTGCCCAGTTGTGCATCTGGGCAGGGAAATCTACTCTTGCTTTTGGGGGAGAGGAGGCATACGTACATTAAGTGAAGTGTCACATCCAAGAAACTGCCTGTTTGTCATCCCTTGAAGAAAGAGCAGTTGCTGCAGCATTTCTGTCTTTGTTGGCCTGTGGTGCCTGGAGCAAAGGGCTTCTTTGCTACTTGTCAGAGCCTCCCTCTGTGGTGGGTGGGTCTGCAGAGGAAATGATCACGTAGCAAGCGGGGGCTCCCCCCGGTGTGAATACTGCCCTTTTCTTCGGCCAGCGGCCCTGTCCTGGAGATGTGTCCTGACAGGGCCACATGCCTACTTTGTTCCCGCAGAGCCAGTGTCTCTGTCCCCAGGCTGGCCTCACAGTGCTGCTCGCCGAGGCCCTTCCCACCAGCCCCACTGTGTGCCCTGTTCAGTGGCTGCCCGTGCCATCTGCCCTCCTTTCCTCCCAGCGAGAGCGTGCATCCCTTCACCTCCCTGCTCCCCAAGGGCCAAACCGCTTCTCACTCAGGCTGCTGTCATTTCTAGGCAGGACCAAAGCCTGCGTGAGCCTTTTTGTTTTATGTAAAATGGTGCTTTTTTCCTTACTTTGAGATACTATATATAAATAATAATGTCAACGACATCTTTTCATACAGAGCCGTTGGAGTATTGCTTTATGGAGCTCAGTAAATTTGCTAGAATGATCTTGAGCTCTGGCTCCTGACCGTGTCTGCATGGAGACCTTGCTGGGAGCGCTCGGGAGAGCAGAGGTGGACAGCACCAGAAGCCGCTGGGAGAAGTATTTGATTTAGATCCATGTCCGGGTCACAGCAGTATTCACGGGTTTGTCACTCGGTCCCATGAGCGGTCTCTTCCTAACCTTGTTTGTGGTCCAGAATATACCAAGTCTGTGTTAGCAAATGAAGTATTCGTCCCCCTTGGTGGCATCACAGTGTTCATTTTTCCTGAGGATTATTTCCGTGCAGCGCCTTCCCTGTTGGAAGGGACTGGTTCCTTCCCTGGGGTCGTGCCCTGCAGGTGGGTGGCTTCAGAAGGAGCTGGTTCCGAGGAGGGGCCAGCAGGCAGGGAGCAGGCTTGCGGGCTCGCCATCTCTTCCGTGCCGGGTGCCTCCCGGGCCTCCTGAGGGGCTGCTTTCCCTGTGGGTCTTTGCCACAGACATCAGGTATCCCTTCCCTCCCCGAGGCCACTTGGGCGAGTAGTGATAAGGTTACTGCTGCCAGGGCTCCATCCCTCACAGCTCTGTTTCTGTCCGTCTGGTCAGAGAACTTAGAAAAGCAAACTCACGAGTTGCTGAAGTCTGTGGTGTGAAGTATTTTAATTGAAGCTAGGCCTTTTGCAAGTCGTGTTCACTCTTTGCAGATGGGATTGAACCAAGGATGCCCCTGCAGACACGGTAGGGGCCACCGAGGCCTCAGTAGATTCCTTAGTGGCTGCTCTGCCTGACGAGGGCCAAAGAGACCAACTCTGCCACTTTGCCACATCTCAGAAAAGTTGCCATATTTCAGCCAGAAGGGACTTGCTTTCCTCTTCTTCCTTTAACCATGTGCCTGGAGCAGCCGTCCTGGGCTCTTGCACTTGGCCCACCCTTGCTTTGCTGGGGCAGTGAAGGGGAAGGGACGGACTCTGCCAGTCAGGGCCGTGCGAGGGCAGGCCTGCTTTCCACCCTGTCTTCTGAGGGGACCTCTCTCTTGCTCCTTGCTGCTCTGTTCATGCCGGTTGTCTTGGAAAAAGGACAGTCCCTTTGTCCTAAGGCTTTGTGAGGAAGTCCTCTCCATTTAGGATTGGCACCTGTTTCCTTCCGAGTAGGTGCAGAACATCTGGCACCTCTCCCTGCCAGGCTGGGTGGTTCTACTGCTTTCTGAATTTCTATAAACCTCTTTTCTTTCTCAAAGAGTTCTGCAGAATTATTTGACAATATACGTAAGTACCATGTTTCCTTGTGGTGTGCGCTCTGTTCTGGTTTCTGTTTTTAAATCAAATGCCTGTTTGAGAGGAGATGAACGTATTTAGTCTATTAGATTTGCGCTGCTGGATTTTTTTTAAAGTGTAACCTTGACTAGCTGTCTTATTGTTTATCCTGTAAGATTAGTCTATCAATTAAAGTTTGATAATTAATTTCGTCTCCTTTTCCTTCCAGTTTTTCATGCGCCTAATCCATCCTGGGGATTGACCAACATTTGGGACTGGGCCTGGGGCCTTTTTTTTTTTTTTTTTTTTTTTTGCCAGCTGTGGTCTGCCATAGTATTCTCTGATTTATTTGGCTTTAAGTATATCCAAATTTGTTCCTGTGAAAAAGAGTCGATAGAGATTTTGGTCTATTTACTATGTTAGCCAAAATAACCTACTTGTCAGACATGCTTTGGGTAGGGCTGCTGGCCTTTGGTGCTCTGGCCCCCTGGGTGTCTGAGGAAAGCTGCCTCCCTGTCTGCGTGCCTTCTGGCTCATGCCTCCGGTGACTTCCCCTGGGCATGTTTAATAAAACACTGAGATGGAACCGCAGCGGGGGTTGGGGTGGGAGAGAAGATCTATTTCCAAAAACAGGATAAAAACAGTGCTTGGCATGAATAAAGAGTCACGACAGTTTGTCAAAACTGGTTTTGACCCAGTACCACCCATGGGACCCTCTCTCCTCTGCCCACTGTATAAATATTCCAGAAGGTTCAGCTTATTGTGGTCCTTCCCCCCCCCCACCCCCCGTTTTTCCCATATTTCCCCAGTATCTCAATCCTGAAGCAGTCCTGCCAGGTTCTTAAGCATCTGACTTCAGCTCAGGTCATGTTCTCACCATTCGTGGGTTCAAGCACCACGTGTGGCTCAGTGCTGACAGCTCAGAGCCTGGAGCCTGCTTCTGATCCCATCTCTCCCTCTCTCTCGGCCCCTCCCCCACTTGCATTCTGCCTTTCTCTCTCTCTCTCTCAAAAATAAACATTAAAAAAATTTTTTTTAAGGATCTGTCGTATGGGGGAGAGGGGTGAACTGGGGCTGTGCATGTGCTACACATTGGCTGATGCCCACCTGGAGAATCTGTACAGAGGGTGCTTCTGGATTTTATCCCAGTTTGGAACCATTATTCCCAGCACCTTCCAACCAATAGGATGAGTGACTGTCCTCAGATAAGAGAATGAGATAAACTCCAGCCTATCTTCCCATGCCTGCTGAGGTGATGTCTGGCATTTTCTCAATAGTAGTAACCAAGAGAACCCTCTTCTACAAACCCCATTCCTATCAGAGTAAGAGGCAAGGACTTCTTCCTACTCTTGCTCAAGAGGTGCTCTGCTTGGCCCTGCCGTGCTGTGGGAAATGGAGTTCCATCCCGCCCATGAGCTCTCTGCCAACACCACCTGGCTACTTTGAGCCAAACTAACCCTTCCAGCTTTCTTCCCCTAATTTACCAAGGCTGGCTCTGATCGGAAGCCTTCATTAGCCTATCTTAGTCTCCTGATAGAACTTTTCCTACTGTTTACCCTTCTTATAACTCCTAATTCTTGAGTTTCTTGCTTCTGTTTTACCTCTCTACCCTTTACCTAATGTTAATCCCTTGCTGTTTTCCCCTCTTTTGGTTTTGGAAATTTTCAAACCTACGGAAAGTTGCACTTTTCACTGAGGTTCACCAACTGTTAAAATATCAACACCACATGCTTGCTTTCTTCTCCAGACACACGTGCACTTTATTTTGCTGGAACACTGGACATAGACCTAGTGACACTCAGCACTCCCCTCCTAAGAATGACACTGCTGTACCTGAGCACAACACCACTGTCTCATCCAAGAAAGTTCTTATCAGTTCAGCAATATCTGGCATACAGACCAAAATATCTTCTAGAGCTTTATTTTCCCAACTCCTAATCCTTATGTTTTTGACTCTTTACCCTTGGTCTTGTGTTTCTTCAGTACCCACTTAGCTTTTCTGCTGTTGCTAATCTTGGTTTTTCTCTCCCACCTTAATTTCCCCCCTGTATTTCTTTCATCTTCATCTTCACTGTGACCCCTGATCTCTTCCCTTGCCTGAGACTTGCACTGTTTTATGTCGTGGGTTTGTCAATAATTGGCCAGAGTGGGATTCTGGAGGCTGCGTGCTCAGGACACCAGCACCTCACAGAGCAGAGTCCTCTCGGCCACCGTTGCAGCTCCGTTCCTCCATCTAAGTCTAAGCCTTACAGACTCCAGGGGTCCAGGAATCTGAACTCTTGGTTTTTGGCGACAAACCTGATTCCCATGATTCGGCTTGTATGAGTGGAGAGCCCAGGGTCTCACACCTATAGCCCAATGCACTCACTATTGTCAAGCTGTCAGGCATCTGACCCACTAACCCGACTCTGCTTTGTCACATAGTGCTCTTACTGGGGGCTTGCCGCCCCTGCCCTCCCCAAACGCACAAGCGTGGTAACCTCAGCATGGTAATCTAAGGCATGTGCTAGCTGATTTCCATTTGTTGTGAGTCTGGGGCTTTCAAATACTTCAACCTGTAGAAAACAGAGCAGCTTCGGCAGATCACCAAGCACGGTTTTGACCTCTTGCTATATGCCAGGCCAGTGCTACTTGGAAAGGGACTCACTCCAAACACTGCCTTTTGGTCCTGTGACATCAGCTTCTTCTAGTCTTACCATATGCCAGGCACTGGGTCATATTATACTTCACTACACCCCTCATCTCCCCCACGTTACCCATTAGAGGAAACAGGCTTAGCCAAGGATGTTGCCCGCCAGTGACAGAAGCTACTACCTAGAACCCAGTTTTGCTTGACACCAAAGTCTGAGCTCTAAATACACACCTTAAGGGCGCCTGGGTGGCTCAGTTGGTTAAGCGTTCGACTTCGGCTCAGGTCATGATCTCATGCTTCGTGGGTGGAAGCCCCGTGTCGGGCTCTGTGCTGACATCTCAGAGCCTGGAGCCTGTTATGGATTCTGTGTCTCCCTCTCTCTCTGCCCCTCCCCCATTCATGCTCTATCTCTGTCTCAAAAATAAGCAAACTATATAAAAAACAATTTAAAACGCACCTTATTATTGAGAACCCAGGCAGGTCCTCAGCTACTTTTTCTTTCACAGATTTTCTTCTTTCCCTGGCTTAGCTAGGTATCTTAAGGGCACTGACTTGCATTTGTAAGTTTGAACGCTGACATTTGTTTTTTAATTGGCTACCATGTTAAAAATCAAAACAGTAAGTAATCTAGTACTTGATAAAATTCAAGTGGTAGGTAATCTCACTCAGTTCTCAGTTCCGATCCCTCCTCCACTTAAGGCTTACGTGCGTAAGGATCCATCCCAGGAACTGAGTCCGTCATTGCCACTAAAACCCTTAAGGCTGGGGGCTTAACTCAATGTGGGAGTTTGCGGCTGGAGGGAACCAGCATGGTGGGGAGGGAGGAGCACCTCGAAAACTCAACTCTAGCCCGGTGACTCCAGTCCAGTTTTTCTTGAGCTCTTGCTGGTTACTGGTCATTTGCTTGGGTATCCTGCAAACAAATCCAACACAGTCCTCAGCTGAAACTCTCCCCCTTTGCTCTGATCTTCCTCCGTTCCTATTTGAGGCAGCAACTCTAGCAGCATGCAGCCAGACACTTAAGACAGACTGTGGGCTGGCTGCCTTTGGTCTGACCAAGCGTCACCATTTTTATTCCCACAAGATCTTTCCAGGCCGTCCCTCTTTATGCCATCCCAAAATCTGCATTTTTCTCAGGGGCCCTTTCAGTACCTACCACGTCCATCCCCTCAGCCCACCCTCTGCATAGCTGCCAGCATCCGACTGTGTCTCCCCTGCAGAAGGTCCTGCCGGCACCCACTGCCCTCGAGCTCCTTAACCAGGCTAAGGCCCCCTCCTTTCGGACTCGGTCCCCGCCAGGGTCAGGCGCCTCAGGCAGCCCCACCCAGGAGTTCACACTGGAGCAACCTCCCAGACTGAGCAAGTTGGTGGCCTCTTTCCTGCCCTGGCACATGCCGCTCACCTGCCTGCCTGGCCAACTCCTACTGGACCTTAGAAACTGCTCAGGCTTCACTGCCCGCCCGTGCTTTTCCCAAGATCAGCCCCCTCTTCTCTGCTCCTCCCAGTTTCCACTGACTGTTAAGTATCACTTTTATATTTTCATTTATTGCACAATATGTGATATTTATAATGAAAGAAATACTGACAAAATTAAGCCAGTGTATTTCTACCACATGGTAATCATTATTAACATTTCAGTATGTTAGAAATGGGATCATGCCAAACATTGATCTTCCCACAGTGCTGTGTAAAATTACTCCTATTGAGCCAGTCTTCTATGCCTGGATACCTACCTGTATGCCATCAACATACCCTTGTTACACGCATCACGAATTTTCTCCTTTTTTAGTTTGGCATATTTCAAACTGAACAGTGGAAAGAATAGAACAGTGAATACACATGTGCACACACACTCCTGTCACCTGGCCACCAGATGTAAACATGGTAGGTCACTCTTCTTTTTTCTCTTCTTGTGCTGAACCATCTAAAAGTTAGCTGGGCACATCTTGATGCCTTACCCCCAAGTGTCCGTAAATCTGTCCCCTAACAAGAAGTTCCGTCTACTACGTAAGGCTGCTATTGCACATTGCTCACCTATGTCCAGTCCACTGGTCCTCTGAACAGCTTGATCTTTTCCCCCAATCCTTTTTTTTTACCATAATAAATTGTTTAATGTGGCCATCTCTAAAACTTTCTGATTGTTCATCAAATACCATCTTTTTAAAAAATTTATAATAGTTTATTGTCAAATTGGACCTCCAATCCTTTTACGCTTCACATTTCACGAAGTTGATGTGTCTCTGGACCCCTTTAATTTAGGGTAGTTGCCCTTTTTTCCCAGGACACTGATTTTTTTTTTAAGTCTCCCCTTCTTAATTGATTTCCTAATGATTAGAGTCAGGTTAATGATTCCAGCAGACCCCAGAGGTGACGTTTCTCTTGGTTCATCAGATTGGGAGCAGTGGTGCTTGTTGGGATACTGCCGATCCTGAATAGAATGTATCACACGAATTCTGTCTTCTGAGAGGGGGAGCTGAGAGCGGACAGCGTGCTCAGGCCCCACCTGGCGAAGTGTGCCCCCTCCATGGCAGGGGCATCACTGCTTCACTGGGTGACCAGGTGCACTTGCTGCTTGGAGGACACACAAGCGTGAGGAGTGACGTGGCAGGACTGGAGACAGGACAGGAAGCAGGTCAGGACCGGCCCCACAGCCATCCTCTCGTCAGACTGCCCACAACAGACACACAGATCCTCAAAGACATTTGTAGGAGGCCATGAAAGCCAAACACACACAATCCCATTGATGCTGTTTTAATTCACACACTCTGGAATATACATTTGGCCAGTTCACTGCCTACCTGTGGTGGTACACGAGTCTGTCAAAGAATTTTCCAGCAAGTTCTTAGAGTAGAAAGATCTTTGCTGTTAACACCTAGATCCTAAAATAGCATTACCAGGAATTATCTGTGCCTGACTCAGTGAGCCTTTTCCCTGATTCTGGCTCTTCGGGGACTCTGCACAGCCCCAGAAGGCTGTGAACGGGCCCTGCACCAGCGGCGTATGGTGAAGACAGCGGCAAAGCACTCACCGTCAGCCCCGCTGGACCTCGTGACCTCAAGCAGAAACCACCACAGATGTGTTTTTTGACAAAATTTGCAGCTGCCAAGGGGTTGAAATAACCGGAAGAACAATCTACCCCAGATGTTAAACTGGTTCATCCCAATCAAAGCAGCTGCCTGCGGCCTGTTTTCTTCCCTCCCGGCTGCCCAGCGCCATTCCCTGGTTAAATGCTGCTGCTAACAGTGAGGGGGCTCCTGTGCTCCAATCCGGCATTTCTCCACGAACTCGCAAAGTGTGAAAACGTACACAGGCGGTGCGGCGTGACGACGAATGCCCGTCTCCAAATACGCGGAGAGCGGCAGCACAGAAGGCACTGGCGGCACCGGGTGCCCCCAGGAAGGAAGGAACCCAGGCCCAGATGGAACTGGAGCCGCTGCCTCTCGGCCAAAGAATTCTCTCCCAGGTTAGGGTCCCTGGGACAGCCACTGCGCTTCTGACACTACTTCCTGTTTGCCACGAGCCTCACCCCCCCCACCCCCCCAAACAAGACGTTCTGGGGGAGTGGAGCAATTATTTTGGCAGGTCTCACATGAAATCTCATCCAGAGCTAGGTGACTGCCTGCTTCACCTCCAAGGACCTGCACAGCGCTGTTAAGAATGAAAGGAGAGGCGCTGGTACTTAACTGATGTAGGACTTAGACCGACTTACCTGTCAATCTGACCTTCCAGGAGCAAAGAGAACTTTCTACCTTCCCAAAGAATTAAATTCTATTCATTTGGAGAGAGATCCACAGGACAGGGAGAGAAAGTCACTCAGGCTGGTGTCAGCTGATCCATCTGATAATCAAACTAATAGAGGCCAAAAAATTCTGAGGCCAAAAGTCCTTTGATCACTAACACTCGTTCCTTATATTAAAAGTAATGGGAGAGAAACTTACTTCAAGTAAACTGCTAGAAAAAAAAATTTTTTAATGCATGAATGCCAAGGACTAGCCAGACAAACCTTTAAAAATATTAAGTAAATTAGGGGCGGCTGGGTGGCTCAGTCGGTTAAGCGTCCAACTTTGGCTCAGGTCATGATCTCACAGTTTGTGGGTTTGAGCCCCACATCGGGCTCTGTGCTGCTGACAGCTAGCTCAGAGCCTGGAGCCTGCTTTCGATTCTATGTCTCTCTCTCTGACCCTCCCCTGCTCGTGAGGTCTCTATCTCTCAAAAATAAAGAAAAAATATTAAAAAAAATTTTTTTAATATTAACCGAATTCAGTATACACAAGTACTTTTTATAGACACTGAAAAACTGAAGACTGAGAAAAATGTTGGTTTTATAGATTTATTTTCAAAGGGCAAAACAGACAACTTAAATACAAGTCTAAACAGAATTATTCTGTCAAAGGTGGCAATAATGCCAAAACGCGTTCTCACTTCCAGACACTTGCCAGCATCTTCTGAGTCTTCTCTCAATGAAAAAAAAGGGGTCTGGCAAAAACAAAGTAAATTCAGTGTTTCTTTTTGGTGCATTGACTTTCAGGGACTTTGACGTGCTCAATGCAGGGTAACTGAAGTTACATACAGTCAATCACTTGATTATCCTAGAGTCTAAATAACAACAGCTAACATCTACTGACAGGTTTCTTTACCATCAAGCATGGTTGCAAGTGATTTGCACATGCCACCAAATTTCTCCATCACAAAAGCCACAGGTAGGTCCTATCATTACCCCCATTTTACATAGGAGGAAACAGGCTCAGAGGCTAGACAGCCTGCCCAAGGTCACCAGACTGACAGACCCGGACAGAGCTGAGGATCAGGTCCAGTGTCTGACTCCAGAGTCCATCCTCTCACCCTGGAGGCCTCTCCTGCCTGAATAAGCGTCAGGCTACCTCAGCTTCTGGGACAGCAGGCCGGGCTGGCTTCGGGTGGGTAACTGAGGGCAGTAGAGGTCTCCGCTTCTGGGTTACTTTGTTCAGTGTTTTGTAAAAAGTTTGCTTTTATGAAAAGGGCTGACAAGGAAGTCCTGTCCAAGAATGAGTTATTCACGGCCCATCTCAAGGATAAAAATGATCACGAAAGCCGGCCCCCTTTGAATGGCAGATAACCAGAAGGGACCTACATTTTATAACCAGTGAAAATTTGTCAAGCATTTCCAGGTTTTCCATTTTTCCCAAGTCTTACTTTACTGAAGAACTACGGAGAGATTAATTCTATGGGAGAACAACATTCTGTAAGTCAAATTATTTACCTGATGTTTTATTCATACACATCCTTCTTATCTGCAATGTAATCTACAATTTCTTGTGGACACATTAACTTCTCAGCATCTGTGTCAGGGATTTCAAACCCTACAAAGAAAACGTACAATGCCTGAGTATAGAAAAAATCCTTTAAAATTAAAAGCATCTGAACGCTTCTTTACCACCCACAAGTACATCAAAAATTTCCATCAACCCTGAATCCCATTTAAGTTATGGGCCAGTTACATTCTAGACAACAGTTATATAATATTGTATAGAACACCTGGGTTTTTTTTTATTTTTTTTTAATGTTTTATTAATTTTTGATACAGGAGAGACAGAGCATGAGAGGGGGAGGGTCAGAGAGAGGAGGAGACACAACTGGAAGCAGGCTCCAGGCTCTGAGCTAGCTGTCAGCACAGAGCCTGACGCGGGGCTCGAACCCACGAACGTGAGATCTGACCTGAGCCGAAATCGGAGGCTTAACGGACTGAGCCACCCAGGTGCCCCTGTTTTTTCTTACAGACAGAATTCATATGGTAGGAAATCCACCATTTAAAGTGTATAATTCAATGGTTTTTAGTATATTCACAAGGTTGTACAACCATTACCATTATCTAATTCTAGAACATTTCCATTACCATGTTCCCATCCTACCCCTAACTGAAATGATCCCGCTGGTGAGCATAATCTGTGAGGAGTTTTAACTGAGTGCTGCTCTGCAGGACGGCACAGAAGCCCCCTGGCTTTCCTTCGGGCAACTCAGCCAAACGCTGTGTTGTCGAGCCTTAAATAAGGTCTCATGTGCACAACTGTCTGAGAAAGCCGTGTGACCTGGGAGCGTGCACGGGAGGCACTGCCGGAAACCAGGCCTGTGCGTGTCTGGGCACGGCCACCTGGGCCTAACTCATGAGAGGTGCTGAGGTGTGTTCAGCTTCTCCACGGGTGAGCTTCTGCTTGAGGCTGAACCCCCACCTCAAGCACCCAAGTCCATCCTCCCCCAGGCCTTTCCTGGTCACTCAGCCCTCGGCACCAACACCAGGCACCCTGCTGACCCTGCACCAAGTGTGTTCTAATTGAGAGCACTGTCCCTAGCATTGACTTCACCTGATGCTTAGAAGCAGGCGTATATGTTGGGGAGTGCTGTTTCTATTTCTGTATTTGATTCAAATCCCAATTCAGACTCCCAGCGTTTCCTCCACCTAAATCAAGAATTACACTGTGCAGACCCCAGACTTAGCCTCTTACCAAATTCGTCCTCCATGGCCATGATAATCTCCACTTGGTCCAAACTGTCTAAGCCCAGGTCTTTCATGAAGTGGGAATTTACTGAGAGCTGCAAGAAAGGGACACCAAACGCAAAATTCAGTCCGTGATGACATTTGTTTTTCAAGATAACGGGGAGGTACAATGTCACTTAATCATTAGGTAGAAGAGGTTTCTTAACATAAAGAGGCCATATTTTATGTTTAATCTGTGCCAGCATTATATCTTAACTTACTCAACCTTGTTTTCAAATGGTTAGCAATATATACAAGGCTAATGATGGATTTCACTTTATGTAGTTAACTAAGATCTTTGATTTTTGCTCTGAAAAACTATCCTAGAAATGTAATGTACAACATGGTGACTAATAATACTGCACTGCGTGCCTGGAAATTGCTAGGAGAGTAGATCTTAAAAACTGTCATCATAAGAAAAAAACTTCTATGTGTTGTGATGGATGTTAACCATACTTAACTGTGATCAATTCAAAATCTATAAATATCATGATGTTGTACACTTGAAACTAACATAATGTTATATGTTAATCAGACCTCAATAATAAAACCCCCACTATTTACCTATACAGCATATTCAATTATTAAAGAGGGAATTTATGTACCACTGTGAGAAAAATGCTAGCGGCTAAATTAGAAAAGGTGCAAAACACTGTTTACGGTATTCCACCGCTTGTGTGTTTTAAAAAGGGTAGGAGATAAGGATCACATAGTACACAAAGTATACATATATATACATACATGTGTATACTTCCTCGCATATGTACTGAGTATCTCTGCAAAGATACCCAAGAAGCTGGTTCCACTGGCTGCCTCCCAAACAGGGAGCTCTGGCTGGGAGTCGGGGAGACTTTTTACTGAATATCCCTTTGGACCCTCTGAATTATGTACCATTGATTAAACGCTCATTTAAAGAAAAACATTAGGGACGCCTGGGTGGCTCAGTAGGTTGAGCGTTCGGCTTCGGCTCAGGTCATGATCTCATGGTTTGTGGGTTTGAGCCCTGCATCGGGCTCTGTGCTGACAGCCAGCTCAGAGCCTGGAGCCTGTCTTCAGATACTGTCTCCCTCTCTCTCTCTCTGACCCCTCCCTGCTCACGCTCTCTCTCAAAAATAAATAAAACATTAAAAGAAAAATTTAAAGAAAAACATTAAGCCACATCAATTACCTTTTCGGGGTCAATCTTGTCATAGAGTTTCAAGACGTAAAGAACACGGTCCTTGATTCCCTCTAACGTCAAAGGGGGCGCATCGCTGTATTGGCGGCACAGCTGCGTGACTGGAACCTAAAGCCGGGGCAGGAAGGAGGCGGTGTTGAACCTAACACGCCTCTATCAGTGCACTAGCTCACAGGTGCCTTCCGCGGGGCTTTCAGCGCTTCAGAGAACGCACATCCTCTGATTCTAACTTGGCCATTAGGCCACCCAGGGTCACAACCCTGGGTCATTTCAGAAGCCCTGGCGGCTCAGCACTGTAAAAACGGGCCTCCTCCCGCTCAGAGCCAGGGCTGCCCCCGTCTGGCCCAGGGAGACTGCCCGCCACGAAACCAGGCAGGGCCGCAGGTAAGCGGAAGTCTTCCTGTGGCCCCTTCTGCAGCCCGCCTGCCACTCTGAGGCACTGCCACCATTAACAGTGAGGCATGCCGGAGTCAACGTAAGCCACCTGGAAAGAGCTGTCATGGGAAACGGAGCGGCAGCTCACCCTGAGGGCCACACAGCACAAGGTCTAGAGTGGTCCTGGCAGTGATTACGTGGACATCGGCCAGGGCAAATGAGCCAGCTGTCAACCCAAAGGAGATGAGGGAGCCCAACAGTCCTTAGAGTCTAATCTGTTTCTGTTTCAGGGTAGGCTTGACGTATCGCCACGCGTAAGACCATGAGGCTTTCTGGGTTTTGCCATGATGGGAGTGGAATCTCAAATGTCTCTGGTACTAGCCTACTTGATACTCAGCTAGGCATTAGGGTCTCAGAGGGATTCTTTTACCAAAACTGAAAAGTCCAATTCACAGTTCAGCAGGCGTAATGCTGGGGAAGGTACAATGCAGAACACGAGGCACAAAACAGCTGTCTGACACTTTTGCTCACAATGAAGTCCCTAACCTGAACTTCTGTGTTTACCTTTTAAAGTTGATTTTAAATCTGCGGTTTGGAGTTCCTAGGGCAATCTCCCTAGGTTTGCGTGTTGGGGCCTAGGTCCCTGAGACTGACAGAGGTTTATGAAAATCGTAATTAAAAATGCTGCTGAATGAACCAAACTCATATATACCTCTGAATAAGAAATACATATCTTAAAAAAAAATCACATATTGAAATCAGGTTTAACCAGCAAGCTATAAAGAGATTAGATGAAGAGCTTTATGGATATTCATTCTGAGGTACTTCTGAGTACTTTCAGAGTTTAAGAGCACTTATTTTTGGCTAACTATGTATAGCGTCCTTTTCCTTTCCAACCGCAGTGTGGGTTAAGGAGACTGCTGCCATGGGACCATCTCTGGGCCTACTTGTCCACAGTCACTAGAAGTTTCCACAAGCCACAGGTAAAATGAAGCAGCCAAAGGGACTAAAGAGACAGAGAAAGGAGTTAATAGTGGTGACAGGAAAGAACTTTGAGGGGGAAGGACCTGGCAGAGGCCTCGTCAGTGCACATCAAGAAGCGGTATGACAGGGCGCCTGGGTGGCTCAGTTGGTTAAGCATCCAACTTCAGCTCAGGTCATGATCTCGCAGTTTGTGAGTTTGAGCCCCACATCGGGCTCTGTGCTGACAGTTCAGAGCCTGGAGCCTGCCTCAGATTCTGTGTCTCCTTGTCTCTCTGCCCCTCCCCCACTCATATTCTGTCTCTCAAAACAATACATGTAAAAAAAATAAAAAGTGGTATGAGAGGGAAGGGAAATGGGAGGCTGTGCCGCAGAGCGCCCGAGGGAGGAGGAGGCTGGTGAGAGCATATGTGTACACAACTACCCAGCTGGCCCACCAGGTGTCAGCACCATCCCCGGCAGCACTGGCAGGTGCCTGCGCTTGGGTCAGGCAGGCACCACGTGATGGTGATGAAAAGGGTCTCCACCTGGAGAGTACATGCCAGTCCAAAGTGGGGGACGACCGTGGGCCCGGCACAGGGCAGGCAGGTGCAGTGGGGGACAGCTCAGACTCTGGAATAAAACTGTCTACATTTGTACCCTGGCACTAGCTCTTACAAGCTGTGTGGCCTTGGGCTCAGTTTCCCTATCTGTAGAATGAGGACAGCTTACAGCACTGCTGTGAGGCGTCACCAACAGAGTGTGCAGGGCTCAGAGCCACCCGGCCTGTCCACACTGACTGCTCCTGGGGCCTGTCTCGGAGGATTGGGGTAATGACCCGCCAGTCTGAGGCTCTGATGGTAGTATGGCCCCTAAGTACTTGATCCCACTCCTTCCCTCTCCACCCCCCCCCCCCCCCGCACTTCTGGTCTCTTTATGGACTTTTTACCCTAGGTTGGACTATGGTGCTGCAATAGGCACTTTACAACCATCACTCCTTCATTCTGACAACAGTCCTGTTTTACAACAGGAAACTAAGACAAAAGTTTGTATCCCAGCTCAGCCTCTTGGGAGGGCCTTACTGCCTCCTTCCTGCTGGACTCAGCTATGAAAGAAAAAAAAAAAAAAGAGGGCAGAGGGCACAGAATGGGCACAGACACCTCTGCAATGTCCCTAACAATCAACATATGTTTTTGGTACTGTTTTCCCCAAGATCTACACTAAACAATTCTATGTGACCTAAGTCACCTCCCACAGCCATCAGAGAAGGCACTCTTTGCAGGAAAAGAGGGACTACCCTCAAGACTAGTAGAAACGAATTACCTGGTTCATTTCCCTCAAAATCCATCAGTCTCCACTCGGGTGCCTCTCTGACAAAGGGAAACTGAGGAACCTCAGTTTAAAGCTCAGTAGACAGTTTTGAAGGCCATCTCTACCAAGTGCCCTCGCCTGGACAGTTCCACCTGGGTCACAGCCATCTCCACATCAGTTTGCACATCCTTACCTGTCTCCAGAACACCTGCTCCTAGACCTCTAATTCCTTGTTTGCCACCTGGTGCTCTGGCCAGAGACCTGAGAGCCAACCTCCACTCTTCCCGCTGTCTCACCATGTTTGCTGGGCCACGCAGCCTGGCCCATTGGGAGGAAAGATCTCCCTTATTCAACACACCTTGTTTCACATTTACGCACTGCCACCCAAACAGAACACCACATTCCTTAGCACCCTTCACAACATGCCTATGTCTGCCTCAACTCGGGTGTCCCCTCCATTCCACTGGCACCTTAGGGTCAACCGTAAGAGTGCCAGGCTCCTCCTGGCCTCTGCATGTGCTGTCACGCTGTGGCCTGAGTGCGTGAGAAACTGCCATTTTTGAGACTCTGCTCACCGGGGGGAGGGGGGGCGCGCGCGCACTAGGTAGGTCCCTCTTCCGTGCTGTTCATGCTCCCTGTCCTCACACATGGCTCATGGCTCTGTCTTATCTTCACACACAGGACTGTCCCAGCAGCCTGTGAGCTGTACCGCCTGTGCCTAGCACTGTCCTGTAGGCTCGAACTACAAAGATAAATATGACCTCTACCCTGAAAGAAGCTTATGGTCTAGTGGAAAAGACCAGTCCAAAGAGATTATTTCGGTTGTAATAAAAAGGTAGCAAGAGCCGTGACAGGTGTTATTTGTAGGCTACTACTTCAGGAACGAAAGTCGTCATTCAGTCCTTGACAGGCAAGGAAGAAACAGATATCAAACCTGGAGTTAGCCCTGAAAGGACAGGGACATTCAAGGAGGGAAGGTCAGGCCAAGAAAAAGAACTGAGGCCTGAAAGTGTAGCAGGTCTGTGTGGGAAGAAACCAGTTCATGTTGCTGGAGACTGAAGGGTAAGGGGGATCACAGACAGGCTCTGAGGCTGAAGAGGCAGGGCCTGGAGCTGCAGAGACCTGAGTAAGACACAACAGCCGAGCTTTCCTGCGCAAGTGTTTTGCCTTTACTATGCCCCACAGAACGCTGTAGACATCCTCTTTGTGCTCTGGGCTTTGAGACAGTTCAGATTTGAGGCCTGCCTGGGTCAAGTGTAAGACATCCAGGTTCCATTTTAGGCCACCACTCTTGTTTTTCTTACCTTTTATTTTATACTGTCTTATTTTTACATCCAGGAGACATGTTTTATAGCTCCTTTCAGGGGGCGGGGATGCATTAGAATATAAATGAATAACTAGTTCCTCTGGAGCCGGCATAGTGGATGAATTTGAGGAGAAAAAATATAATGGAAAAGAATGGGTGGAATAAGCAATAGTCCAGATGAAATGAGCAAGGGCTGGAGGTGAAAGTTTGGGGTACTGGGAAACGGGCAGTAACAAACCAAGAGAGTGAAGAGACAGACCAGCAAGAGAGTGTGGTAAGAGATCTTTGGAACTTACCAACATTTAAGGATTAGAAATAAACTACTGGGACCTCATCAAGATAAAAAGCTTCTGCACTGCAAAGGAAACAGTCAAGAAAACTAATAGGCAACCGACGGAATGGAAAAGATAGTTGCAAATGACATATCGGATAAAGGGCTAGTATCCAAAATCTACAAGGAACTCACCAAGCTCCACACCTGAAAAACGAATAATCCAGTGAAGAAATGGGCAGAATACATGAACAAACACTTCTCCAGAGAGGACATCCAGATGGCCAACAGGCACATGAAACAATGCTCAGCGTCACTCAGCATCAGGGAAATACAAATCAAAACCACACTGAGATACCACCTCATACCACTCAGAGTGGCTAAAATGAACAAATCAAAAGACTACAGATGCTGGCGAGGATTTGTAGAAACAGGCACTCTCCTACACTGTTGGTGGGAATGTAAACTGGTGCAGCCGCTCTGGAAAACAGTATGGAGGTTCCTCAAAAAAACTATCAATAGAACTCCCCTATGACCCAGCAATAGCACTGCCAGGAATTTACCCAAGGGATACAGAAGTGCTGATGCATAGGAGCACATGTATCCCAATGTTCATAGCAGCACTTTCAATAGCCAAATCGTGGAAAAGAGCCTAAATGTCCATCAACTGATGAGTGGATCAAGAAGATGTGATATATATACACAATGGAGTACTGTATGGCAATGAGAAAGAATGAAATCTGGCCATTTGTAGCAAAGCGGATGGACCTTGAGGAAGTCATGCTAAGCAAAATAAGTCAGGCAGAGAAGGACAGATATCATATGTTGTCACTTTATAGGTCTAACAGGAGAAACCTAACAGAGGACCATGGGGAGGGAAAGGAGGGAAAAAAGCGATAGAGAGGGGGAGGGAGGGGGAGGGAGGCAAATCTTGAGAGACTTGAATACTGAAACCAAACTGAGGGCTGAAGCGGGAGGGGGAAAGGGAAAGGGGGGTGATGGTCATGGAGGAGGGCACTTGTGGGGAAGCAATGAGTGTTACATGGAAACCAACTTGACAATAAACTATATAAAAAAAAAATAAAAAGTGTCCCAACAGGGTAGGAGCAGACAGAGAGGGAGAAAGAACGAACCACAACAAACAATATAAAACAATCTAGAGAATAGCAGCAGGGAATGAGCTGGCAAGTTTACCATGAGGCCATAGAATTAACTAATCTCTTTCCTTTGTATCTCTCTCTCTACCCTTCAACAGCCAGAATAAGGTCTGGACCATGGCTGTCCTATTCCTTTGAATGAACAAGTGTTTTCTCTCTCTCCAATCTGCAAAGGATGTAAGGTGGTTAAATGGTAGCACTTGGTCAAAGTCACTTTGTAAATATAAATAAAAAGAGTTCTTCTGCTGTATATGTGAACCAAGCGGAGGTAGTGGGACATCTCTGAGCACCCTGTCATTCAAGGTGTGGTCCAAAAACCAGTGGCACCAGGATCTCTGGGAGCCCATTGGAAATGAAGACTGTTGGGCGCTTCCCCAGAATCTGTATTTTAATCCACTGATCTGTAACAATTAAGTGTGAGAATTGGTGCTCTATGAACGGGGCAATCATTTCACATTTTAGCCTGCAATAGAAATCCATCTCACAAAGAAAATATTCAACTCTACAGATTGCCCTTTACCTCTTAACTTCAAGGTGACACTTTCAACCTTTTGATTCAGGCAATGGGGCCAATGCCTTATGTATTAATCCATCACACGGTCAGTAAATCTCAACCCTAGCCACAGAAACACAGACACCCAGGACCCAACTCTAATGATTGATTTGGCCCGGGCATCCTTATCCTTATATTCTAATATGTAGTCAATACTTAAATATTGAAATCACCGTTAAGTCCACTGCTTTGGGTGGGGGGTTCTCAACTTGACCTTGAGAAGTCTATTCTACTTTAAGGCAGGCGTTCTTGACCTTGGCCCAAACCCTTTAGTCACCTGGGGACCTTAAATAAAAACCCATGCCAGGGCCTCAGGTCAGATAAGTAAATCAAAATGCACAGTGGCGGGGAGGAGTGGGTAGGGGATTTCCCCCCCTTCTTTTAAGCTGCTCAGGTGATCTGAATGTGCAGCAAGGGTTGAAGGTTGAAAATTACTGCCCTAAAGAGAATTTCTGCCTCACAAAGGTTTCATCCGACAGAAAGGCTGGATACTACTTTTTTTTCTATTTTTACTCGCAGGAAGAGAGCGAACAGGCAAAAGGCACTACAGGGAGAAATCCCGAAGGAGAAATGCTCTGGAGAAGTTTATAGGCCAGTGTGACTGACTTCCTTTTTGCACCTTGTCATTAGTTTTCCCCCAGAAAGCTATCACGGTATTTGTCATTATCACTACAACTAACGGAGACCAGTATTTTAAGAGCTTACCAAGCACCGCAACTAGGTTGCTTTACCTACATCATCCTCTTAAAATCTCATTGCAACTCCACAAAGTAGAGACTAGGACCCCAATTTTGCCGTTCCGACTAATGTTAGGTAGGTCACAGACTTGCTCAAAGTTTCGGTAAGTGGGAGCTAGCATTCAAACCCAGGGGTGTTTGGAGGGTCTGTGCTCCGGCTCATAAACACTAAGTCACTGGTGCTCCCAGCAGGGGTCAACCAAGCACCACGAGTGAGTGGGACAGGCGTAGAGCCAGACGTTCCCCCGGTCAGCCCCACCGCAGCTGGCGTGGCCCCGCTGCCTGACCCCTCCCCCCCATCCCTGACCCCTGCCAAGCCCGCAGCAAAGTCACCGCGAGTCACCTGCGTGAGTACCGAGGCAGGATGCAGAGCCCCAGGCCTCGTCCGGGCTCCCGCGGGGCACAGGGTGATGCTGAGTGGCCGGGATGCGGCCAGCGTGGGGACCCGGGGAAGCGGCGCGAAGGCCGCAGGCAGTCGGCGGACACAAGCGGAAAGGACACGAGCCGCCATGACTACGCTGACCCAGGATGCACTGCGCCGCGCCCTCCCGCCCAGTTTCCTCTCCGCTCGGCGCAGGGGACGCACAGAGCGGCGCAGCCGGCGGCCAATAGCCATAGCGGCCCCTGGCGGCTCCTGGTGGCACTGCGCCCTCCTGGAGTGCGGTCCAGTGGTCCAGGGCAGGAAGGGACCAGCCGCTAGCGCCAGAACTATAACCTCGTACCTACTCTTTCCCTAAACACTAATCATTAACACAAGAAAGGAACTAAGTTTTATTTATTCTCTGAAAGGTCTGATACACATTTGTTTAGCTTTTTTTTTTTTAATGTTTATTTACTTACTTTGAGAGAGAGCTAGAGAGAGCGCGAGCGCAAGCAGGGAAAGGGCAGAGAGAGAAAGAAAATTGTGAGCAGGCTTTGCGCTGTCAGCGCAAGGCGCAGGCGCGGGGCTCGAACCACGTACTGTGAGATCCGTACCAGAGCAGAAACCAAGAGTCCAATGTTAACTGACGGAGCTACCCAGGCGCCTTTTTTTTTTTTTTTTTAAGTTTTGATCTCACAATTATTCCACAGGTAACAAAATGATTTAATAGGTCCAAACAATATAAAATAAAATGTGAAAAAAATCAGAATAAATTTAAATATATGTTGGCTAATAAATGTGGGAATTACAATAAAGCAATACACAAGTTTTAAAACGTAATACATAAATAATATAGTTCACAAAAATGGAGTAAGTGGGAGACATTTAAACGTGCTAATCTTATACTTTCTTAGCAAGTAAATTGAAATGCAGAAGAATGACTCTGAACTCTGAAAACTGCCTGGATGAACACTCCAATAATGTCTTCAGTGTTCCATTTCTTTCTTTTTTTTTAAGTTTTTATTTTTATTTATTTTGAGAGAGAGAGCGAAGGGGGAAGAGGCAGAGAGAGGGAAAGAGAACAGCAGGCTCTTTAGTAGTCAACACAGAGTCTGACATAGGGCTCAGACCCACAAACCATGAGATCATGCCCCAAGCCAAGAGTTGGACCCTCAACAGACTGAGCCACACAGGGGCCCCTCTGTTTCTTACTTTTGTTAAATTCAAATATAATAACACGTTGTGAGCGGGGGCCCAGCCCACGCACCTTAGTCTCAGGGTCTCTGAATAGGGGTTGGTGTCAGTGCAATACCTATAAGAAAGAAGACAGACAACGTGAATGGTGGTAATACCACACTTTACTAAGATAGTCAGTGTCTTATATACCATAGGTGATTACATTTTTTCTTTAATGATTACCTAGTTTATGGTCCTTGAAAAAGTAAAAACATGTTCTGGGAAGGATCATTTCTATCACGGAAGAGAGAACAGCTGTGAGAACAGAAGTCAAAAAACAGGAATGAGGGAGTCTGTCTCTATGTGTAAGATAAGCCCAAAGAATTTTCTTTTCTTCAAGGCCTTTTAGCAGTTATTTCTGGGCAAGACGCTTATCATCCAAGAAGTAAATTTTAGATAGAGGATTGTGTTTGTCCCCAACAGCAGGCAATAAGCTGGAAACAAAAATAATGTAAGGGAAAGCTGGCGTCACTTAACTGACCCAAGTTGATTCAAAACTTAAAAGTATATGCCTTTTTGCAAAGCAACGAGAAAATCATAGACAGGTTAAACAGAAGCCACATGTGCAGCCCAGGAGGCCGAATGTTGTTTCACAGTCTTTTGACTTGTTCCGCAACTTCCCAAATAGTTCACCTGCGCCCCGGAGGCCTAGCCGTCACCGTCACTATATAGATTCTCCTGTGCTCCGGAGGCATTGCTGTCAACGGTCGCTATGCGGGAGGTTTTTTGGCCTACTGGGCCCCAACCGTTGTGCCTTTAATTTAATATAGACTGCGTAGGAGTTCAGTCGGAAGAATATGCAACTCGACCTCTGGGTCCTGAGTTCCAGCCCCATGGTGGGTGTGAAGATTACTTACAAAACATTTTTTTTAAACAAGTAAATAAATAAAATAGACGGTTGTAAAATCATTTCTATTTATGTGTTCATTAAGTTACTGAGTGTCTGTTCTATGATAGTTGTTATGTGCTAGTTGCTACAGCAGTGAGCAAGCCAGGCGGTTTATTCTCATAGTTTACATTCTAGTGGGAAGACAGAAAATAAATAAAAATAAACACCTCCCCCCACCCACAAACAAAAACACCTGGGAAGCAGTGATAAGTACAATGAAGAACCATACAGTAGGGAGAAGGATAGTGAAGGAGTATCGGAGGTATGTTATTTATTTTTTATTTTTACAAATATGTTTGTTTAGAGAGCAAGCAGGGAAGGAGCAGAGAGGGAGAGAGAGAGATAGACAGAGACAGACAGAGAGAAAGACAGAAAGAGAGACAGAGAGAGAGAGAGAGACAGAGAGACTGAGAGAATCTTAATTAGGCTCTACGCTCAGCATGGAGTCTGACAGCGCTCCGTCCCACTACCCTGGGATCATGACCTGAGCTGAAATCAAGAGTCCCTTGCTTAACCACCTGAGCCACCCGGAGGTCTGTTATTTCAGGTAGGGCAGTCAGGTGATTTCTGAGCTGAGGGGAGGGAAAACAGAGCCTTGGGGTCACCCTGCTGCTGGTGATGCCAACCAGAGTGTCTGTGGCAGTGCAGGCAGTGGACGCTAGGCTTCCCCAGCATCCTGACTCCACTTCACTGCTTATTAGGCAGCCTTCTATTTCTGCAGAAAACTGGACCGGAAAATCTGACTGGAGTCTGAGGAGCAGGGCCCATTACACCTGCTTAAGCCACCAGTGACACACCAGCCTGATTACTCCTTCCTGGTGACACTCTGAGACAGACCCACAAAAACAGACCTGTGATGTGACCCCGCAGCATTAACAGAAGGGGGAGCACTCAAGAAGAGCCTGATAATCTACTAAGCCCACAACTGGAAACTTGTCTTCCCACAACCTGTCTGATTTCTGTGCTACATTTCATCCTTTTGGTCAAAAATAATAAACCACCTCTTATTTAAATGATATACTTTGAGAGACCTCCTTTTTCCTTCAGCAAACACTGAAAGAGAAAATGTCAGCCTCCATGGTTTGCAGGGCAAAAGGCTGAATATTAAGATTGGGGTCAAATCCTCAGCAGCTGGGAAGATTTCAGCGACGGCACTGGTGCCTTCCAATAGCACCTCCTCAAAGGATGTATAAGCATCAACTCTGTAAGCTTCCTCCATCCATCACCCCCAACCCTCCAGTTGTCCCTCCTTCCTTCCAGCCCATTTACACTATTGTCTCATCCTCTCCTGTTCCCTGGGACCTGTCCTGACCGCCACTTCTCTTCTTCCCTGTGCCTTCAACCTCCTGCTTTCTCCTGGCTCCTGCCCTTAAGCCCATAAACATGCCAAAGTTTCTCCTACTCTAAAAACAAGGCCAGGGGCCTCTTCTGCTGACCTCTTATATACACCTAACATTCCACTCCTCCTTTCTTCCTAGTTAAAAGCTTTTTGAAAAAAAAAATAATCTACACTTTCAGCTTTTATTTAAAAAAATTTTTTTAACATTTTATTTTGGGAGAGAGAGACAGAGTGCAAGCGGAGGAAGGGCAGAGAGAGGTGGGGGGAGACAAAGAACCTGAAGCAGGCTCCAGACTCCTAGCTGTCAGCACAGAGCCTCACGTGGGACTCAAACTCATGAGCCATGAGATCATAACCTGAGCTGAAATCAGACGCCTAGCCGACTGAGCCATCCAGGTGCCCCTATTTTATTTATTTTGAGAGAGAGTACACATTAGTAGGGGAAAGGTAGAGAGAGAATCCCAAGCAGAGTCCAACTTGGGGCTCAAACTCACAAACCGTGAGATCATGACTTGAATCAAAATCAAGAGTCAGATGTTTAACTGACTGAGCCACCCAGGTGCCTCCAAAATCCCCCGTTTTTCAGAATGGATGCACTCCAGAAGTTTTCATTCCTACCTGCATCCAGCCCTGGTCTCTTTTCTGAGCTTCCCAGTCCTATATTCAACTGCCTATTACCAGATGATCTAGAATCAGTGGAACGAGCTATCATCTTCCCCTCATGTGTTCTGTTTCAACGGCTGACACCATTACCCGCTAAGCCAAAATTCTAAGATTCCTTCCTCTCCTCATCTAATGCGTTCACTTAACACTGCTCCTTTCTTTTCCCTCCTAAATCTCTCTTCAGTCCAGGTCTTTCATTCCCAGGGCCCCCGCCCCAGGTCAGGCCACCTTCACGCCCCGACCCTTGTCCTCCGTTGCTAGAGTGGGGCCTTATCACTCCCTGGTCAAACCCTTCAACAGTCTGTACACCTGCAGAGCGAAATCCAGGTTTGCCAACATGCGTCACAAGCTCCCTGGCCACCTCTCTAGCTTCCTCACTCCATTCCCCACTGCATGACCAATACTCCTGCCATAATGAGTTGTTTGGAGTTCATGCACACTGTCCCGTCTGTCTGGAATAGCCTTGCTTCTGCTCTGACCTACTTACCCTGCTAATTTGTCATCCCCCATGGAGCATTTCCGTGCTGTGCTCACTGCCCACCCTTTGAGCACTCTGAACAGACCCTCTAAGTCTAAGGCACAGTCTTTAATGTACTGTTTAGTGTCACAGTTCCCCTCATCAGCCCGTGTATGTCTGCAGGGCGGGGGCCTCACAGCAATCCTCTTCATCCCTACTACGTCAAGTATGTGCTCAGTGTTTGTTCAACCGTTACTGAACTGGAATTACTGCTGACTCTACGGTTTTCTGGACTCTTAAATCTTGTAGATAGTATGTTTCTCAGGATCCTTGAGTAAATTAAATCTGTGAAAAGCCCTTTATTATCTCTATGTGCTAGGAAATAAAAGTATCTCATTTACGCTAGAGATAGTGGGAAAAGAATGAGCATAAGAAAGTTAAATCTTTTATGCAAATGTATCAAAGGAAAATCATGAAGTTAGCAAAAACCACTCTAGTACACACCATAAAAAGGTATCTCTAAAAGATAAGTAATTGGGGCCTGGGTCTGGGTGGCTCAGTTGGGTAAATGTTCCACTTCAGCTCAGGTCATGAGCTCGTGGTTCATTAGTTCAAGCCCCACATCAGGCTCTGTGCGGATAGCTCAGAGCCTGAAGCCTACTTCAGATTCTGTATTTCCCTCTCTGCCCTGTCCCTGCTCACACTTTTTTTTTTTAACTAAAAAAAACCTTTTTTAATTTATTTTTGAGAGACAGAGACAGTGCGAGCAGGGGAGGGTCAGAAAGAGAGGAGATACAGGATCTGAAGCAGGCTCCAGGCTCTGAGCTGTCAGCACAAAGCCCAACGCAGGGCTTGACCCCACAAACCGTGAGATCATGACCTGAGCCGAAGCTGGACGCTTAACCAACTGAGCCACCCAGGCGCCCCTCGCACTCTCTCTCTCAAAAATAAATCAACATTAAAAAAGTAGTACAAGTAAGTTATATAGATCATGAATATATACTTCCAGTGAGAATGTTGAGCAAATAAATACCTAACTCATGGGACAAAATTTCCAATGATACCACCAGACTGGAACTGTAAACATCTCTGTCTCTCAAAGTCACAAAGGCAAAGGTGAAGATGAGGGACTCAGGACATACTACTGTGTTGATTCAAGGTGACTCTAGGGGCGCCTGGGTGGCTCAGGTAAATGTTCAACTTTTTTTTTTTTTAATTTATAGTTTGTCAAGTTGGTTTCCATATAACGTCCAGTGCTCTTCCCTGTAAGTGCCCTCCTCCATATCCATCAGCCTCCTTCCTCTTTCCCCCTTCCCCCCTCAGTGTTGATTAACTCAGGTCATGATCTCATGGTTTGAGTTCGAGCCCTGCAAGGGGCTTCATGGTTGGGATTCTCTCTCTCCCTCCTTCGCTCTCTTTGTCTCTCAAAATAAATACATAAAAACTTTAAAAAAACATTCAAAATGACTCTAGTGATACTAGAGGCACTGGGAATCAAGAATTCATGAAAAGAATGTAAAAGAACAATGGCATTTCTAGATTAGCATGTTTTAATAGGCTTTCTGTTATCTTTGGTAGGTATGTAAAAGTAAAAGCACTACAAATAGCATGAGAAGTATATTGCATGTTGGTATACGAAGTTAACTGGACTTTGCAGAGAAAGAGAATTTTTTTGTTTTTAATAAGGCTTATTTACTTTGAGAGACAGAGAGAGAGCATGAGCGGGAAAGGGACAGAGAAAAGGGGGGAGAGAATCTCAAGCAGGCTCTGAGCTACCAATGCAGAGGCTGTTGCGGAGCTCAAACCCATGAACTGAGCTGAAATCAAGAATCAGATGCTTAACCGACTGAGCCACCCAGATGTCCCAGAGAAGGAGAGAATCTTAAGCAGTCCGTAGGCCCAGTGCAAAGCCCCGCATGGGACTCGATTTCACGACTGTGAGATCATGATCTGAGCCGAAACCACAAGCCGGACACTTAAACGACTGAGCTACCCAGTCACCCCTGAAATGTACTTGTTACGCAAGCATCACTGACTAAATATTCTAGTTACAAAATAGTTTTTCTGAAAATGATCTTAAAAGGAAAGGAAAAAAATAACAGGCCAAGCAGAAGGTACCAAAATAAATATTTATTAAGACTGAAGCTTTATGTACACCTTTAAAAGCAAATGTGCAGATGTGAGGAATTACAAAAACCAACCTTAAATCCCTTCTCCCAAAGTATAAATGAACATTCAAGATCAGTAGTGCCACTTACATTCAGAATTTAAAAAAAAAAGTGTTTGGATGGAATCCAAGTAATTATTTTAAATGTCATTCAGATATTCTTTACAGTTACAACTCTAAAAAGTACTAAGTGGTCAAAAAACCCAGAGCTCTGTGTTTTCATCTTATTAGTAGCTGTATACAAATATATTGCCATCTTTTTGTCCGGCCAACAAATGAGAATGTGTCCCTGACCATTTAACAAAAGACCACTGTTGGTCAGAGACAGGCGGGAGGAGGGCAGTACAATGACCCAGAAGTAAGTCCCAGATGGCAATTGTTCCGGAAGTCAATACTGCCGCTGCAAAATGATCTTTCACGTCACCTTCCAGGAACCTAACAGCAAGCAGAGAAGAAACCATTCAAATCACACATCAACATAATTTTCTGAGTTAAGCCAAAGTCCTGTTCCCCGAAGCAACAAGAACAAAAATACCTGGAAATGTGATGCCTGTCTTTGAAATCCTAGCGCTGCTGGCTGGTGGGCTGTCGTTCTGGACACAGTTGCATGTCTGGGCCCTGGCTGTGCCTGACGCATCCCGCACCCCCTGCGCCCCAGCTCCCAGGAGCCTGCCTTCCATGCTTCAGGTTGGCCACACTCAGTCCACCTCAGTGTCTCAGCCCGTGCTACTCCCTCCTCATGCACTAACTTGGCATGGCTGGGATTCTGCCATCATGCGGGCATGTCGCCTCTGTAGAAAGGTCGTCTCTAATCTCCGGTCTAGTGTAGTGCACGCGTGTCCGCTGCTCCCTATCACGCTATCAGTTGTATTTTCATAGCACTTTTCGCTTGTGAGAGGATCCTGTTTGCACACTTGTGGCTAGCTCTCCTACCAAGATGAACACATCGTAAAGCAGGAATCTGGGTGTCTTTTAGAGACGGAGGCGCTGCAGTCAGAGGACTGGGTTTGAATTCTAACAAAGTAAGAGCTGTGTGGCCCTGGGCAGCTTATTCACTTCATCACAGTAAAACAGGAATATGAATGAGGGGATATAAAAAGTTCAGAAAGGTACTTAATACACTTTAATGGCTAATATAAATTAGTTGTTATTCCTCACTGCCGTATCATCGGCACCTCGAAGAGTCAACCCTCAGGGAATGCTCTGGGTGAACTGAATGGTATTTTTTTTATCCTGGGCTCCCACCCAACTTTGGCTGACTCCTAACACATCTTTTGAAACTCCACAAAGTCCTCCTTGACAGTCTCTCCCTAACCCTGTCAGCTAAGGTACCTCCATCCTTTGTGCTCCCAAACACGGCAAGCCTCACGGCATTTTGTGTATTGAACATTAGTCTCTAGTGGTCTCCTATTTTCAAGAGATTAGAAACAGTAGTGCCTTCTACAGAACTGGCATGAGACAGGTATCAAGGTTTGCTAATCAAATGGATTTGAAGAGTGATGAAGGAAATGTTTGATTGAATAATTCTCTTTATCCTAAATTTCTAGGCCAGTGACTACAGTTCTCTCTTCAAATCCAAAGAAACTAGTTCTATACATAAACAAGCACTGCAGAGGTCAGTCCTGAGGTTCTTGGTGAGCTAAGAACGCTTGCAGAAATGCCACAGCTGGCTAAGTACAGAGGGAGAGAGACCATCTTTCAGAACACCGATGCTGCAAGCTCTGCACAAGATCCACAGAAACATACATTGTACCTACCAAGGTGCCTTATCCTTATAAACTGTTCAAGCTAGACTTTGTGATCTTGATTTGCTAGATCTGTTTTCAGTCTCTGTGGTGAATTTCAAACATTAATAAGGGAAAGCTCTAGCAATGACACTTCCGGGTGTGGCTGGGTGGGCCTAACAACACCAGCACTGCTTCAGAGCACTAGAGAGCTCATGTGACACCTGGATGCTGGTAACTGTATCACTGATAAACATCTTCTCATCAGTCAATAGAGAAATATCAACTGCTTGCATGATGCAGACTTACCAAATTTCAAAGTAAAATATGCCTTCCAAAAGTAATACTTAAAACTTTCTTAATTTAGGCTTTATGGAAAGGACATTTTCGTAGAGAATATTATTTAATTTGCATTTGAAATGTTTTTGTTATGAGAAAAAATAGGGTTTGACTACACATAAAATACCTATCCAAGCCCATAATGGTGGGGATCAGAATGCAGGGAATCGGGGGTTTGACTCAGATTTTCTAAACTTTACACTTCTTCCTACTTCTTAACATTCTTACCATGGTCTACAGTGTTTCATGTTTACCATTCATCTAAGTGACACAAGAACATCTGGTTTTTGTATTTGCACAGGTGCCTTCCAAGATGTCACACTTAGGGAACAGCAGCACACTTGCCTTCCAGCCTGCCCTTGAGGAAGACAGTAGAGCATCACACCCACACTCAGGGACGTCTTAGGGTTAATCGCCATCAGCTGAAACACGGGGCTTCCCAACGGCTCGCTCTCTTTGGCACAAGGATGGCTCAGAACGACAAACAGGAGCCCCTAATTTAAGAGAGAAATGAATAACCAAATAAATCAGCAAGAGTATGCTAGGGGTAAAAAGGGTTGGCAGAGACCAAACCAAAGACTTACAAGAAATCAAGAGTCTCAAGTATCCAGGATTTAATCACTGGCTCAGTTTTTCCCCCCTCCAGGCAGAAACTGTTGAGATTATCACTGAGCTGGCCTTCCGGCTTCTCTAGGACATGGCTCAGGAACATAGCCCACTGATCAATTTCCTCCACCTCAGACACTACTAACATCTCATGCCATCCATTTGGGAAAACACCATTAGAGGGAAAGAGGGCATATAAACATGTGGATGGAGTCCTCAAACTACAGATATTCACTGTAAGTTGGTTTTTGAAAATTCAGAACACATTTTCCCATAAAAATAATCTTGTAAGTGATGACTTGATATTTAGGCCAGTCAGCATTGCCTACTTAAACTTAGAGATTCAGAGTGATCAAAAAAAAAAGAAAAAAAAAAAAAAAAGACACCATCACCTATGGTTCTTTCCATGGGAAAATGTGTTAGACCTCTCCCAGCTTTAAAATTATATGATCTAATAACATTATTCTGTGTGGAGATATATACATCACACATACACACACACACACACACACACACACAAACACATTTACAGTTGTATATGTGTATGTTTTATATATATATATATAAATAATTATATGCATATAATTATGAACCATCTTAGGATTAGTAACATTCATTTCTATTTTATACATTTTCTAGAATGACTAAATTTTTATAATGAAAATGAATTACTTTTATAATTAGAAAACTGAGTCAAGAAAAGGTCTGGGGCATCTGGATGGCTCAGTCAGTTAAGCACCCAACTTCGGCTCAGCTTATGATCTTGTAGTTCATGAGTTCAAGCCCTGTGTCCAATGCTGTGCTGACAGCTTGGAGCCTGGAACCTGCTTCGGATTCTGTGTCTCCCTCTCTGTCTGCCCCTCCCCCCATTCACACTCTCTCAAAAATAAATAAACATTTTTAAAATTCAAATAAAAAAAAGAAAGAAAAGGTTATGTGTCATACACTTAACTTGGGGTTGGCAAACTATGGCCCACAGGCCAAATCTGGCTCACTGCTTATTTCTGTATGACCCACAAGCTAAGAATGGTTCCTGCATTTTGAAATGGTTGAAAAAAAGACAGAGGAAAAATATTTTGTGATATATGAAAAATCACAGGAAATTCAAGTTCCGGAAGGTTTTAACATCCAGAAAGTTTTACGTGGAACATGGCCACACCCATGCATTTTCATTTTATCTGAGGCCGACTCTGTGCTACAGCGTAGAGCAGAGAGCACTTAAAAGAGTCCATGTGGCCTGCAGACATGAAGATATTTACCATCCGATCTTTTCTGCATGAAAACTGCAGATTCCTGCACTAAACTATTAACTTATTTCCAGAGGTTGGCTTCAAGGAGTTTTATCTACTATCTTATACATTTCTGTTTCAAAGTTTTAGTATCAAATAGGTATTAGTGTTGTAATAACAAAGATACAAAGTTACTTCAGTGTCTAGTAGGTAAATGTAATAATTTCATAGATGAATTCAACCCTCTCATTTTACGGATGTAAAAAGGTAGCCTCAAGATAATGTGACAGATTATATAAGATCACACATATTCTAAGTTCAATTCCACAGACCCCGCCAGGCAAGGAAAGGTACATCCCGTGTATTCCAAGCCTGTGGTACTGATGTGCATGGGGTTTCGACTGAGGCTGGGAAACTCAGTCTCCGTACAAGCACGAAGCCACTTGCTACCGCCTCTGCTTGCAGCTCGACGGTGGGTACTTAGGAGTCACCTCTGACTCCCGGACAGCTGCCTGCAGCCTGTTCAGATGTCCAAACAAGACTGTAAGCCAAGTCTATGAACACTGTGGCTGAGAAGCTGTGTTTGCTTCTATGTGAGAACACTAAGGCCTAAGGGAAAAACATACCTAGGACCATTTAAACATCCTCTCTAAGGGTACGCGTTCACATCATAAATCATTTATGGCAATGCGGTTGAGAGCCAACAGGCATGGTATTTCTTAGCACAAACTCACAGCTAGAAATAAATGTTTGCTCTTAGGTCATATAGCCACAAAATTTAGCAAGCCGTCACATTATACCAATACTTATTTTCATCCATGTATTTCAAGAAAGAACACTGTATCCAATTTTGAAAAAGATATGCAATAGAGAGCATCTGTCAATTACTTCTTACTAAGTTATTGCTCTTACTCAGTGAGACTAGTAGCCACACACAAAGCAGACACAAAGTGGTCCCAACAGATCGCTACTTACCATTTCAGAATAGGCTTTGTGACAGACTGAAGCTTGGTAGGAATCACCAATGTGCATCTTTTTCAGGAGCTGACCAGTTTTTAAATTCCTTAGATACCAAAAATAAATAAGCTGATAACATTCTTCCAGCAAACTGATTTTCACATTGTAGTCTGTTATTTATCACAGTATCCTTCAGGAGGTGACCAAGGGAGAAACTAAGGGACACAGTCCCTTACTTTTTTTTTCAGTTACATTTGTGTAGTTACTTTTATTTAGTTACAGACTGAGCTACAGACAGGAACTAGAGGTTGACATTGCCAGTAGTTTAACTTGGCAGTTCCGCTGAGACGGAATCTGCTACATCACTAGGAATAAATCTCTCCAGACTGCATGAGAAAAGTTTTCCTTTATCTCATTTGACTGGGTATTGAAATTAGGCACATGGTATGACTCCAGCATTATGATTTTGTCACATTTCTTATTATGCCTAAATATTCCTTGGAAGACAATGGTCAGGAAACCGAATTTGTTCAGATGGGAGAAAACACTTAAAATAGATTTAGAATTCTGTTTCTATGAATATGTTTATACTAAAGCTAGACCAAGGTAATAAAGAAAGATCAGAAGACTGAGGTAGGGTAAGAAATGGAAAAAGGAAGAGAGAAGAGGGTGAATATAAAGAAAAAACAGTCCGGGGCACCTGAGTGGCTCAGTCGGTTAAGTTAAGTCTGACTTTGGCTCAGGTCATGATCTCACAGTTCTTGAGTTCGAGCCCCACATCAGGCTCTATGATGACAGCTCAGAGCCTGGAGGCTGCTTTGGATTCTGTGCCTCCTTCTCTCTGTGCCCCTCGCCTGCTTGTGCTCTGTCTCAAAAATAAATAAACATAAAAAAATAAAGAAAGAAGAAACAGCCTGTTGGGAACCACTCCTTAGTGTTACTGAGCATTTGTGACATTGATAACTGCTCTATCATGGGACTCTACTGATGAAAACCCTCAGTTGACTTCCCCTTAGCCACAAGATAGAGTCCACAATCTTTTTTGTGGTATCTATAATCCTCATGAATCCTGTGCTGCGATCCCACATGACTGCTCCCTACCTGCATATTCCTGGCTCTGCACCTTTGCTCAAGCTATCCTCCCAATGCCCTCTCCATTCCTGGACCAATTCCCATCCCTGTTACTGACCAATGAATGTCCTTCCACTCTTAATGGCCACTGGTTGGAGGCAGGAGCTCAGCTTAGAGACTCTCTCACTTCTTCCTACCTACACCAACCCACAGGAGTCTCTTCTCCTCCACTTCCCCTCATTCCTGTCCGTATGCCTCATTTTTAATTTAATGTGTACTGTAACAGGGTGTAATGTATTCATTCAACAAGTATTTCTGAACCTTGTATGGACCAAGTTGTGTGCATAAAAACTAAAGAAGGAAATCTAAATGCTCACGTACGTATGCAAGGTTTTCCTCACCAGGACACCCATGGATTTATACCCTACAGAGGTTAGTAAAGGCTCTGTATTTAGTGACTGCTTTTTCCAAAGCACTCTGTCCAAATTTCTATCACTGTAACCCTGTCTGAATCGTAAAGGAATTGTACTGGAATTGTACGCTTTGAATTGTAAGTTGAGTTGTAAAGCAATCTTATTTACTGAATAGATTTTAGAAGCTTTGGAACCAGGATTCATATCCACATCTCTCACAGAAAACAGTATATAAGTAGAGACTCAAATATCCATTAATGATTGAAAGATGGCAGCTTGGTTAGTACAGCTTAACCAAGAGGGGCGCTTGGGTGGCTTAGTCGATTAAGCATTTGACTTCGGCTCAGGTCATGATCTTGTGGATTATAAGTTCTAGCCCCACGTTGGGCTCTGTGCTGACAGCTTGGAACCTGGAGCCTGCTTCAGATTCTGTGTCTCCCTTTCTCTCTCTCTCTCTGCCCCTCCCTAACTCACACTCTTTGTCTCAAAAATAAATAAACATTAAAAAAAATATATATATAGCTTAACCAAGATTAAATGTTCAAACTTTTCAGCAAGTTTTAAAAAGGGCCACTTGAACTTTGAGTATAACATGAATCACTTTAGACATATAACACATCAAGAGTTAAACAGGAAAGGTGACCAAATACTATGTATTAGTATGAAAGTACATAAAAAGCCCAAAAGGTAAATGAGAGCTTTTGAAAGACAATGTGAATAAGTACCCTACACAAGGGGTTAAGGCAGACCCTGAGAATAAAGAGGTATGTACTTATCTTCAAGGGCTTCCATAGAACAAAGTAGCATATGCTAAGTTAAAAACAAAGGCAATATTGGGGCTCCTGGATAGCTCAGTCGGTTAAATGTCCATCTCATGGGTTTCAGCTCAGGTGATGGTCTCACACTTCGTGAGTTCAAGCTCCGCACCAGGCTCTGTACTGACAGCATGGAGCCTGTTTGGGACTCTCTCTCTCTACCCCTTCCTCCACTCATGTTTTCTCTCGCTCTCAAAAATAAGTAAGGCGAAAGATTTATACAATCTGAAGAAAAACCAGAGTATTCTCTCAAAAATAAGTAAATAAACTTAAAAAAAATTAAGAGCAATACTTAAAAAGGCACTATGAATTCAGAGAGGGAAATGTCAATGAAGTCTGGGGTATGACAAGAGAGCTTAAAGCAACTATGGGACTGAAGATACCTCTTAAACTTAGAACTTACACTCAGAAGCTAAGTATAAAGGTCCCTCCTCAACCTCAAACTCTGTTGTGATCCATTATGTACAAAATGCTAAAAAAAAATTATTAGAAAAAGGGGAGAACTGAAAGATGGGAAGAAAACAGGGAGCTGAGGAGTATGGACTAGCAGGAGAGAAATTTTTGTACCAAGGCGCTGGAGAAATGGAAGCTGAAGAAAAGCAAAACATGGGGTGGGAGGGAGAGGGTAGGGCTGGGAGAAAGAATGTTAATACAGTAAGAGTATAAAAGAAGACCTGGAGGTAGGATATTGACTGATGCCAAGGGGACCCATTACTAGATTATATTAATAGTCCAGGAACCAAATAATGAAGGTCCAGACTATCGAAAGATCAGAAAGAATAGAAAAGACAACTTTAAGGAATATTGTCCCCAAATTAGACTTCCAAGCACAAACATTGAGCAGAGTGCCAGAAGTGGAAACCTGCTGCTCTCGACAATGGGGCCATCTGAAAACAGGGTCTCCTGGAAGATTAGAACATGGTCATATTTCAGAGGCTCCCTGGTGGGGAGGGGACAAAGATTCTCTCAAGGACCACACTTTCCTGGTTTATACCTAGAGAGATATGGTTGGACAGGACAGAAGAGGTGACACTAATATCACAATTTCCTCTTACCAAGACCCATCCTGGCCCTAAGGAACCAGTTAAAGGACAGGGCCTCTGAGGGGGGAAAAAATTAACTTATTCTCTTAATACAAATTAACTTTGAAAGTACCTTTGGCTGGGTAAGGGTCTCCCAGATCCGGAAAGAGAAGTGGCGGAGGACTCCTTGACTCTGGTTTCCCTATCACAAATTTGTTAATCTGGTTCCTCTAATCACACATATTTTATAATTTTGGATTGTATTGTAGACAGTATGAACGACACATCACATAAACTCTGGATACTGTTAGATTTCTCTAAACAATATATATATATATTTTCCCCAAGTCAACAGTTAACCTGGTTCACCTAAAATTCCAAATGCTGAAAACCCAATTCAGTTCTTTCTGCCTTACCCGGGCTGCTTCAAGGCTGCCCTGTGCATGTGTAGTTTAAAGGCCAACCAGATTACTGGGTAAAGATTACAGCCAGAATTTGAGGCTCATTTTTCGGCTCTCTCTTTATGGGGATTTCACTCCTTCTTCACGTTCTAGCTGCTGTGGTCATCCTGAACTCGGTCCTTTGGTTCTTTAAGCCACAAGGACAGAAGGTTTTCTATCAGGCTATCAGCCCCCCTGTGTGCAGACTAGGGCTTGCCCTCTGGCTAAAAGTCAAAGGAACAGGAAACTTGTCCACTGATATTTCCTGTTGAACACTCTTCAGTATCTTTCTTCTGTTCCTCATTCCCCAGTGCCTTCAAGTAGTTGTTTATACTTTGTCCACAGTTTACAGTTATTTGAGGTAAGAGAGTTTCTCTGATAAAAGCCATTAACCACAAGCAGAAACAACTGTACATTTTTGACAATGGTAAAATTTCATTTACTTTAAAATAGTCTACTTGGACTCATCTTTTTCAGAACGTCTGAATTAATATAATGTTCTTGTTGAGACAAGTGTTATGTTATCTGACAGTAAAAAAACAAAAACCAAAACACAATCATACTTACAAAGTCTCTTATCTAATCTTAACAACCCTGTGAAATTAGAGGTATATCATCCTATAAGAGAAGAAACGGAGGCCCTTGAGAGAAAGCTTACCAAATGACGATGTTGTTCAGTACAGTGGCACCAAGCAGAGCCTCCTGCATCCCTTGCACCTCAGCAAAAGTTAGGACAGTCTCTTCAGGGGACATCAACAACTGTTTTTCTTTTCTTCTGCATTTAAAATTAAAATTGGCACTTAGTACCAAAGCAGTTTCTAAGCAGCCCGTCTACATATTACTGAACTGTGCATAATACACACTAATCTCAGAAAAAAATCTCAACTAGAAAGCATGTATTCAAAACTTTCTACAATAAAGATATACTACTTTCATATTATCTACCTGGATATATTTGCAAGCACCTCAAATTCATTGGATCCAAAATTAAACTTGCCAGGGGGGCCTGGGTGCCTAAGCAACCCAGTAACGCATCCTGTCCAACTGGACATGATCTCATGGTCATGGGATCGAACCCTGCATGGGGCTCAGCGCTGGGCATGGGGCCTGCCTAAGATTCTCTCTCTTCCTCTCGCTCTGCCCCTGCCCTGGACATATGTGCTCTCTTTCTGTCTCAAAAAGACAAAACAAAACAAAAAACTTGCCAGCTCTCTCTTTAAACCTTGTGTTCCTTTCTGCATTCCCATCTCAGTGAATCGTGCCACTGCCTAACTAGGTGACAAATGTAGAAATGTGGATGTTATCCTGTCTCCTTCCTCTCTACCTACTCAATCACCAAGCCCTAATGATTTTAGTCTCCTCTTTCTCATAACTGTCTGCTTCTTCCTATATCCATTAACACTTCGCTAATTTAAGCATGCAATTATTTGTCTCTTGCCGAGATTACTACAGATCGTGAATAATAAGACAAGAAGGTCCATGACCTCTGTTATTATAAAGCACAGGTAAATAATCACAATAAAGCATAACACAGAGAATGCTATGAATTCCATTGTCAATATGTTGAATCTGAAATACCCACAAGATGTCTAATAAATAGGCATGCAGTCTAGAGGCTAAGAAACGGTTCAGAGCTAGAAATACACATTTGTATGTAGTCAGCATCTAAACAGTAATTGTAGGATTGGAAACCAAGTGTAGACCAAGAAAAGGGTCGAGGGTCTGGAGGCACTTGTGATATTTGAGGGGCAAACAGAGATTTCAAAGACTGAAGAAAGAACAAACTTATGTTTGCTGAGCCTTTCCAGAAACTCCACTAGCTTGCTCCCTGCTACATCCAGCTCCTTTCTCTCTAAACCGCATCCATGAAACAGCCTCATGTTGAGGCAGACCCTGCTTACAACACCTGCAGCCCAGAAAAACAAAAGGCTAGCGATCCAACTTTCTCTGAAAGCTCATGATAAAAGCATTCTTCAATAATGAAGACCAACGATCTTACCCTCCATCTTCTGCAAATGTCATGATTTCTACTTGTTGGTCGCCAAGGGTCCCGCTGCTACTGACTAGCCTCCTCTCAGTCAGGCCAAGCACAGCTTTTATATTCCCAGAACTCAGTAGCACTTGCTTTTCACATCCACCATCAGAGGAACAAAGTAATGACCTAAACCATGTATAAAAGAAAATTGGAGAAGTTAAGAGTAAGCCTTTTTTTTTTCTTTTAAACATTTATTTTTGAGGGGGTGCCTGGGTGGCTCAGTTGGTTAAGCATCCGAGTTCGGCTCAGGTCATGATCTCATAGTCTGTGAGTTTGAGCCCCATGTCGGGCTCTGTGCTGATGGCTCAGAGCCTGGAGCCTGCTTTGGAATCTGTGACTCCCTTGCTCTCTCCCCCTCCCCTGCTCACACTCTGTCTCTGTCTCTCAAAAAATAAATGTTAAAAATATTTTTTCATTTATTTTTGAGAAAGAGAGTATGTATGCATATGGTGAAGGGGCAGAGAAAGAGGGAGACCAAGAACCCCAAGCAGGCTCCAACCATACCATCAACCCAATGCAGGACTCGAACCCACAAATCGTGAGATCATGACCTGAGCTGAAATCAAGAGTGGGAGGCTTAACTGATGGAGTCACCCAGGCACCCTAAGAGTTAGCCTTTAATATGAAAGGACTAATGGGGCACCTAGGTGGCTCAGTCGAAGTGGACTGTCAGCATCCAACTTTGGCTCAGGTCATGATCTCAACAATTTGTGGGTTCTCTCATGCTGACAGTGTGGAGCCTGAAGCCTGCATCAGATTCTGTGTCTCCCTCTCTCTCTGCTCCTTTCCTGCTCATGCTCTGTCTCTGTCTTTCAAAAAGAAATAAAAATTAAAAAAAATTTTTTTTAAATGAAAGGACTAAGGTCCAATTTTATTTATTTTTTTAATATTTATTTTGAGGGCACATGACGGAAGGGCAGAGAGATGGAAAATCCCAAACAGGCTCTGAGCTCACAGCGCAGAGCCCAATGCAAGGCTCAAACCCACAAACCACGAGATCATGACCTGTGACAAGATCAGGTCAGACAAACACTTACCCAAATGAGTCCCTAGGACTCATTAGGAGGAGATGCCCCTCCTAAGGTCTAATTTTAAATGGAAACTTCAGTCAAGGATATCATTCTATTGCTAGGTTTTGTTTTTTTTTTTTTTTTTTTAAACAAATACCTGTTAGATCTAGATTTGAAAGATTCAAGCCCAGGTTACAACTTGTACTCAAAACAGGCTGACAAAGACAAAAATAAAAGGAAAGAAAATTACTCCTTGAGAGTGACATACCTGATTTCCCTGATTTCCAAATTTCCCAAAGCCACACACACAAAGTTACAAACATCGGGCACTGGAACTATCTGTAACACTGGAACCTAGACAAAACAAAACAAAACCAGCAAAAAATTGTATTTGGTTATTTCATTCTTTTAAACAATGTAGTTTACAATTTTAAAAAACATTTTTAAAAAATTTATTTATTTTTGAGAAAGACAGAGACAGAGTGCAAGCAGGAGAAGGAGAGAGAGAGAGAGAAAGAGAGAGAGAGAGAGAGAGAGGGAGGGAGACTGAAACACAGAGTGAAGCAGGCTCCAGGCTCCGAGTAGAACAGAGCCTGACTTGGGGCTCGGACTCACAAACCCTGAGATCATGACCTGAGTCAGATGCTTAACCGACTGAGCCACCCAGGACACACACACACACACACCCCTTTTTTTTATGTTTCATTTTATTTTTGAGAGAGAGAAAGAGACAGAGACGGAGTGCAAGCAGGAGAGGGGGAGAGAGAGAGGAAGACACAGAATCTGAAGCAGACTCCAGGCGCTGAGCTGTCAGCAGAGCCTGTGTTTCATTTTTAATTAATCTAAATTTTCCAAAAGCCATCAAATCCCCTTCTATTCCCACCGTATCAGGATAGTTTTGAACACTGAACAAATGTGAGAAGTTCAGGAAACACACACTTTTTATAAATCCAAGTAAGTCATATGCGAAACCATGTGCACAGCAGCACTTACTTAATGCAATCTATACTTCTAACAATAAAGGAAAAATTAAATAAATTCTGGCACAAGTGGACAAAGGGAACATCATGCAGTCATTCAAAGTAAGTTTATTTACATAAATAAATATTTTGACCACCACTATGCAAAGCACGATGCTAAAAGCTGTGGATATACCAGAGAGCAAGAATGACATTTGCTAAGAGTAGATCGTAAGTGTTCTCACCAAAAACAAACAAAAACTATGTGAGCTGATGCATTTAATGAACTTGATTGTTGTGGGAGTCCTTCTATGTATAGCAAATTATCACATTATACACTTTAAATATATTATAATTTTGTCAGTTCTACTTCAACAAAAGTGAAGAAATACATAAAACTCAAAGTATGAAGAATATGTAGAGTGGTGCCTGGGTGTCTCAGGTCATGATCTCATGGTTTGTGGGTTCGAGCCCTGCCTCCAGTTCTGTGCTAACAGCCCGGGGTTGGAGCCTGCTTCAGACTCTGTCTCCTCTGGTGCCCCCAACCTGTACTCTGTCTCTCTCTCTCAAAAATAAACATTAAAGGGGCACCTGGGTGTCTCAGTCAGTTAAGCGTCGGCTACGGCTCAGGTCATGATCTCACGGTTCGTGGATTCGAGCCCTGCGTTGGGCTCTGTGCTGACAGTTAGCTCAGAGCTTGAAGCCTGCTTTGGATTCTGTATCTCCCTTTCTCTTTGCCCCTCCCCTGCTCGCACTGTCTCTCTCTGTCTCTCAAAAAGAAATAAAAAATATTAAAAAAAAATAAACATTAAAAAATTTTTTAAATTAAAATTAAAAAAAAAAGTTGAAACAAGGAAAATGTTTATGTAAATGAGAAAAGGCAGATTTAAAAATTTTAAGCACACCTGGACTGCATGCATGTAAGATATATATGAAGGTGGACAAGACTAGAAGAAAATACATTAAGGAAGCAAGAGGGGCGACTGGGTGGCTCAGTTAATTAAGCATCCAACTTTGGCTCAGGTCATGATCTTATGGTCCAGAGGTTTAAGCCACACATCAGGCTCTGTGCTAAAAGTTCAGAGCCTGGAGCCTGCTTCAGATTCTCAGTTTCCCTCTGTTCTTCCCCTGCTCTCAAACTCTCTCTCTCTCTCTCTCAAAAAAAAAAAAAAAAAAAAAAAAGATTAAAAAACAAGAAAGGAAGCAAGAACAATGTTTTGGTGAGGGGTAAGGAGTACAAGTATCAGCAAGCTTAGAAGTTAGAAAAGACATAAAATTCTAAGCTCCAACATGTCTAGTATAAAAATCCATTTCCTGAAAAACAAGCGAGAAAGCAAACCAGAGCACAATGTTAACTACAGAGTCCAGATGGTGGGCATATGGGTGCTCACTGTACAACTTTTCTCTATGTTTGACAATCTGCCTAATGAAATGTTGGAAAAAATTACTGATCCCTCTGTTCTGTCTTACATGGTTGTAGGTCCCACTCTTGGTAAGCTGCCCATCTATATTACCACGTCAATAATTGCAAAGACCTCTCCCAGCTCTAAGATTCTGACTTACCTCAGTGAAGTGCCAGGAATAAAGTCTTTCCCACTGCCAAGTATCGAGAGGTTTCCAGAGATAAACTACGTACTCACAGGCAGTGATGATACATGGCTCTTTGAGCCCAGCTATTTCCCACCACATGGCACTCACATCCACAGAACAGGAACCGGAAGGATTCTGAAGTAAACAGCAACAACAGTCACGTTAAAGGGATACTTGGGGTCTGATTTATGAAAAGAATAAATATGAAAAGTACTGGGTTCCAAGGATTAAATGAAATACCAAGTAAATGTCATTAAAGTTTTATATAGGTCAGAGTTGGCTTAGTTGCTGGAGCAAGTGACTCTTGATCTTGGGGTTGTGAGTCTAAGCCCCGAATTGGGTGAAGAGATTACTTAAAAATAAAATCTTAGGAGCGCCTGGGGGGCTCAGTCGGTTGAGTGTCCGACTTCGGTTCAGGTCAGGATCTCACAGTTCGTGGGTTCGAGCCCCGCGTTGGGCTCTGTGCTGACAGCTCAGAGCCTGGAGCCTGCTTCAGATTCTGTGTGTCCCCCTCTCTCTGCCCCTCCCCTGCTCATGCTCTGTCTCTCAAAAATAAATAAATGTTAAAAAAATTTTTTTTAAAGTAAAATCTTAGGGTACACATGGGTGGCTCAGTTGGTTAAGCATCTGACTTTGGCTCAGGTCACGAGCTCATGGCTCCTGAGTTCAAGCCCCACATCAGGCTCTGTACTGACAGCTCAGAGCCAGGAGCCTGCTTCAGATTGCGTGTCTCCCTCTCTCTCTGCCCCTCTCTTGCTTGCGCTGTCTCTCTCTCTCCCTCTCTCCAAAGTAAACATTTAAAAAATTTACCAAAAAGAATAATATCTTATAAAGAAAGAAAGAACTTTGTGAGTCTTATGTAACTAAAAAAATAGCCCGCACACACTTATATCATGATAGATCTAAAAATGTATAGCTCCAGAATGGAACAGATTCAGATTTAATCACAAAACACGGCTCATAAGAACTTGCCCATTTGGAAATGAAACATCCTGATGAAACACCCACAGGTTGAAGAGGGAATAAAACTGAAACAATGTGGGGGTTAGGGGTACCAATTTCCCACAGTCAAAAATCTGCATATAACTTTTGAGTTTCCAAAAACTTAACTACATAATAGCCTACTATTGACAGGAAGCAATACTGATAACAGAAACAATCGATCAACACATATTTGTATGTTATGTGTATCATATACTATATATAATAATAAAGTACAGAGAAAAGAAGGTGTTATTAAGAAAATCATAAAGAAGATGGGCGCCTGGATGGCTCAGTCGGTTGGACATCTGACTCTTGAGTTCAGCTTAGGCCACGATCTCACCAGTTTGAGCCTCACATCAGGCTCTGTGCTGGCAGTGTACAGCCTGCTTGGGATTCTCTCTCTCTTCCTCTCTCTCTGCCCCTCCCCAACCTGTGCTTTTTCTCTCTCCCTCAAAATAAATAAACAAAACAAAAAAAAAGAAAGAAAAAAAATCATAAGGAAAAGAATATACATCTACAATTCTGTTTTGTTTACTGAGAAAAGATCTGTGCAGTTCAAACCCATGTTGTTCAAGGGTCAACTGTATTTCCACATAAGTAAAGAGAGCATTGCGTATCCAAACACACAGAGCACGGCAAAGTGATATTTCCAAAAGAAATTTAAAAATCATAAAGGCATTTATCAGAAAAGAAAAATAAAAATAAAGTAAGAAAACAGCTCAAAAAGTTAGTAAAGCAACATGAAAGTAAGCACAATGAAAAAGAGAAAAATTACTAAAGATAAAACAGAAATAAATGAAAAGAAAACAAAACTCCTAATTAGCAATCAATGAGACTAAAAGCATTTATTTTGGAAGACCAACAGAATGGAAAAATCTCTTAAGTTTGATGCCAAAAGAAAAGTACTTTAGAAAATGGGGAATGGGGAGAGAGGTTTACTCAATATACACAGACAAAAAAAAAAAATCACAAATTGGAAATTTGAATTTTGAATTAGGAATTAGAATTTTTCCCTACAAATTAGGAAATACAAATGAAATGGTTGATTCTTTAAGAAACTAAGTTATTGAAGTTGATTCAAGAATTAACTTTGAAATGACTATTACTATGTATCTTTTTTATACCAAAGGAATCTGGGGCTCAGAGGGTAAACAACTTGCTCAAGGTCACATAGAGCCAGTAGTTGGCAGAAAGTTTATGTGGATTTGAACCTCTTTCTTTTACACCAGTTGTTCTCAGTTGGGAGCAATTTTGTAACCGTTCCCTGGGGTGTGTCTAGCCATGCCTGCAGACATTTTTGGTTACAGCTGGGGACAGGGTGCTACTGGCTCTACAGATAGGGGCAGGGGTGCCACTAAATGTCCTACGATGCGGAGGGCTGTCCCTGCAACAAAGAATTACCCAGCCCCAAATGTCCAGATTCCTAAGATCGAGAGAGCCATGCTACTTCAAGTACCACATACAAAGAGTTAACTAGGACTCAGGTCCAAACCACTTCTCCAGATTTACTAAAATATCATTAACAGAAGATAGTAATTTACATTTCTCAGAACTACACACACACACACACACACCCCATGTAGTGTATAAAAGATTACCCATTCATTATAATCTGGAACCACCATTAATTTCTCATAAATCATAAGTGATCCTTCTAGAAACATTACACCATTTGGAAAGGAGGATCATGAATGACTTTTTCTTGGTCAAAATGCCTGATTTAAATTTAGATACAAAGCTGAGTTGACGTAGCTTAAGTTGTTCTTGGCAATGGCTTGACATACAAACTTCTGGAAATCTCAAAATATGAATACAGATAAATATTGTGAAAAACAGAGTTTAAAGGTTTTTCTGAATCTGTTTCACTAAGTTTGTTTAACAGTGCTAAATTAAGAATGAGAAGATACAGATCAAATTCATCCCAATTTTCCTATGAATTCGTTAAATTTTTTACATGTAAGACACAAGACACACCAAAAGGAAACAGTCTTCTGACCTTTAACTTTGAAACCAATTGTAGGTGGCCTGGGAGTAAGCCATTACAAGCAGGAAGGTCTGCTACTTCAGTCTGTGGAAATAAAAGTCACACCATTACTCTGTGCTTTACAGATGACGTCCGTCTGCATTGCTCCTTCATCATAACATCTACTCAATAGGTGTTATTTTCTCTAACAGCAGCAAAGTGCCATATGCAAATGCTTCCTTGATGACAAAAGGGATGGGATCCCCCACATTTAAAAAACACATTTTTTGGGGCGCCTGGGTGGCTCAGTCGGTTAAGCCTCCGACTTCGACTCAGGTCAGATCTCACATCTGTGGGTTCGAGCCCCGCGTCAGGCTCTGTGCTGACAGCTAGCTCAGAGCCTGAAGCCTGCTTCCGGTTCTGTGTCTCCTTCTCTCTCTGCCCCTCCCCCTCTCGTGCTCTGTCTCTGTCTGTATCAAAAATAAATAAAACATTAAAAAAAATTTTTTTAACACATTTTTAAATTAACCTTAATTTCCCCCAACTGAATTTAATGGTTACAGTGAAATCCTAACAAAGAAGCACATATAACTATTCCTAAACACTGAGGAGCCGACGTTGAGAAAGTCATGCTGCCCATATTCACTAAGATCTTTCATTCCATCATAGAAAAACCTCACCAGGGAAGAAGACTGTACCTGCTCAGTGCACTGTGTCCATGACTCCACGTGTATATTTCCACACAGCTGATTTTCTTCAAAAGTGACGGACTCAGTGGGAAGGAGTTTTGCTTGGGGACCGGAATCCCTGGCACAGGAAGGCCGTTCTTCCCTGCCTGACACAACCAGGCTGCCATCTGACTTTGATGGGCTGGCCCAGTCGTTACCTTGCTTCTGATCACTGTCTTTCAAGTGAGGAAGTCGGGGTGCAGAGCAAATTGGTTCAACCACCTCTACAGACACTCTTTCACAGTGTGCTTGGGAGCCGAAAGCTGGGGTGGTGCCCAGGAGGGGGAAAGCGGGTAAACACACATCTGCTGTTAGTCTGTCATTATCCTCGGGGGTGGCTGTATTTAAAGGGGTGTAAAGTAATATGGATGAAGAAAGGCCCTTCTTCTGAGGCTGGCTTGTTGGGTTTGGTGTTTTGGGTTGTGCTTTTCCTGGGAGAACAAGAATTTCCTCTTCCAAGTCCTCCATTTCAGTATCAATTTGTTTAGGTGTCATTTCTTCCAAAACAACACAGTTTTCCTCCTTAAGGAGCTTATCCCCATACATTTTTGATACAAAAGGTTCCATTGGCTTCTCTGAGCGGTACTTCATTTTCTCAAGCTTAAGAGGTCCAAAGTCTTCATCAGGTAACTGAAAGTCTGTGGTTTTGAGAAAGGAGGACAGTTGCTTTAAACTTAGCATCTCATTCTTAGGAAACGAAGCCATGAACTCAGCAGAATCCAAAGCCAAATAAGCATTATTTCTGGAAGAAAGGGAATCCTCTTTTCGACGATCATCTTTCTTCCCTAAAACAGAAAGGGACAGTGGTAACAACAAATATCTAATACCTAACCAAGAGTGAACGTCTCAACTCGACAGTGCAAAACGTTCATTACTCCTCCCTCTGTGACTCTGAAACCTGGGAGCACTTCAAAAGTCAGCCACAGGTCGGTTAACTAACAGCTTTCCATCTGTAGCATCAAAAACACTATGGTGCTAATGGCATTCGCTGGGAGAAAGAAGACCAGGGTCTAGTCGCTGCTCTGCCACTGATCTCCCATGACCCTGGGCAAGTCAATTCACTTCATTTTCCCCTGTCTCTCTAAAGGGAACTGGACTAAGAATCTCTAAAGTCCTTTCTGCTCTAAAACTATGATTCCAACAGGCTACCAAAGCAGTCTACAAAATGCTGGCCCTTCTCACTGAAGGAAACTGAAGTCCTCCTTTCAAGCAGAGTAATTACTTTTTTTTTTTTTTTTTAACATTTACCTATTTTTGAGAAAGAGACAGAATGCGAGGAGAGGGGCAGAGAAAGGAGAGACAGAATCCGACGCAGGCTCCAGGCTCTGAGTTGTCAGCACAGAGCCTGATGTGAGGCTTGAACCCAGAAACTGCGAGATCATGACCCGAGCCAAAGTCAGATGCTTAACCAACTGAGCCGCCCAGGCACCACAGTAATTTACTATACTTCAAACAGCTGGAATTCTATACCATTCAAAATGTAGAACCAGTTGGCCCAAACACCTCTGCAGACACTTTTTTAGAGTATGTTTTGGAGCCAAAGGCTGGAGTAGTGCCTAAGATGGGGAAAGCGGTCTCTGCCAACTAATAAATGAATAAACGGTGACAAATACCTACAGCAGAATATTATTCAGCCATAAAAAAGGACAAAGTATAGATATATGCTGTGACATAGATGAACCTCAAAAATCAGCTAAGTGAAAGCAGCCAGACACAAAAAGTCACATAGTATATAATTCATTTAATATCAAATATCCAAAACAAGTAAGCTCATAGAGAATACAGATTGCTGGTTGCCAGGCACTAGAGCAGAAAGGAAATAGCAACTGCTTAATGGGCATGAGGTATCCTTCTGGAGTGATGAACATGTTTTAGAACTAGGCAGGGGACATGGTGGCACAACACTATGAATGTACTAAATCCCAGTGCACTGTTCATTTGATTTAAAATGGCTCATTTTAAATCAAATGAACCTCAAGACGACCTCAAGAAATAAATTTTTTTAATGTTTAGTTTTTACTTTTGAGAGACAGAGAGAGAGACAGAGAGATAGGGAGAGAACATGTGGGGGAGGGGCAGAGAGAGAGGGAGACCCAGAATCCGAAGCAGGTTCCAAGCTCTGAGCTGTCAGCGTGGAGCACAGAATACAAAGCCTAATGCAGGGTTTGATCCCATGAACCATGAGATCATGACCTGAGCTAAAGTCGATGCTTAACCAACTGAACCACCCAGGGGCCCCAAGAAAAAAATTTTTAATGTAGCAGCAGGTTACTAAAATCATAGCAGAATATTTCAAAGACCACAAAAAGATGTTTCTAGATTATTACTAGAATGCCCTACTTTCTGATTGCTTTGTATTCTCGTTGGCTTAAAGAGGACTATAAAGTCATAGTGATTACAGGTTTTTAATTAATTAAAAACAAATTAATTAATTCATTATAGTTCATAGACCAAAGCCTGTGTCCAATGGTATAGAGCAGTCAGCTGCCTGTCTTTGTAAATACAGTTTTATTGGAACACATTTATATACTGTCTGTAGCTACGTTGCCACTATACTTGATTAGCTGTGACAGGACACAAAGACAAATGTTATTTGGCCCTTTACAGAAAGTTGCTGATGTCTGTACAGAACCAAAGTGAATTATTTAATTAAGCTCAGTTTATCATATACAGTAATTCCTGAATAAATAAATAAAAAAGTTTAAATTATGTCACTTGTTGTCCTCCAATATTTTGTATCCCACAGATCTCACAAGAGGCTATGTTATTTTACCCAAAAGAGTTGCTTGGATATATTGCATTTTATTACTCAGTCATTCCTAAGAAAGTTTGTCAGAGAACTCCTACTTGGACATACATTTCATTTTGCTTCAAAAAACACTTCCTCTGTAGGTTATAAAACTTCCCTCTATGGAGAAAGACTTGTGTTGTACCTGAATATATACTAATTTTAGGTAAAAATCTCATGTATTTTCCTTTTCAGTGTCAACTTTTCAACCACATTAGTGAATTCTGACATCATAGAGACAGGTTTGAATCCCAACTTTGTAATTTTAATGAATTAAAGTCACTTTCATGAATTAAAATCACCTTAATCTCCTTGTGTCTTAAGTTTCCTCTTCTGTAAAGTGAGGGTAAAAACAGACTCTACCTCACTACTGTGATGATGCAAAGAGTTAGCATTTGCACAACATTTAGAAAATACCAGGCACACAATTAAGTGTTGACTACTACACCATGATCATCATCATCATCATCATCAACAAAGACACTTTGATTTACCTTTAATTCTTTTCTTACCATGAATCATTGTCTTCCCATTCTGTTCTTTGTTCAAGGAAACTTCTTCCTTGGATCTATTAAAACCCGATGTGCCAAAAGTTGGCAAATGGAGTTCACGGTGATCTAATACAGGGGGGCATATTGACTTTGTTTTTCTTTCTTGTCTCCTACCAGATGGCTGAGTAACTGCCTTCCTGGAAAGGCTATCTTTAGGGGGCTTAGTGGGAGAGTTGACTTCAGTTAAAGAGGGATGCTTCTGAGAACTTCCTGAACTTGGTTGTCTTGTGCACGTGTCAAATGTCCTAATTCCATTCTGGTCAGTTTCTTCACTGGGAAGGTTTAAATGTTTACTTGCCTCCTTACTTTTATTTTTATACCCTTTCTTTCTGACACCCAAATGATTCTGAATTACAGCTTCCAGGGCTACTTTTCTCTGGTAACTTGACATGCGTCGTGTTGTTCTAACATAATATTCTGCAGGAAATGGAAGGCCTTCAAGCACTGTGCAAGAATGTGTCTGATTTTCTGCAGAAGCAGAAGAGATTACTTCTGGGCTAAGACTCTTAGATTGACTTACAACCACATTTTCCTGAGGACTTTCATTTCTATCATCATGGGGAGATTTTAAACACTCCTCTGTGTGATTCTGTCCTTCCAAATTTTGGATTCCATTTGCTGGTAAGTGATTGTAAGTGAATTCATTTACAGAGCATAAATTATTTGCCTCTAAGTCAGGACTTCTAGGCAGCTGGCCACTTGCACTTACAGCTTTATTCAACTCCAGGTTACCTGTAGAGACAGTCATTTTTTGGTCTTGTGCCTCTCGGTTTACAGGTGAAGCAGAGCTAATGTTTTTTAAACTGTGAGTAATGAGTTCACAGTCACCTTCAGGAGACTTATGTTCTAGGTGCTGACTGCTACTGTTATTTGACGGTGTAAATGAAGCAAGCATAGGCACCGTGGGGAAATTATTTCCTCTTATGAGTGGATCGACGACGCTTTGTGGTTTGGTAGTTGGTGGAGTTAATATACCCCTTATATTAGCTTCTGCCACTGGTGCTGGAGAATCCAGAATGTCAGCCATAGAACTTGAAAGGCAAATTCTTCCAGTTACAGGTGTCCGAGGATTTTCTCTATTGATTTCTTCCTGTTCCTTTAGTCTTCTTCCAGAGAGTAGGAGTGAATCCATGTCAAAGAAAGATTCTCTCGCCTGTGAAGTGAATGTTCTCCGCTGCTGCTTTCTTCTCCCTGGCAACTTACTCTGTCTTTTCTCATTACCAGGGCCATTGACCTGGTAGGGAAAATGTTCCTGGATATCACTTGCTCTTTGTATATGTGATCCTTCCACGGGACCATATCCAAGGTTGAAAGACTCAGGCTCAATGTTAAGTGTGATAGGTGTCTTTTCTCCAGTTTCTTCATCTAGATGGGTGCTGATTTGTAATGTCTCACAAAGAGATATTTTATTTTTAGATTCTGAGGAGAAAAAAATTATATAATTAATATTTCCCTTTTTAATTTAAAAAAATTTTTGAAGTTGATTTATTTTGAGAGACAGAGCAGGAGCAGGGGAGGAGGAGGAGGAGGAGGCGGAGGAGGAGGAGGAGGAGAGAGAATATCCCAAGCAGGCTCTGCACTGCCAATGCAGAGACTGACACGGGCCTCGAGCTCATGAGCCATGAGATCATGACCTGAGATGAGGTCATACGCTTAACCAACTGAGTCACCCAGGCGCCACTGGGCTCAAGTAATTTTAATACCACCTTTGTAGTTCAATAGCCTCCAACTTTTTTTATTACAAATTACCTGACTATTAACATGAATAATGATCATTGCTTTTTAGAATACTTCCAGCTAGATTTTTTCTCTGTACATATGTAAGTACTTAATTAAAAATCATCTTTTCAATATTCACACAATAAATATAATTTGTAAAAGTTGAGAGGGGAAAGAGCAACTAAACAATCCAACCAAAAAAAACTGCTCATTGCTTACAGAACGGGAGAAAATTTACTAAGTATGTATCTGATAAGAATCTAATAGCTAGAATATATTAAGAACACTTACAATTGAACAAAAGACAAATAACCTAATTAAAATATTGGCAAAGGACTTAGATAGGTATTTCTCTGAAGATACACAAATGGCCAGCAAGCCATAAGATGTTCCATATCATTAGTCACTAGGAAATACAAATCCAATACCATGAGATACCACTTCACGCCCACCAGGATAGTGATAATTTTAAAAACAGAAAATGCGTGCTTGCTTTGGCACATATACTAACAATGGAAAACGACAAATATTGGTGAGGATGTGCAGAAACAGGAATCCTTGTGCATCATGGTGGGAACGTAAAATGGTACTGATGTTATAGAACAGTTTGGCAGTTTCTCAAAAAGTTAAACAGAGAATTACCATATGACCCAGCAATTCTACTCCTAAGTATGTACCTAAAAGAACTGAACACATACATCTACACAAACACTTGCACATGAATGTTCATAGCAGCATAACAGCCAAAATTGATAATAACGTTTAAACAACCAATATGTCTATCAACTGATGAATGGTTATATAAATCGTGGCACTTCATCGATCCAATGGAATAGTATTCAGCTGCACAAAGGAGTGAAATACTGATGCAAGCTTGGATGTACGTACGGAGGAATGACTGCTGAAATCATCACATTAAGTAAAAAAAGTCAATCACAAAAGGTCACAGAATATATGGCTCCATTCATATGAAATGTCCAATAAATCCAAAGAGAAAGTAGATCAGCAGTTACCCAGGGGTGACGGGCAGGACGGCTACAGAGCTTCTTTTGGGGGTGGTGAAAACGTTCTGAAATTAGATGGTGATGACGGCTGCACAGTCTTGTGAGTATACAAAGAGCCACTGAATTATACATACACTTTAAATTTTTTTTTATGGTTTTTATTTTATTTTTGAGAGACAGAGACAGCGCGAGCAGGGGAGGGTCAGAGAGAGAGGGAGACACAGAATCTGAAGCAGGCTCCAGGCTCTGAGCTAGCTGTCAGCACAAAGCCCGATGCGGGGCTCGAACCCACGAACCGTGAGATCTTGACCTGAGTTGAAGCCGGACGCTTAACCGACTGAGCCACCCAGGCGCCCCTACATACACTTTAAAAAGAGTCTACAGGGGCGCCTGGGTGGCTCAGTCGGTTAAGCCTCCAACTTC
>NC_043707.1:17192366-17256820 GCF_006229205.1 Suricata suricatta
CACGAACCGTGAGATCTTGACCTGAGTTGAAGCCGGACGCTTAACCGACTGAGCCACCCAGGCGCCCCTACATACACTTTAAAAAGAGTCTACAGGGGCGCCTGGGTGGCTCAGTCGGTTAAGCCTCCAACTTCGGCTCAGGTCAGATCTCATGTTCGTGGGTTCGAGCCCCGCATCGGGCTCTGTGCTGACAGCTAGCTCAGAGCCTGGAGCCTGCTTCTGATTCTGTGTCTCCTTCTCTCTCTGCCCCTCCCCCTCTCATGCTCTGTCTCTCTCTGTGTCAAAAATAAATAAAACATTAAAAAAAAATTTTTTTTAAAGAGTCTACAGCTAGTCTTTATCTTTTAGCTGTGAGAAAAAGAACCACAACCAAACGTACCTGGAAAATGAGACACAGAGCAAGCATAAGTAAACGGGCTAGCTGTACCTGAGTGGTCTAGCTGTGCTGCAATGTCCTGCTGGAACAAGCAACCTTGTTCTGCTGTTTTCTTAACAGAGTTCCTAGTCTTCTCAGCTCTTTGGGCACGCTAGAGAAAACAAAAGCAGCTGAAGAAACACGTTTAAGACACAGAGGGTTTATCTTAAAGCTTTATCGTTTGGAAGAATTGTTAGTATATAGTTCGCACTCTGACACATCAGTGTGAGAGAGTAAGATCTGCTCACCTGCAGGCGGGCTAGCGTCTTGCTGTATTCCCTTTTCAAGAATGCTAACTTTTCCTTCAACTGAAAGAAGAAAAACAGCAAACAATGGTGAGCAGGTGGAAAGGCAGAGGCAAAGAGAAGGGACAGAGTGTCTATGAGACCCGAGTGTGCAGTGCTCAGCAGGTCCCTCAGCAGCAGATGGTGGAGGGAGTGGCAGGCACCCACACTACTTTCACTTCTCACGAAGCACCAAGCTCTCCAAAATCTCAGCACCTTTACATAAACCGTTCCTACCACTTGAACCATTTCCTCCCTAACTCCTTTTGCTAAGTCCTACTGATCCCTCAAGTCTCAACTTTTTTTACTGCCCTGGGGTAGATTTCTAGGTCCTTCCAGAAATCAAGGTTAGACATTCCATTCCACCACTCTGCTGTGCTTCCTTTATCACAGTACTTATTATATCCACTATGCTGTCTGTTTACTTCTGTTCCCCCTTCTCGCTGTGAGATCCCTGACAACAGGAGCTGGCATCCTCAGACGCTCAATCGACAAATGAATCTCTTCTCATTTATAAACACTGTGTGTCAGTTTTGTTTCAGGTGCTAAAGATAGAGAGGTCAAGCTTAGCACAGTGAGGGATACAGATAATTAACAAGAAAATACATAGATAAGATATCTCATGGTAATCAATACCCAGATCAACAGGGAGATGTGAGAGTGCCTGAGCCACTTTAGGTAGGGAGGCCAGAGAGGCATTTCTGAGCACTGCCATTTGAACCCAAACCTAAAGGAGGAAGGAGCTAGCTTTAAGAAGATCCAAGAAAGGGGCGTGTGGGCAGCTCAGTCCATTGTGTTGACTCTTCATCTTGGCTCAGGTCATGATCTCACAGTTCGTGAGTTCGAGCCCCACGTTGGGCTCTGCACTGACAGTGAGGAGCCTGCTTGGGAGTTCTGTCTCCCTCACTCTGCCCCTCCCCTCTCTCTCTCTCAAAATAAATAAATTAAAAAAAAAAAAAAGAAGATCCAAGGGAAAGCAATTCACCCAAGATCACACAGTTGTTTTTTTTTCTGTTTTTTATTTATTTTTGAGAGACAGAGACAGCACAAGCAGGGAAGGGTCAGAGAGACAGGGAGACACAGAATCTGAAACAGGCTCCAGGCTCTGAGCTAGCTGTCAGCACAGAGCCCAAAGCAGGGCTCGAACCCACGAACTGTGAGATCATGACCTGAGCCGAAGTCCGACGCTTAACCGACTGAGCCACCCAGGCACCCCGGGATCACACAATTTATAAATGACATGACCCAAAACCATACAGTTCAGTTCCAGAATCTGTGCTCTTTTTTATTTGTTCTAAGAGAGACAGAGCAAGAATGGACGAGGGGCAGAGAGGGAGAGAAAAAGAATCCCAAGCAGGCTCCGTGCTTCCACGCAAAGCCAGACGCAGGGCTTGAATCCATGGCCTGAACTGAAACCAAGAGACCAAAGCCACTCAGGCGTCCCTAGAATACGTGCCCTTAATCTCTATGCTAGACTGCTTCTCACGGGGTCCTCTTTATCACCAACCTTATCATCATTTGAGAATTATCTTGTAGACTTGTAAATGACCTATCTCACCCCCCACGGGAAGGTAAACAGAAAATGGAGGAGTTAACGTGAATGAAGAGTTTAGCAGGACGCCTGGAACAGCCAGCACAAGATACCCTCAAGCTAACCCATTAGCACCAGCACAAGATGGCATGGAGAAGGACGGCCAGAGCGGCTGTGGGAGAAGCAAAAGCTGGAAACAACCTCAAAGTCACTCCGCAGAGTGGTGTCTAAAGACAAGAAGGCACTTCCGTTAATACCTAACATTATGCAGAACGTTCAGAAGCCACATGTACTGACATGGATGAAACACGAGGTAAAAAGGACGTGGCAGAACCATTCAGATCACACCATTTATGAACCAAACACACACATCACTTCTTGGTGGCCAAGGACTAAAACCACACCAGTCCAAACCCCCCACCTCCGTCCGCCACACACTTCCGAAAAAATCTGAAGCACCGGCTGTTCAGAGATTTCCTTAAGGGAGCGGACTGAGAGTGTGGGGGTGGAGAGGATGTCAAAGGGGAGTTGGGCTTTATCCGGAGTTTTGCATTTCGTATTTAGGCATTACTGCGGTGAGAAAATTCGTTCTTTAAATGCCAACACGTGAGCTCAGCACTCTTCCATACTTCACTCCCGCGTTCAGAGGTCGGAGGTCACTGCCTACCCCGGACGGCTGAGAAAACAAGCACACGCCGAAAGCCTAGGCAAGGGGTCGGGGTTCCGACTCAGCCTTTCCCTCACACCCCCGGCACCTTTTCCTTCTCCTCATAGCTGAGAGGCTTCCCGGGAGGCTCTTCCATTGGGCCGCGGCCGAACGGAAGGTACAGCCGTCGCCGGCCCGGGCCTGCGGACACGAGGATCCCGGGTGGCCGTAGGCCCCGGAGGCGCCCGGGAAGGAAACTCGGCGCCTGGGACGGTCCCCGGCGCGCTACTAGATTGCACATGCGAGCTTGGCGCGCCGTCGCCGCCGGCCAATTACAGCCACCGCTTGGCCTGCGCACGCGCAGCCGGAGACGGCCGAGTAAGAGAGCGGGGCAGCCTAGCGGAGAGCCGAGCTGCGGATGAGAGCGCCGGACGCCGAAGGCGGAAGTGGAGGAGCGGCCGGAAGTATCTCGATTCCCAGCTAGACTGATCGGGTGGGTGACAGGCGTTGACAGCAGTGGGAGCTGCGGAAAGGAGTTGGTGGCAATGGAGTTGGGCGAGCTGCTTTATAACAAGTCGGAGTACATCGAGACGGTGCGCTTGTCCAGGCATCAGATCTCCTCTTTCCAAGTCTGCGTCCTTTTGAGGCTGGTGTCCCCCTCCTGCCCCACCCTGAGTCGCTTTGGCGTTTAGTCTGAGATTAGACAGGATCATTTCGTGAATGGCTCAGCTTTGTTATTTATTCCCTGCATGACCAGTTTGGGATTTTTAAATTCATTCCTGATTTCATCGTAGAGATAAAATCCCTTCCAGAAAGCAGGATACGTCTCATCCACCCTAATACTAACAACAGTTCCAGGCTTCGGGCCTTTCAGAAGTTTTGGGGTGTTTCGTTTCGTTTTGTTTGTTTTAAGCGAACGTGTTGTAATTTGTTACTATGTGTTAAAAGACGGTTAGGTTTTTGGAGTCAATACATAATGCGTGTAAGTTGCTCAAAGTAGGGTAAGTGCTTAGTCTGCGTTGCTATTATTATTTCTTTACTGAATTCGTGTACTTCAGATATGGGTAAAGTCATTATCCTGGAGTTAGGGCTATGAGTATAGAACTGAGACTTGAATCATTGTCTCTAACAGTAGTAGGCTCTAGACTTACCACATCCAAATTCTGTATCCATTCCTGGAGTCTCTAGTTTCCTAGACCATCATTGCTTTGTTGATACGCTAGACTCATTCCATTGAAGACTACACCCCATTTTAAGTTATTTTTCTGCCCAATATGAGAGCTTTCTAGATGGAAACTTGTAGCCCAGAACCCATTCCGTTTGTTCACCCCTATTTTCTGCTCTTTCCTTTTAGGCATCTGGAAACAAGGTTAGTCGCCAGTCTGTGTTGTGTGGAAGTCAGAACATCGTTCTCAATGGCAAGGTAAGGGACAGAGCCAGCTCCATGATGCATACTTTTGCTTTCCCTCTACTAATTATCACATTAGCAGCGCAGATAATATGTTACCATGTCTCCCATTTATTGCTTTGCATTTAAAAATTCTTTTAGGGGCGCCTGGGTGGCTCAGTCAGTTAAGCCTCTGATTTAGGTTCAGGTCATGATCTCACAGTTTGTGGGTTCGAGCCCTGCATCTGGCTCTGTGCTGACAGCTAGAACCTGGAGCCTGCTTCAGATTCTGTGTCTGTCTCTGTCTGTCTGTCTCTCTCTCTCCCCTGCTCATGTCCTGTCTCTCTCTCAAAAGTAAACAAACATTAAAAAAAACCTAAAAATTCTCTTTCTTTTTATTCTCCAAATTTTATTGAATATGAAAAAGATTCCATAAAAGGAAGCAACAGAAAACCTTTATTTCTCTATGCCAGGAACAAAATACAGTGGCACCCAGAACTGAAATTATTGTAAAGTGTTGTAGTATGCCTTAACTACTATACACAAATATAAATAGGCAACAAAATATTTTAGTGCAGAAACTATGAAGTAGGGACTCCTGGGTGGCTCATTCGGTTTAACATCCAACTTCGGCTCAGGTCATGATCTCACGGTTTGGGAGTTGAGTTCGAGCCCTCCACTGGGCTCTGCATTGTACTCTGTGTTGGTGGTACAGAGCCTGCTTGGGATTCTCTCTCTGACCCTCTCCTTCTCTGCCCCTTCCCCACTTGCATTCTTCCTCTCTCTCTCTCTTAAAGAATAAATAAGCTTAAAAAAAAAAGAAACTATAAAGTAGTAGTAATAAAATTAACTTTTTACTAAAAAATAGTAGTAATAAAATTGTTCACTAATAACTGAAACTTTTTTTTTATTAAAATGTTTTATTTATTTTTGAGAGAGACAGCGCAAGCAGGGGAAGGTCAGAGAGAGAGGGAGACACAGAATCTGAAGCAGGCTCCAGGCTCTGAGCTGTCAGCACAGAACCTGATGTGGGGCTTGAAGCCACGAACCGTGAGATCATGACCTGAGCCGAAGTTGAACGCTTAACCGACTGAGCCACCCAGGCGTCCCATAACTGAAACTCTTAAAATTGATTTGAGACTTAGGGAAGACACTAAACTATGAAACAGATTTTCAAAATGGAATATGAAAGGCTGAAAATCTTTCTGGATTTTCAGAGAGAGAAGTATAACAAAATGGAATATGAAAGGCTGAAAATCTTTCTGGATTTTCAGAGAGAGAAGTATAAACAGGGGAATAATATTATGACATTTCAGAACCAGAGGAAATATCAAGATATATTTGAGCTTGACAAACATTGAAGTCCACATTTTTTTTCTCCCAATTTCCTTTGAAATTTTACATCTCTAACTTACAGAAGGAAAGTAGTCTCACTGTAATCAAGCAATCACAATTTTTTTCAGTAGAGACTCAATTACTGTCTCCATTAGCTCATCATACTATGAGGTTTAATAGAACTATAGTTCAGTAATTAGGTATGATTAGTCATTATAGACACACTGTTTCTGCACAAAATTAGAAAACTCGTGTGGAGGATTTTTAGAAATCCCTTAGCTAATTTCAGAATCTTTTCTGTGATTTTGTAGGGAAAGTTTGTTCTTTTAAACTGTGATATTTACAACCATTATGCAACCATCACCACATCTACTTCCAAACTTTCATCACTCAGACAGAAGCTCTCTGCCCGTTAAGGAATAATCCCCTGTTCCCTCCTCACTACCAGTCCCTAATAACCTCAACCCACATCCATATAATATTTGTCCTTTTTTAAAAAATGTTTATTCTTGAGAGAGAGGCAGAGGATAAGCAGAGGAGGGGCAGAGAGAGAGGGAGACACAGAGTCTGAAGCAAGCTCTAGGCCCCAAGCTGTCAGCACAGAGCCTGATGTGGGACTCAAATCCACGAACTGTGAGATCATGACCTGAGCTGATGTTGGACCCTTAACCAACTGAGACACCCAGGCACCCATGGAGGGGTCTTGGGATGACACTGGGTATTGTATATAGCGATGAATCATGGGAATCTATTCCCCAAAGCCAAGAGCACACTGTATACACTGTATGTTAGCTGACTTGACAATAAATTAGATTTTTAAAAAATAAATAAAAATAAAAATCTTGATTGAGGTATTATTTACATACAGTAAAGCATACCCAATTGAAGTGTGTAGTTTAACCTATTTTGACTGGTGCATACACCTTTGCAACCACTGCCACAGTTAGGATGTAAAATGTTTCCTTCACCCTCGTTCTCCTTGGACTCCTCTATAGTCAATCCTCCTCCTCCCCTTGGCCCCAGGTAACCACTGGTGTAAAACTAATATAGATTAGCTTTGCATTTTCTAGGGTTTCTTAAATGACAATCATGTACTGTGTCGTCAGGCTTTTTCACTCAACATGTTTTTGAGATTTATTCATGTTGTGTGTGTTAATAGATTTATAGCTCATTACTTTTTATAGATGAGCACTATGATTATGGAACTTTAAAACATGTGCGAAAGTGGAGGGTACATATAATCAATCTCCATATGTCCGTTCGCCAGCTTCTGCAATTAGCAATATTCTGAAATTCTGTCTCACCTCTACCTGCCCTGTAAACACGTACTTATTTTGACCAAGGTGAGGGCAGGGAGCTGGGTATTTTTAAAGCAAATTGCACACATTGTATTATTTCATTCACAAATACTTCAATATGTATCACTAAGATTTAAAAACTTTAAAAATAAGTAGAGTACCCTTATTATATTTTTTTAAGAAGCCAGTAATTTCTTAATATCATCTAATCCTCAGTTCATGTTCAGTCTTTCTAGTGTCTTAATATGTCTTTTTGTAGTCTGTTTATTCAAGTCAGGATCCAAGTAAGGTCAAGTACGCATTGTTTCTAGTCGATATATCTCTCAGGGCCCTTTAAATCTGTAACAGTTCTCTTCCCCCAGCCTGTTTTTTCTCCCCATGCCACTTACATGCTGAGGAAACTAGCTCACTGTTGTATGTAGAGTTTTCAAAATTTTGGATTTGGCCAACTCTATTTGCACGAGTTGTTGAATGCAGTCTCTATGCCCCCTCCTGCCTCTTCATTTGTAGATCTGGTGGCTTGATCAGATTCTTCTACCTTGTGTGTATTTCTCTTTTCCTCGTGCACAGCTGTTGTAATAGAGAAGGCCCATTCTTTAATTTGACATTGATCCACTGTAGTCATCTAAAGGGCCACTTTTCCTCCAGGCTTACCTATCCCCTCGATTTAGACTCTAGCCTGCTTTCAGTGTAATATTTTTAAACTAAAGATTCAGTGTGTTAATCCTCTGCCTTAAAACTTTGATTGGTTGCTTATATCCTCTAGGGAAGCTTCTGTGCTCGGCATACATAAGGCCTGGTCCCTGGCTTGCTTTTTTGGCTATAGCCACAGCCATATGCACTTTTTTTTAACCCCATTTATTCATATATTCAAGACATTCCAAGAATGCCTACTCTTTACCAAGCATGGGGCATTAATCCCCGCACCCCCAAACTTCTGATTACATTGTCCACACTGCAGCCTCTGCAGGCAATCTTTGGGGAGGCCAGATATCATACCCTCCGTGTAGCACTTCATCTGCGTCTAGAATTGGGAAGAGGAACCACAAACTCAGTAGGTCCACCTATGAGAGCAAAAGTTGTAGGTAGTAACGTTGGGAGGTTGGACAAAGGTAGGAGCAGCCTGGACTCCCACTGAGCAAGTAGCTAAGGCTTGGGGGCAGGTGGAACCAAGTGAACCTGAGGAGGTGAGTGAACTCGGGGTACCACATTCTCAGCGAACATCTATTTATTCAGTGAATCCTATTTGTGGGATATACTGGGAACCTCTTCAACTGAGTCAGATTCATAAGGGCCATTCTCTTTACCATACAAGTTATCCCTATTCTCAGAACATATGGCTCAGTAGATCAAAGCATAACTTCAGTGTCTTGTTACCTACTCTTTTCCATTGTGGTTTTAGCTGTGCTGGTAGTTATTTTTAAAATGTGCTTTGTTTTGGGGCACCTGGGTGGCTCAGTCGGTTAAGCCTCCAGCTTCGGCTCTGGTCAGATCTCATGTTCATGGGTTTGAGCCCCGCGTCAGGCTCTGTGCTAACAGCTAGCTCAGAGCCTGGAGCCTGCTTCCAGGTCTGTGTCTCCTTCTCTCTCTGCCCCTCCCCCTCTCATGGTCTGTCTCTCTCTGTATTAAAAATAAATAAAACATTAAAAAAATGTGCTTTGTTTTGTAGACCATTGTGATGAATGACTGTATTATCCGAGGGGACCTGGCAAATGTGAGAGTTGGACGTCATTGTGTTGTGAAAAGTCGGAGTGTCATAAGGCCACCATTCAAGAAATTCAGCAAAGGGTATGTAATTTAATTACCGTGTTTGGGTCTTGGGCGGGAGGCTGCTGCCGGTGGTGTGTTCCGTGTGTTGAGGTCTGTGCTATTGTTTGAGACATGGAGGAAGAATTCACTATAACACAACTCTGGTGGTGGTGGTCTTAGTCTCATTGTTGGTTGGTTACAGAAACAGAATCCACCTGAACTAGAAAAAAAAAAAAGCAAAGGGGATTCTGATGAGACAGACAGGGGCATATTTAATGGAATCTAGAGTAGGAGAAGGTGCCAGGCCTCACAAGGGACTAGAACCTGTAACTGGACCGCTAGCCAGAATCATGACCACTAGTCTATTGCTCTGTTGCTGAGATTATACTGTTTCTTATATGTCCTTGTCTCTGCATTTCTACTCCCTCCCCTCTCTTGATACATTGGCCTTGCCTTCCCCCATTTCTCATGGAACCAACCTTGCTTCCTCAGCCCCTAATTTATGTCAGTTCTCTATTTAAGCTTCAACAGATACTGACCAAGGATTTTAGGTCTTATTTCCAGAATCTTGGGAGAGGGAATCTGATTGGCTCAGCTTGAATTGAGTGCCCACCCTGTGACCCAGAGGGCAGGGTCAGGCCAGGCCTACCATTCTCACAGTGGGAATAAGGATTGCCCAAGAAAGGACATGGACAGGGCAGGAAAACTGTCCTCTATGCCTCATGTGCTGGCTTTGGGGTTTGGTTTACTTTTGCTTTTTGTTTTTTGTTTTTGCCTCTCCCTCTTTCCCCTCCAGGCTTCTACCTCTGGCACCATCTGCATGTCATTGAGTAATTCAGCAAGCATTTACTGAGTGCTTTTTTTATGTTAGTCACGAGGTCATAAGCTGGGTACAAAAAGATGGATGAAATTGTATTCCTGCTTCAAAGTTCTCAAAACCTAGTGGTAGAAACAATTATATAAATAGATGGCTACTATAAAATACAATAGCATAATATGGTGGCCACTGTATAATGTCACACTCCTGTCATAGGGCTATGAACATGGTTAGGGAGGAACAGAACAGAGCAACCAACTGAGACTCTAGTACCTAAGAACATGCAGAAATGATCCTGCTTTTCTCAGAATGAAGTCAGACTCCAGACTCTCCATTACATACAAGAACTGGAGCAGGGAGTCTGTAAGTCATTCACATGAAAACATTTGCTCATTAGCTCAGAAGGCAATTGGGGGGAAACTAGAAAACCTCGTGGTAGCCTTTTGTGGTTCCATACTGTGATAGGTACTCTGCTATTGTTGTTGACTCTCTTTTCTGATAATGGCATTACTGGGCTGGCTATGGTCTCAGAAAAGCACCAAGAATCAATAATAAAAATGGGGTTTATTGGTGACTTGGAAGGATATGTAAATGAGACTAGTCCACATGAGAAATGTAGGACAAAAGTGTAAATAGCAACACATGAATAGTAAATGAGTTTGGGAGTTCCTGGGTGGCTCAGTCAGTTGGGTGTCGAACTCTTGATTTCGGCTCAGGTCGTGATCTCATGGTTTGTGAGATCAAGCCTCGTGTCGGGCTCTGCGCTGAGCATGGAACCTACTTGGGATTCTCTCTCTCCCTCCCTTCCTGCCCCTCCCCTGCTTGTGTGTGTTCTCTCTCTTTCAAAATAAAAAACATTAAAAAAAAAGAGAGAGTGTTTGTGGATTCTCCCTACCCCCGCCCCACCGATCTCAATATCAGAACCAGATAATAAAAAATAGAACCAGATAAGAATATCAGGTTTGGAATTTTAATTAATTAATTAATTTTTAATTTTATTAATTTTGAGAGAGAGAAAAGCTCTAGTGGGGGAGGGGCAGAGAGGGAGAGAATCCCAAGCACCGACATTGTAGAGCCCGACACAGGGGTCAAACTCATGACCCTGAGCTCATGACCTGAGCTGAGATCAAGAGTCGGACACTTAACCAACTGAGTTACCCAGGCGTCCTTGGAATTTTTAATTTAAAATTAAAGGACTGACGGTGCTGTTGTAGACTGTGATAAGATCAAGGAATTCATTGTCACACAAGGGATGCAGATCAAAAATATGAATGGATTGAGGAAGATTAAAATAAATTATGGGTCCTCAGAGGACATATATCATCTCCCGCAAAATATTCCTGACAATATAGAACACAGGACTAGAAAGAGCCAATGAGCATCCAGCTGCTTTAGTGTACTTCTAGTCCAAATATTTTACATCCCAACATATTGAAGTTACTTGTAAATGTGATCCTAGAACCACTGTCCGTGACATTTGTGGGTTCATGGAGAATGAGAATGATGTCAGAAGTCTGAATAAAGCCTCCTCAATCCTATTCATCTTTCAAGTCTTGGCTTACATATCACTTTCAATTAAACTTTTAGCAAACTACAAATCTAGGTAAAGTATCTTCATTATGTCCTCTCATATAGTGGTGCTTTTCGTCCATAGCACTAATACAGTTGTAATTAATTACTTAGATAATCATTTATTTAACCTCTCTTCTCTTGATTGCAAGCTCCTCATTGGCAGGGTTATATACCTTTTGCTTGCCATTGTGTCTCTAGTTCCTAGCATAGAGTCTGGCATAGACTAGGCACTCAGGAAAATTAGTGAATATATAAATGTTTGGAATGTTGAATGCTAGAAAATACATCCCCCAAACCTGATGTCAGTTCCTTAAAGCACTGTAGAGCAGATTACTGAAACTGTGACCTATGAGCATTTTCAAGGAGGCAGGAGTGAGCAAAACATTCATTCATTTGGTACCAGCTCTTTTAGCTTGGAGGGTCTCTGCTCCTTCTGCTTGCTGTTTCCTCGTATACTGCTTGGTCTGATGTTTCTGATTTTGAGTTAGTCATTACATGCATCTTCAACATTATAGAATTCCCCTAGCCTGAGGATTCTTCCCTTACGAGGAGCAGTCTTATTAAGATAAGATTATAAAGTTGAGAATACCGTCTGGGGTTCTATAAACCTTGACCAGAAGCACGTCACGTTGACATTTTCTTGTTTGTTTGTTCATCTTCTTTTCCTTCTCTAGCGTTGCATTTTTTCCTTTACATATCGGGGACCATGTGTTTATTGAGGAAGATTGTGTGGTCAACGCAGCTCAGATTGGCTCTTACGTTCACGTTGGCAAGAACTGTGTGATTGTGAGTATGGGGTTTTGGCTGGCTAAACGACCTCTCTTCCCCTCAAGCTCATGTCGCTCACATCAGTGGCCTCTGCTTTTGTGACCAAGCAGGGTAGAAGTAGTTTCTGGCCTACTGGAATTATTATTGGATTTGGAGATTTTTAGGCATTAATAATCATGGCTAAACTTTTATCAAACCTCATCTATATGATGTTAAACTCTTTCCTTTGATGATCTTCTTTGACCCTCATAACCATGCATGGGTGATAGATACTATTATTATCCCTATTTGTGGGTGAAAAGCCTGAAGACCTTAGATACTAGGGGGTTTGACAAGGCTCTTGAGTGGTAGAGCTGGGATTCAAACCCAGGCGGCGTGACCAAGCATGCCCACGTGCCTACCTGCTGCCTTACCTCCAGGAGAGTACAGTCTGCGTACAAAGGGGATGACATTAGGGGAACTGCAAGTAGTTCAAGGTGATGGGTGTGCAGGGTACAAGTGGACCCGTGCTCAGTGGGACCTGTAGGACCCTGGCCCAAGGAGCCTTGGCATCCACTTGTTTCATCCGGCAAGGGCTTTACAAATTTGAATTTCTTAGTATTTCATAGAAAAGAGCTTGGTTTCAGTTGGGATTTATGAGAACATCCTGGGAGAGAATATTAATGACTATAGCTGAACTGCCTTAAAGTTTAGGAAAGGTGTTTCCTGTATTTTAAATTTGTACCTAAATTCCAGATTCTTGGAAAAGCCAAGAATTTTTCATGTTTTTAAATGGCTGTTCCCGGGGCACCTGGGTGGCTCAGTTGGTTAAGCATCCAACTTCGGCTCAGGTCATGATCTCACAGTTTGTGAGTTCGAGCCCCGTGTCGGGCTCTGTGCTGACAGCTCAGAGCCTGGAACCTGTTTCAGATTCTGTGTCTCCCTCTCTCTCTGGCCCTCCCTCACTTGTGCTCAGTCTCTCTCTGTCTCTCAAAAATAAATAAATGTAAAAAAAATAATAATAAAAATAAAAATAAAGAAAGAAAATACTTAAAAAATAAATAAATAAAAATAAATGGCTGTTCCCAATAATGTAGAGGCAGCTCTCTGTTCTGGGTAAGACTCAAGTATCAAAATACTTGCTGAATCTGGGGTTTCTGGGTGGTTCAGTGGGTTAAGTATCTGACTCTTGATTTTTGCTCAGGTCATGATCTCATGGTTCATGAGTTTGATTCCCACACTGGGTTCTGCACTAATAGCATGGAGCCTGCTTGGCATTTTCTCTCTGTCTCTCTCTGTCCCTCCCGTGCTCACGCTTTCTCTCACAATAAATAAATAAACTTAAAATAAAAAATACATCCTGAAACCATGCAGTCACATTCCACAAGCCACAAGTGAAGATGGACCATGTAATGGAGAGCCACATGGCTGTGGAAATCTGACTTCTTAGTCATAATTAAGGGAAGTTGTTGTTTTGTCAAATATTCTGCCAAGGAGTCCCTCTGTATGTATCAGAGACAGGGAGTCTTTAGTTTGACATGATGTTAAAAAAGGGAGGAAAATAGTGAAACTCATTCTGTCCAACAAAAAACTGGCTTTCTAAGCCATGGCTCGATTTTTCTTTTTCTTTCTTTCTTTTCTTTTTTAAAAGTTTATTTATTTATTTTGAGAGCGGGAGAGAAAGTGCAAATCAGGGAGGGGCAGAGAGAAAGGGAGAATCCCAAGCAGCCTCCATATTGTCTCGGGACTCAGACCCACAAACCATGAGATCATGACCTAAAGCCAAAGTCAGATGCTTAGCTGACTGAGCCACCCAGGCACCATGGCTAGACTTTTCTGACACTTTCTGCAGCAAAGTGATGACATCCTTATAGTAGCCTGCGTGTTAGTTCTGTCCTTTATCCCCAGAGCAAATGTCTGAAATGTTAAAATCCAAATGCTCTGCCTGGAGCTTAGGGAATTCTAGTCTTCTTGTCCTGTGTTCTGCTTTTTGTGCCACTTTAAAAATTTTTTTTAATGTTTATTTTTAAGAGAGAGACAGAGAGCACTAGTCGGGGAGGGGCAGAGACAGAGAGGGAGACACAGAATCTGAAGCAGGTTCCAGGCTCTGAGCTGTCAGCACAGATCCCAGTGTGGGGCTCAAACTCAGGAACAGTGAGACCATGACCTGAGCAGAAGTCGGACACTCAACCAACTGAGTCACCCAGGCACTCCATAACACGTTTCAATGTATCAGTTCACGACATAGCCACTGTTGGGTATTGGCAGTATTTATTTGCTGAGCCTTTACAAATCCTCAGGTAATCTCGAGAAAAATTCTTTTAGAATTCTAGAATCCCAGTGCTAGCATGAATTCTTTTAGAGTCCAGCTGTCCCTGTGACCCACAGATCCTCTAGCACCCATTTGGTGATCTAACTCCTATTTGGCTGTGTGAAGGTATAGGTGTCGTCAGAACTGCCTGAATGCCTGCAGGAAAAGCCTACCAGACAAGCTTTACAGGCATTGTTACCGCACTGTGAGCTTTACCTTTATTATCTCTAATTTTCACAGCGTCCCCACATGCAGGTTTGGTTCTGTGTCCTGTTTCACAGATGAGAAAACCAAGGCTCAGAGATGTAAGTAACTTGTATAAGGAGATATAGATAGCTGTGATACTGGCAACATGTAGTTCTGGACTCCTCCTTGGAAGGTTTGCCACAAAAGAACAAAGTAGTTTCAGCTTTTAACCTCATTTATTGCCAATCCACTCATGCCTAAGAAGTACCAGCATTTTTACTTTTGCTGCTATTGAATTGATCAGTTTACCCAGAATGCTCTGAAAGCTGATTAAGCATCATTTGTCTGAGTGGGCAGAATGGCTAACTTGCGGACACAGCGGTGCCTACTGCGGCAGGTGTGGTGGTTGGTGGTACACTGAACAGTTTTATTCACATTGCTCTTCCTTTCTAAGGCCCTTTGTGTGCAGATACCCTGTATGTGAATGTAGCGTGCCTGATGCAGCACAGTCGGTTTCAGTTTCATTCAGTGGCCCATGTGCCTAGTCTGTATTATTAGGAGCTTAGGTGCCATAGGGTGTCTTTGAGTTAATTTGGGACTCATCAGGGGAGCTGGCCAGCTGCTATATTTTTGAAATTGCCAATAGGGGCACCTGAGTGGCTCAGTTGGTTAAGCATCCAACTTTTGATTTTAGCTTAGATCATGATCTCACAATTCGTGAGAATCAGCCCTGCATTAGCTCTATGCCGACAGCACGAAGCCTGCTTGGGATTCTCTCTCTCCCTCTTTCTCTTTGCCCCTCCCCTGCTTGTGCATACATGTATATGCTCTTTCTTTCTCAAAAATAAAGAAAAAAAGAAATGGGCAATAGTAAGCAATTATGGGAGAGAACTTTCTAAGAGTGAACAAAGCTGCAGTTATAGCTTATTTCTGAGCTACAGATATTGTCAAGTGTTGCCAAGGCTATTATCAACTGGGCGGAGACAGCTTAGCAGTCACTTAGAAAATTCAGACTGAGAGGTATAAGCTTTTTTTTTCTATGTTTATTTATTTATGAGAGATAGAGCCAGCATGAGCAAGGGAGGGGCAGAGAGAGAGGGAGACACAGAATCTGAAGCAGGCTCCAGGCTCCGAGCTGTCAGCACTGAACCCAATGCGGGACTCAAACCCACAGACCGTGAGATCATGACCTGAGCCAAAGTCTGACAGTTAACCGACTGAGCCACCAGGTGCCCCAGGTATAAGCTTTTTAAAAAATTATTTTGGCAGTTTACCTGGAAATTCCTGGAAATACATTATGCTTTGGGTATTTATTTATTTATTTATTTATTTTTAATGTTTTGTTTATTTTTGAGAGAGAGCACACAAGTGGGGGAGGGACAGAGAGAGAGGGGAATAGATCTGCCACAGGCTCTGCACAGACAGCAGCAAGCCTGGTGCAGGGCTCAAACTCACAAACTGTGAGATCGTGACCTGAGCTGATATCAGATGCTCAACCAACTGAGCCACCCAGGTGCCCGATTTGGGTATTTAATAATGGGGACATTTTTAATACAGCTTTCATATCCATTGGCAAAATCCGAGATCTGGATAAGTTAGCATTACTAATGTTGTTAGGAATTCCACATTGTCAGCCAAATGTGCTTTATCGGACCAAATGACCAAACAACAAGTGAACTCACAGGTCCCAGTGATGTAAATACAGTCAATAAAGACCAAAACTTTCATTTAGTTCACAGGTAGTCTGAGCCACAACGTTAATCTGTATATAGAAGCCTCTCCTTTGCCTTAACCCATGAAACAGATGAATCTACCAGACCTTTTTTCTTGCCCTCAAATGCTGTGGGTGATAGCAGAATTGAAAAGTGAAGGCAGTGGATAAAGCCAAGCATAAGGCTTGGCTGAAACCTTCAAAATGAACATATTGGCTAATATGAACCAAGAGCGCAGAAGTAGATCCTAATTTTAGGCACAAAATGGCTCCAGGGGTTCAACTGATGTCATGAGAATGAGCCTCCTTCTCTTTTCCGCTTTTCTGTAGGAGACTCTCAGGCAGGTTCTGCCCTCATGGAAACAGACAGCTGGTCCAGGCATCTGGCTAGCTTCTAGAAGCCCCAATGGAAAGAGCTTCTTTCCCCAGTAGTCTCAGCAGAAGCCCTGATGTTGAGATTCATCAGACTAATCTGGCTCATTCCCTAAACCAGTCGCCATGGCCAGCCTCAGAGTTTGGGGTTAGGATAGAGGACTGTGATGGGCAGTGGGTGGTAACCAAGGGCATTATAGGTTCTCTTACCAGAAAAAAGGGGAACGAATGTTGGACAAGCAAAATAATAGATGACCACTAAATTGCAAAAAAAGAAAAAGGGTACTGTACAGCTCTTGGAAGATGAATTTCACTCTGTAATGCTTAAGATAACCTGAACTCTCCCTAGTAGACAACTCCCTCCCCGAGTTCACACACACACACACACACACACACACACACACACACACACACACATACATACACATACACACTCTCTCTTTCTCACTCACACACTCACACCCCTACCTCCTCCTGCTTTTCAGAAGCCACCCAAAGTAGAGAGCTGTGGCCAAATCTCTTGTCATTGTCCCTGTCCATCGTCTGATGTCAGGAATGGAGGAAATATAAAAGAGCATTCGACACAGCAGACCAGACAACTTTTACTCCATTTCCTGATCTGTTTCCTACTGACAAGATTTTCATTTCAGGGGCGCCGATGTGTGTTGAAAGATTGCTGCAAAATTCTTGACAACACGGTTTTACCCCCAGAAACCGTGGTGCCGCCGTTCACCGTCTTCTCCGGCTGCCCAGGTAAGTTTGGGTGTTGATCATCAAAGTTCAAGTTCTTTTTCCATCACAAAAGTAATGGGTGCAACTTCTGTCTCTGACAATATATTGATCTAGCTAACTTAAAAGATTCTCCTGCGACAGAGTTCCTCGAAATGCTATCTAAAATGTAACCAGTATCTTTTTAAATGTATAATTGGGTTCACAAGGAAATTTCAAGCAAATAGAGTGGGGTAGGGTTTGATACTCGGTGAGGACGAGAGAGAAAGCCTTGCATCCACACGTGGCAGAGAAATCTTTCTGAAGGGTGATCTCTCGACAAAAAGTTGATAGAGAACAAACCTGCCACGAGCGCCAGAAAAGCTAAATCTTTCTTGGCCAGGGCTCTGGGTGGAAAAAGAAGTCTGTCCAGAGAATTCTAACGATGGCTTCACGTTGGCTGGGAGTTCTTCCTGCACTGCCCAGGAAGGCCCAAACTGAAAAGTTGACATAAACATAGTCTAAGACCAACGATAGCTCTAGGATACCCAAGAAGAGCAAATATACCCCCTCTTGACCTTGGCTGACAGAATGCCCTCAGGTAAAGCCCTCATGAGCTCAGAGTTCCAAATAGCCAAACACATGAGCAAACAAAAGTTGTACATGCTCATCCTGGAACACTTGGAAAACACTGGAATGCAGAAGGAAGAAGAAAATCTCATGTCCCCTGTCCCCGGCCCAAGACAGTCTCTTTTCTCTTCTGCGTTGTTTCATATGGTTGAACTCGTGCGGCATGTATAGAGGCACCCCAGAGAGGCACAGATGGAAGGTGCTATGTAGAGAGAGATTTGACAGTAGATGAGACCTACCACTGGGTGCTTTAGTTGTTTTTCCAATTAAAAAACTCATTACTCAGATCATTGACTGTGAGTTTCAAAGATGTACAGAATCATCCAGTCAGACTCTTCGGGGAAGAACTTGACCAGCCTGCTGTTTGATGCGCCTTTGCTTTGCTGCAGAGCAGTTAGGAGAGCCCTGCTGAGTCACTCTCCCTTATGGGGTGCCCAGTGTGGGAAAGTCGAATCATTCTTAGCAATCATTCTTAGCAGGTCAGAACAGCACTTACAGTTATGTCAGGTCGATTGTCAGACAGGTATCTGAACTGAGGGGAGAAGTATATTTCCAGAGAAATGTTCTTTTTTTTTTTTTTTTTTTGATGTTTATTTATTGTTGAGAAAGAGAGCAGGGGAGGGGAGGAGAGAGGGGGAGACAGAATCCGAATCAGGCTACGCTGTCAGTGTAAAGCCTGACATGGGGCCCAAACCCATAAACTGTGATATCATGACCTGAGCAGAAGTCGGATGCTTAACCAACTGAGCCACCCGGGCGCCCCCACCAGAGAAATATCTTGATCTCTTTTAACTTTTTCAAGGTCCTTAGAACCAACTATGGTCTTTGGGCACCGATGGCAGAGGCAGGGAGGCACCACTTTCTATTTGAAATCCAGATAAGTGCTATGCTTAGAGCTTCTGATGGAGGATTCAAGTGGCCTGAGACCTTAGAGATCATTGCGTAGATGGGAGGACTGGACAGATGTGGGGTGTCCACAGGGTCAGAGCTGGTTCATGGGAAAGCCTGGACTAGCACTTAAGACCCCTTATTTAGAATCCAGTACTTTCTAAGGGCTCCACTGCATGAAACCAAGCAGTGGAACCAAATGAAAGGCAAACCATCTGGAAAAAATTTGGGCCAAAATTGCGCACAGGAGTCAGACAGAAGTGATTGAAGTAGGAGCCTGTCATAGCTGTCTACGAATACAGGCCTAACACAGTGAGATCTTCTGATGTCTCATGAGGAGCTAAAAATCTGCATTTTTATGTGATATCCCTGGACTTTTAAATGTTGGCTGCTAACTTTTTTAAAAGGCTAAATACTATGAAGACCAAACGTAGGTTTTACAAATCTAGCACGGGCTGCTCATTTGTAAAAGGTTCCTGTGAGAATTTTGTATTTTTAAGACCTTTTCTCCATTGTACCTGTTATTTTCTCTCTGTATAATATGCATGTCTATTGCTTCTCGGCCTTTTGGCTAAGATCAAGTGTAGTATCTGTTCTTATCAGTTTAATATGCATGTCTGTGTTCTTGTATGTATGTTCACGTGTAGGTATGCCTATTCATATGTGTATATACATATTTGTGTATATAATACAGATGTATGAGGCTGTTTACACCTGTATAAACAGACTCACACTCTCTATTCTGTTTGGAAACTTGCTTTCATAACAGTGTGTCTTGGGCATCTTTTCTTGTCAGTATGTAGAGAGTCCTCTCATTCCTTTTAATGGTGACATGTTTTTCATTGCATAAATGTACCTACCACAGTGTAACTCATCAGTTCCCTGGTATAATGGATCATTAGACGTTGCCTTTGGTTTGTCACTCTTAGAAACTTTACGTCGTTAATATTCTTGTACACATATTGTTCAGTTGGGCAAGGTTATTTGTAGGATAAATTCTTAGAAGTTGGATTGTCAGGTCACAGGGTATGAACTTTTAAAAGTTTTGCTAGATTTTCCAAAATTGCTCTTGAAAACAGTTGTATGAATGTATGAACTCCCCCTCACCCCCATAATGTATGAGAGTGGCTTTCCCTGGAAATCCTTAAATACAATTTTCTGCCTTTGTATACGGTATTTCCGTTCTACTCCCATCCACGACTTGTATGTAGCAGGTTTGGGGGCTGCATTCAGTTTCACTGTACGAACAGCAGACCAGTTTCTTCCTTCCACAGTGCTCACCTTGGTTTATCCAGGAGGTGTCACACCAGAGTCCAGGGGGTGGACAAATCCACCCTGGAACAGCCTCCAGTGGAGTCAGAGATGCCTTAATAACCACTTTTACCTCGAATTTATTTATCCATTCAGGGAATTGTATTATTTGTCCCCAACCCCTACATAAATACCGTCTCAGAGATGTGGTCACTAGAAATACTTTGCTAGCATTGACGATGGAAGACTTGGGGTTAGATGCTCATGAGTAATGAAAAGGGGCTTCTAGGGGTTTAAGCCAGAATCAGAGCTGCTGTTTTCCCTCAGCTCCAGTTGGTTGACCAGGTCTTTCTTTCCCCAGGACTGTTTTCAGGGGAGCTCCCAGAATGTACCCAGGAGCTGATGATTGACGTCACCAAGAGCTACTACCAGAAGTTTTTGCCCTTGACGCAGGTCTAATGTCCCTGCCTTGTGTCTTGAATTTGCTTGAGCTCTAACATGGATTTGGGGACAGAGTGAGCCAGCCAGCATCTACAAAGAGCTCTTGTGTCTCTGATCCCTTCCATCCTGTTTTTTTTTGTTTGTCTGATTTTGTTTAATTCTTTAGAATTTCTCAATCCTTCCAGGCTCTAAGCTCTTAGGACTTTAATAACAGAATGCCTGGAGGAGTTGTGTCCAAATTCTGTGCTTAAACCTTATCTATTAACAGTCACTCCGTACCATTATCTGTGGAACACAGAATCATCTGTTCCCAACACTCCCACCCTCGGTCCTGTGGATGACTGGATCCTGCCGAAACAGGCCCGGCGAGCACAGCGCTGTCCCAGCATGGAGGTCACGGAGTTGGTGTGCTGCTCTCGGCCATGAGCTGCTCACATGGATCGCTCTCAGCTTTCCTGCGCTAACACACTTGGCCAGTCGACACAATTGCTCATGGTCTTGGTGGGGGGAAAAGTGTGACTTTTCAGAGCCCAGATTCCTGTTCACTACTGAAACTTGAAGGGAGGGGTGGTTAGCATTTCTCTCCTTCTCAAAATGACCTTAACTGTCCTTTTAACCCAGGGTGATTAATAAAAGGCTTTCTAACATTCTGTTTTAGGGCCTTTGGCTTTCACTAGAGGGGAGGCCCTTAGCACCCCGGTTTTATTTTTGCAAAGACCCAGGTTTGAGTCTCCGATGTGGACAGGCTAGTCTGGCAGTCACTCCTTGCCTCACGGTATTTAGAGGCAGCAACATATGCCTTATTTCCTTGAAGACATAGCATTTGTGACACTTATTCTCTAGCCAAGAACCATTTACCCACTCTATATTTGCCATAAACCTCACAGTTCAGACCAAAATATTTGAACCTGGACCCAATCATATACATGGGCTTCTTACAATCATATATGGGTGCCTCTTAAATCACTCTGTGGGCACAGAGCCCCAAGGAGCAAATGAAGTTACCGCCTCCTGGGTAAGAACACAACCCTGCCTGGTCCTGCTCTGGCTTCTTGGTCCAAAAGGAAGATTTAGAAGGGAAGGCCCGAGAAGCTTGGCTTTGCTCAGTGCTCTGATTCTGCTGTGAACAGGGTAGGTTAGTTCAGCCTTGAAGATTAAGGATCTAGCAGGAGCTGTCCTGACTTAATATCTGGTTGTGGGGTTGAAGTGGCTCTATGTGATGATCTCTGCTACGTCAACGTAAAACCATTTTCTGGTTTGTCATTTTTTTTTTTTGTTAGTTTGTGCATTAAAAGATTGACATTTGAAAGTGATCCTTCTCCATCTTCAGTGATGGCTGCTTCACTGTGCGCCTGGGGCCCTGCTGCAGACTTGATGTTCACTAGTTGGCTTACGGCTCACGCCAACCCAGTAAGGTGGATGTTTTTCCCATTTTGCAGATGAGAACAAACTCAAAGATCTTAGATAAGGTGTTCGGTTCATACAGTGAAGAAGGGACTGGCCCAGGCGTCACACCCACGCCTGTCTGGCAGCGTAGCCGTGTTATTCAGCTCCGCCCTGGTAAGATGAGACCAGACCTGCCCTTGGAGCACCTCTGTTGTACGTCCCACTTGATACCAGTAGTCTGTTGTGGTTGCAATTTTTTATTTTGTTTTTATGTGTGTATGTATATGTGTCATTTCCTGGTGTCTCTCCCAGCTACCTTCTCCTTTTGTGCCACCATAAGGGTAGATTTTGGAATTGGCAGAGCTTCGATGCTGTCTAGCCTGCTCTCTTGTTAGCTTGTGAAATCCTGCGGGGCACATCTAACAGATTACCATCCAGCCTGTGTTCGAATCCTCCAAAAGGAAGCTTACCACTTTATGCAACTGACTGTCCATTTTCTTTTCCAGTTTATTTCTTCCAGCTTCATTGAAATGTAATTGGCATCTAATTTTTTGACTGCCCGTTTTTGTGAAAATTAAGAGAAAGTGGGATCTTTTAAAAGCTTGCTCACCACGATTTTAAAAGCCTTGAGTAACTCAAGTACAAGATTCCAAAAACCCAGTCCAGTTAGTAGAGAAGGAACATGCAGTGAAGTAGAACCTTCCAGACCAGAAACCCCGTCACACATTCTACTGCCCAGGGGATGACTGCTCTGAACAGGCTTTGGTCTGTCCTACCAGAGACCATCTGCATGCAGCAGATACAGATGTATACACAGCCTCTGTATTCACACAGCCACAAGCACACAGTAGGTGCGCAGCCCTCTACCTTGCTGCTTTTACTTAAGGATATACCTTAGAGGCAGGTCCACCTTTGGCACATACAGGTGATAAAAACGGCAATCACTAGTACTTACAGAGTTCACCCCTGTACCAGGTACTCCTCTGACTTCTGTACTTTTATTAACATCTTCAGGCCTCACCACCACCAGGGGTAGGTACAATTACTCTCCCCAAGGAACAGAGGTTAAGTAAAATGCCCACATGTATACAGCTGATGGGGTGGTGAATCGAGGTGGTCTGTATATGCAGAGCCCATACTCTCCATCACTATGCTGGAATTCCTCCCTGTTCTAATACCTTTCATTGTATCATTCAGGCAGCCCTCACTGTTCAGAAAGCTGAGAACGTATTTTGCTTTTCAGGCAGGCGAGGGAAAGAGAGGTGGGAGTGGGTGTGGGCTGAACCATCCAGCAGTGCCTGCCCCAGGCAGGAAGCCCCATTTCCCCCTGAGAAGACCGCCTCCTCGCCACGTGCCCTGCTGTCTTGTAGCCGCAGTGGTCGTTTAAGAAGCTAAAGGGGAGGGGCACCTGGGTGGCGCAGTCAGTTAAGTGTCCGACTTCAGCTCAGCTCATGATTTCACAGTTTGTGGGTTCTAGCCCCATGTCGGGCTCTGTGCTGACAGCTCAGAGCCTGGAGCCTGATTCTGTGTCTCCCTGTCTCAGCCCCTCCTCCCTCTCATGCTCTGTCTCTCTCTGTCTCAAAAATAAATAAACCATTTAAGAAAAAAAGAAGAAGAAGCTAAAGGGGAGTAGGTTTCATGGGAACTGTGTTTTGCTTGCAGTCAATAAACGGTGTCTCAAAATTCTGTACCATACGGTTGGCATTCTATAGAGGAATCTGCAAGCTAGATTAAATAAAAATCCAGTTCGGATGCTTTGTTGCAAGTGACAGAAATCCAGCTGGAGCCAGTTTAAGTAAGAAAGAGGTTTTATTGGCTTACACAACAAATCATGGATAAGACTAGCTTCGGAGGCAATGTAAAAGGAACCTTGGGCAAGTTACTTAATCTCTCTGCCCTGTACCCTACACTGTACAATGGGAATGACAATGGCTTCCCTGTAGAATTGGTTCAGATTAAATGAGGTACCATATGTAAACATTAAAGATGGTTCTCAGCACTCCATAAGTAATAACACCATTGCAGGGATAATTATATCCAGAGATTTAAACCCAAGATAGCTATTTGTTTTCTATATCTTTTTCACCTGTATGTTAGGGTACAGACTGGGCTGCCATAATGGAGAGACCACCGAACTGCAGTGGCTCTGTCTCCCCTAGCAGTGTGGAGCTAGGTTGTTCAGGGCAGATAGGTGGCTGGGCTCCAGGAAGCTATCCAATACCCAAGTTCATCCTGTCTTGTCACATGGCCATATTTAGGTACAAGGGAGGCTGCAAATTAAGTCACTGGTGGGGTAGCTAAAATCCTGAGGAAGGGGATTCTAACAGGAAAAGGGAGAGGGGGAGATTGGACAAAGAGAAATAGTAAGAAAGCTCTTACTTCTTGGCTTTCTCTTCTGCTATAAGCGGGCTTTCTCGTGCCCTGGGGCCCGTGGTGGCTGACAGCTCCAAATTCAGCTTTCCCAGCTTACTAGCCCTGAGAGAAAGGCTGCTTCCCTCCAGTTCTAATTTGAAAATCCTACAGAAAGGTCCTCAGTGGTTTCTGGAGAGTCCCATACCCTCTTGGATTAATCACTGCCCAAGGGTGTGCAGCCCTACAATGGACCTGGTCTGGGTCATGAGGTTTCCTCCACCCCCCGTCCCCTATCACCAACTGATGCCCATCACCAAACCAAGATGCTGGGCAGACAGAAACAATAGCTAATACAAACAGTAAATGAGTCTATCATTACTCATTACTGATACTGTTGGAAAGGATGTTGATGGTCATATGTGTTCTAGGGAAGGCCAGCTGGACTCTGTCTCCATGGTGGCTCTCACCCCAGGGACAATCTGTCACCAGATAATTACCTTTAAAACCCCAGAGAAGAAAGTCTCCTTGTGGTCACAGTACTCCCAGAAGAGCAGACAGATGGGAGAGACCTTGCCTGGGACTTTCCAGTTGGCATAGGGTAAAGGGAGGATTAATTGACTCATAGAAGGCCAGGCCAGGTTAGGCTTCAGGCCATATTCCAAGACCCACAACAGCACCATCAGGGATCTGTCTCTTCAGCCTTTGACTCTGTTTTCCTTTGAGCTGGCTTCACTCTCAGGCTTCACTGGTGACCCTGTAGCTCCAGTTATTGGTAGAAAGTGCTCCCCTTCCCCGACAAAACCCCTGGACCTGTCTACCGTTGGTCCAAACCTAGAATGTATGCAGCGTCAAGTAATCACTGTGGCCAGGCAGGTGGGATGCACTGATTGCCTAGACCTGGGGCACACCCCACATAGTCTGAGAGTCAGCACCGGGGGGAGGGGTTGGCGTGGTGCAGGGTGAGATTGCCAGAGAAGGGATGGATGGGTGCTGGGCAGGAAAAATCACCTGCTGTCCAGTTCAGGCCTCTTCCTTTTCTCCACTTGTCTTCCCTGTCCTCTGTCTCTGCCTATTCTTACTGCCTGTCCAATCTCTCATTACCCTTGGTCTTGGGGGTGAGATGCCTTGGGATGGGTACCTGGGCCTGGCACAGGGAGGATGTTGCTTAGCCAAAGTGAAGTGTTGATGAAGAGCCATTTAGGGGCACCTGGGTGGCTCAGTTGGTTAAGTGTCCGACTCAATCTCAGCTCAGGTCTTTTTTTTTTTTATTTTTTTAATGTTTATTTCTTTTTTTGAGAGAGACAGAGAGACAGAGAGGCACAGAATCCGAAGCAGGATCTGCACAATCAGTGCAAAGCCTGACGTGGGGCTTGAACCCACAAACTGTGAGATCATGACCTGAGCTGAAGTTGGATGCTCAACCGACTGAGCCACCCTGGCACCCCTCTCAGGTCTTTTTTTAATGTTTGTTTATTTTTGAGAGAGAGAGAGAGAGACAGACAGAGCATGAACAGGGGAGGGGCATAGAGAGAGGGAGACACAGAATCCGAAGCAGGCTCCAAGCCCTGAGCTGCCAGCACAGAGCTGATGTGAGGCTTGAACTCATGCACCATGGAATCATGACCTGAGCCAAAGTCAATGCTTAGCCGACTGAACCATCCAGGTGCCCCTCTTTTTTTTAATGTTTATTTATTTATTTTGAGGGGGAGAGAGCATGAGCAGGGGACAGGTAGAGAACGAGGGAGACACAGAATCCCAAGCAGGCTCAGGCTGTCAGCACAGAGCCTGACACACCAAGGCTCCATCCCAGGAACCAGGAGATCACAGCCTTATCCAAAATCGAGAGTCAGACGCCCAGCCAGCTGGGCCACCTCAGTACCCTTCATCTCAGATCTTGATCTCAGGGAGTGAATTCAAGCTCCATGTGGGGAGTTCAAGCCTCCATGTCCAGCATGGAGCCAACTTAAAAAAATTAATAATAATAATAGTAATAATAATAATAAAGAGCCATTTAGAGGATGCTCCTCTTCCTGGAACTACTTCCTTGTGGACCCCATAGCACCTTGTAGAGGAGCCCTTGTCAAGGTCTAGGTAGACTTCTTGTTAGGTACTTGTGTTCTCACTAGCTGTGAGCTCCTGAGGAGTCAGGTGTGAGCCTCTGGGTATCCAGCACATACTTGATGGGGTGAATCCCTCTTCCCCTGAGTCCCTACCCAGCCTAGATAAGTCTTACGTTCCAAGATCCCAGATACAGGGGACAAGGTTGAATGACTGACTCGTGTGCCCTCTGGTGACTGATTCTGTTGCATGTGGCTGCACAGGGTTCCTGTGGCTGTTTGCGATGTGCAGTGGCTTCAGAATTAGTCACTTCTGCCCGGGCCATTTCACTCAGAGCCTGAGGCCACGCTTCCATTCTTAGTCACTGTGACCCATGTGGGTGACGGCAGATTTGAAGTGAATCAGACAAACATTGCTTCTATTTAATACATCCTTGGAAGTTTCTCGGCTATAAAGAAGGGATCTTGGTGGCTAGGGAGGTCTTTCTTGGTGTATTGATGTGGCCAGTGAGAGCCCACTAGAGTCTAGATCGTGGAGCCCCATACATGTTCTGACTTGCCCTCAGCCATTCTCTAGGACAAATTGACATTAATGGACGTGGGTGGTTGCCTTGGGTGAGCCGAGCTAGCTGGCTGATCCCCAGGGGGTAGCTTCTATGAGTTACAAGGCCCCTGTAATGACATTGGCAGTGTTGAGACAGTGTGTTAAGGCTTGGTTATTTCAAAACAGTTGTCAACAAAGTGTCCTGCCAGCTTGGGCCAGTTTCTACAAGTCCATGATCACTGAAACACTTCCAGAGCCTCGACTAATGTAGTTTTCTAGAATATGCACTTGCTACCTATGGAGCTCGGAAGGTGGGGCCCTGACCACATGCTAGATCACTCATTTACTCATTTAACCTGCAGAGTGCCAGGCTGTGCCCTAGCTCCTGAAGATACAGTGGAGAAGGTGGAGCCAGACCCTGTCTGTAGGATGTTATGGCTTAGTGGGGGGAGAGAAAGCTAAGGAAACGGAGTTCTCTGATGGAGGCCTGGGGGCCCTTTTTCAGATCATAGGGGTGAAGAGTGTGGGCACTGGAGGCAGGCAATCAAACCCCAGCCCTGCTGTGTACTAGCCTTGTGACTTCAGGCAAGTTATCTCCCCTTGTGGAACCTCAGATTTCCCATCAATAAAATGGGGACAATGCATAGGCGTTGTTATGAGGATTTCAATGCACTCATATGTGTAAAGCCAGAGTCTTGCTCAGGGTAAGTGGTCAGTGACAGGTAGTTTCTAACAATTATTATTAGTAAGTGAACAATCTTGAGTAAAATCCCTCATAGTGTAAGGTACAACATTCTAATATATTTTTAAATTTAGAAAGAACATCACCTCATTTAGAATCAATCCACCACAAAGAAGACATGGGAAACAGAAATCACCTTCCTTGCTTTGCCCTTAGGGGATGCCAGGCACTTATTAGAAAACATTTAGGGGGCGCCTGGGTGGCTCAGTCAGTTAAACAGCCAACTTAGCTCAGGTCATGATTTCACAGTTCGTGAGTTTGAGCCCCGCGTCAGGCTCTGTGCTGGCAGCTCAGAGCCTGGAACCTGTTTCTGATTCTGTGTCTCCTCTTTCTGCCCCTCTCCTGCTCACACTCTGTCTCTCTGTCTCTCAAAACTAAATAAACATTAAAAATTAAAAAAAAAAAAGAAAACATTTAGTCTTCCCAACTGTCAAAAAGTAGGGGTTGTCAGAACGCATACAGAGAGGAAACTGATCTTCAGGGGGGTTAAGTCAGCTCTCCCAGTGTCACACAGCCAATTCATGACTGAGCTAGAGTCAAAGCCAAGTCTTATCTGGTTACGAAGTCCATGTTTTATGCAGTCCCCCCGGTATCCTGGGCCACCAAAGTACTTGACGCTGAGGACCATCCTTGCTGCCCAGTCACTTAATCCTTTGTTTTTCTGAAGTTTTTGCTGGTGAGTTGGCCACACCTACTGTTCATTAGGTGCTCTGACCCAGACCCTGGAGCAAGAAGAGTTAGCACAGGACCACCTGCTTCCCCAAGGAGTCAAGATGCCTTGTTCTGTATATCGTTGAGTCCACTGGGCGTCACACACATGGTTGATGGATAAGAAAATCATCCGAGGGAAGAGACACAAGAATGGAGTCCACACCCTCTCTGGCTTTCAGACCTTGGGTCTAGACGTTTGGCCGGGGTCTTTCTGGCCCTTCCAACGTATATACCTCTTTTCAGCTGTGCTCCTCTCAGCCTTCAGTGTCTGCTGGGTGCACTTCCTGACCTGGCATGGGAACAGTGAGAGCCCACGACAGCAGTAGGGCCAGAGGGGGAGAATAAAGAAATCTGAAACTCAGGAACTGAAGGCCTCTTGGAGACCCTGAGCTCCTGGGAGTAGGTACAGGTTCTTTTTATTTCAGTAGTAATAGCAACAACTGACATGACTATGCGCCTGGTGTGTTTGAAGTGTCTTCCTCATAGAAGCTCTTCACAAGAACCATCGGAGACAGGCACATCACAGATAGAATCCTAGGATATGGCCACTATAAATATCCCCATTTTATAGGCATGGAAATAAAAGCACAGAGAAGTTAAGTAACTTGCCCGATGTCACACAGCTAGTAAAGAGGAGGGAGTGGTATTTGAACCCAGAGTTTGTTTCAGTTGAACCAATACATCATGTTGCCTGTTGGTAAGGAGGGAGGAAGGGAGTGAACAAGTGAGTCTGGATTTGCGGCTGGCCAGACAGACAAGGCCCCCAGAGGCAGGATGAGGTGTAGTCCGTAGGCAGCAGAGTTGGGTTGCAATTCCCTGGCTACAGGACCTTGGGCAATAACCTCATCTGGAAGTGCTCATCTCCTCATCTGCAAAGTGGGAATAAGGTCTTTTGGAGGATTCAGTGAGATCATCTCCATAAAGCTCTTAGTCCCATGTCTGGTCTACTATAGGAAGTACTCAGTGAGGGTTCACTGCTAGTGTCACTGTCACTCTGCAGATAGACTGTATTCATGTGGCGTAACTGCAGCTGTGTCAGTGGAGCTCCATGCTGACAAGAGCTAGGAAGGAATATGAAAAACAAAACAGTTGCTAAAAGTCCAAAGGGACTTACTGTTTTTTCAATGCATTGTCATTTCTTTCTTTTTTTAATGTTTATTCATTTTTGAGAGACAGAGACAGAGACAGAGGAAGAGTATGAGCGAGGAAGGGGCAGAGAGGGAGGGAGACACAGCATCTGAAGCAGGCTCCAGGCTGTGAGCTCTGAGCTGCCAGCACAGAGCCCGACATGGGGCTCCAACTCATGAGCCATAAGATCATGACCTGAGCCAAAGTCAGACGCTTATCTGACTGAGCCACCCAGGGGCTCCAATGCTTTGTCATTTCTTCATAAATGTTCCTAAATGGAATAAATAATATATACATACAGTGGGTGCTCAGTGGCCTTCAAATGTATTATTGGTCAGTTCCATTGCTTAAAAGTCTTATGTGGGGTTATTTCTGCTTTTATAGGAAAGAGTTAGCACTTCAGGCCTGTAATTACAGTTCTCTTGATGCTGAACTTACTGCCAAGGGTTTGCGTAAATTTGCAGTGAGGAAAAAAGGGAAGTTTTAACAAATGACTTTGGATTTTGTGGCTCTTGTATCTGGAAATATAAAGTTGATTTAAAATGTCACATACTTCAGAGTTTCGTAAATGCTAGAGGGACAGCCCAATCAAAGAAAGATGCAAAAAAAAATATTAAGAAGGTGTTGGTGAGATACAGCCTGTGGTGGGAGTGTTGGAGTTTAAATTCCTTGAGTGTTGGAACCAGAACAAGTTTTCATGTAACTGATAACTTTTGCTATGATTTGTGTCTGTTGGAGCCTCTGGAAGGGGAGACAACGTGAAAAGAGAGGCAGTTTCTGGATGGAAATGCACATTTGGAATTTGAAAAAGCAGTTGCGTTGCCAGTGAGCCCTAGGTGAAATGTCCGACACCCAGAGGTGTCAGGCCAGGCCAGCCTGATGTGCATGGTTTTGAGTGGGTCAGTTTGGACTCCAAGACAACATGAAAAGGAAACCTTGCTTGTCACTTGGCCTTGGACCATGGCTGTCTGGTACTGCGGTATGTCTTTCTGCAACAAGCCAAAGAAAATCAGCTGGCTGTCCTAGAATCCCAAACTTGCTGATTGTAAATGTCTGGACATGACTAAGCTGAAAACTGGGCGCTGTGAGCTGTTTTAGCCCCAGCAGGAGCTGTGCTGACCTGGAAGCACACACAGGCTCCATGAATGGGACTCACACCCTGGGACCACTGGCAGCTTAGGACCCCTTGTGTGGAGCTCTGGTCATGGAAACCTACCTCGTGGATGCTGGCCAGACCGGCAGGCCACATGCACACGTCCACAGGAAAGGGCTTATTCTGTGACGGGACCATCTACCATCAAGCTGCTGGTCAGCTCTTTGTCGCTAACGTGGAGGCTACCTGCACCCTGATTTGTGATCCTTGCCAATGCTGGGGGAGGGCACATGACAGGGACTGTGACCCCTCCACCCGCCGTTGACAGATCAGATTCTGGGCCTTCTCTGCAGGGACATCTCACTGGTGTTGACTTGCGTTCAGCTTTCTAGACTAGTTGCAACTTACCACAGCGGGCTGATAGTCCAACTCTACCTCCTTACTGCGCCCCCCACCCCCATACACACCTCGTAAAGTAGTTCATTATTTGAATATAGCTGGCACGAGAGAGGGATTCGTCTAGGCTGTTCATGAATAAAAGAAATGGGAGATGACGTACACTCATTTGGAAACTTGAAAACTCAAGCTTCCATCCTCCATAGTCTGCTTGGGGTGCCAGCACAAAATGCCTCAGACTGGGCGGGGGGTGGGGGGCGGTTAAATTAGAGGAAGGTGTGCTCTCACAGTTCTAGAGTCCGGAAATCTGAGACCAAGGTGTTGGCAGGTTTGATTTCTCTTGAGCCCTCTGTCCTTGGCTTGTAGATTCTCGCCGTATCCTGACATAGTCACCCCTCTGTGCTGTGTACTGATCTTCACTTCTTGTAGGGACACCAGTCAGATTGGATGAGGGTCCACCCTGGTGATTCCATTTTAATTGAATCACCTCTTTGAAAGTCCTGTGTCCCAGCAGAGTTGCATTCGGAGGTACAGCGGGTTAAGGCTTCAGCATAGGAATGGAGGAGGGGACACAGTTCAGCCCTTGTAAAACGTCCTGACCGATGCCTGAATTTGTCTTTCTGGTTAAGTTAGATACAAATGTTTATCTGCAAAAAGTGTATTTGTGCTGCTTGCGTACAGCCCTTGCAGATAAAAGGCCTGGAGGGGAATACGAGGAGATTGAAAGAATGCTGTTGGGTGGCCAAACAGCAGGGCCTGCAGATTTTGTAGCAACAAAAAGGCAAAGTCCTGGCACCTAGGAAGCCCGGGGGAAGTAGGCGGAGCATCTGTGATCTTGGTTTTCCAAACTTTCCCCTCTTCCTCACGGAAACCTCCAGTGCTACCTTTCCATGTGCTGGATGGTTTGAGTGCAGACCACTGAGCCTGTGACCACACCAGGCAGCGCTGACTCTGATGACAGAGAGGCCCGGGCCCCTGCACCTCCACACAGAATGCACACTCAGGAGATGGGTAAACTTGTATCATGGACAAGCAAAATGGTTTGGAACTGACTGCCTTCAGGTAGCCCTTCTGAAACCTTCTAGACTGGACTGGAAGCAGGAGAACCGTGGTCAGAGGCTTACACTGGGGGCCCTGTTACCCTCCGCCGCCTAGCATATGTCCTGCTTGGGGTACCCTAACATTGCAGACTCATTGCCAGGGGGGCCACGTGCTCTCTGGGATTGTACTTCTGTCTTGGTGCACTGCCATCACACTGCCTCAAGCCCTGGAAGGCTTCAGATCATCTTGAACTTACTGGCCCCGGCTGTGCTGTACCTGAATTGGTGCCTGCGGCCAGGTAAAAATGAATCATACAGAAGTTTAGGGAGGAAGCCACTTGCCTTTCTAAGATAGACTGTTGTTTCTTTTTTTAATTGAGCTATAGTTGACCTATAACATGATATCTAAGGTAGACTCTGATGGTTAATGGGACCCCCAGCACTGCCGTTTGGTCTCATCCTTTTGTGTGGGGTCCTACTGATAATACATTTGCTGTAAAGAAGCATGGGCCACGGCCAAGGGCCAAGGGGATGGACAGTGCAGAAGGGAGTTAACACAGTAGGCCTGAGACTGGTCTCCTTGTTTGCAAGGCTGACCCTTGGCTGGCATCTGGGTAACTGGATTTTGAGCAGGTTCCCACCAGTCCCTAAATGGTAAGAATGGCTCAAGGTGCCTAAACCGTGCAAACAATACGGTTTATGCTAAATACCTGCTTTTCTTCCAGGAATCCAACATCTTGGTATGTGCCAGGCAGAGGGTGTCTACTTGGCCAGCCTATGTGGCCAGCAGTATAAAACCCTGGGCACTGAGCCTCTGAGAAGTGTCCCTAGCAAATAATGGTTCATGCTTGCTGTCATAGCTCACTGCGGGAGGACTCACGTGCGTTCTGTGTGTCTCCCCTGGGAGAGGGCTCCGAGAAGCTTGCTCCTGGTTTCCTCTGGGCTTTGTTCTATGCGCCTTTTTCCCTTTGATAATTTTGCTTTGTAGCCTTTTGCTGTAATAAATTATAGCCGGCTGGCAGTAAGACTATATGCTGAGTCTTGTGAATCTCCTAACAAATCATCAAACTGGGGGGCCCTGTGGGGACTCCCAAAACAGGGAATGGGGGGCACTTCTGGAGGGGTTTGGTAGTGTTCTCTTTCTCAGTCTGGGTGTTGTTTATGTGGGTGGGTTCCAGTTGTGAAGATGTATTGAGCTGTACAGTTATGATGTGTATACTTCAATAAAGAGAAGATTACACACCACCAGCATAAAAATTAAAAACCTTCCTTTCATTCAGCAAACATTTCAGTTACCCCTTTTTACCAGGCATTGCCCTGGGAGCCTGGGACATGGGCTAGGAAAGATGTCATCATCGTTGCTTCTCCGTTTACCGGAAGACAGGTAACGAGATACTTACACTACTGCTGATATTGGCTGGGCTCTATGAGAGACATCAGAGGGTGCCGAGGGGCACAGAGAAAGCCCTTCTAACTGAGTATTGTGCCATTCTAGGGTTGCTACTCCAGTACTTTCGAAAGTCTGGCAAATGGGCAGAGGGAGGTGGCTGAGAACAATGGCAAAACAGGGAAGGTATGTGGGTAGAGAGCTATCAGAGCTTCTAGTTTTGTTTTGCTTCCCTCCCCCCTTTTTTGGGGGGAAAAGCCACAAATCTGAATTTTTATGTGAGCTCTCTTGAGTTTTAAGTGCTGTAAAAGAATCCAAATTTTCAAAAGCAGGAGGCCAAGCACAACACCCCTGCAGGACAACTTTGGCCTTGGCCTACCAGCTTGCCAGGCATTCTGGCAACCAGCCCTCCTTCCTCACACCAAAGACCTGGGGGTACACTCTTTCAGGCGCTGGGAAGTCTAGCAGTGAGCGAGCCAGACAACTTTCTTGTATTGGGGGTGGGGGTGGGGGGAGGCCTGGTACCATGCTTTTCAAACATCAGGATGTGTGGGGATCACCTGGCACTCACACCGAAAGGCAGATTTCTGACTCAGGAGGTCTGGGGTAAGGCCTGAAATGTTCTAACAAGCTCCCAGGTGACGGTGATGCCCGTGGCCCCTGAACCATATATGCTAAGGAGAGTTGCTGATTCTCCCGGAGGGGCTTGGGAGCAGCTGGCAAGCACCTCGTTTTTCCTTGGGTTTTAGTTTTTTGGGGTGCCTTGGAGCTGAGGACACCAGAGGCAGGTGCTTAAGGCTGCGCCCCCGATCTCTGTTCTCAGAGTTTATAATCTAGAGGGCAGGTGGGTGTGGAGGAAAGTGTTCCGAAAAGCTTCCTGGAGGAGGTGCATGGGAACTGCGGGAACCTCCCCGGCCGTCAAGAAAGGGAGAAGCCCCGAACTCCCCCTCTTCTTGGGCTGGGCCTCTGCATCCCTACGCCGTGTACGGTTTCCCAGGCATCCCACGTGTCTGCTGTCCGCGAGTGCCTGTCAATCAAGTTTCTCCCCCACCCCGGGCTGGGTAGGGTTTAAAGGCAAACCGCGGTGCAGAGCGCTCCCATCGTGCCGCGCGGCGGGCGGGTTTGGATTTTAAATCCCCGCGGCCAATCAGTGGCGCGGAGGTTCTTGTAACGTTCCCGGCGCCGCGTTTGAATTCGAGGAGGAGCGAAGCAGTGCCAAGTCTCTGCCCAGACTCTGCTAGGTCTGCGGAGCAACTCCGGGAACATGAGCGCGGCGGCAACTGCAGGGAAGCTGGCGCGGGCACCAGCCGACCCAGGGAAAGCCGGGGGCCTCGGAGTTGCAGCTCCCGGAGCTCCAGCGGCCGCTCCGCCGGCTAAAGAGATCCCGGAGGTCCTAGTGGACCCGCGCAGCCGGCGGCGCTACCTGCGGGGACGCTTTCTGGGGAAGGGCGGTTTTGCTAAGTGCTTCGAGATCTCGGACGCCGACACTAAGGAGGTGTTTGCCGGCAAAATCGTGCCTAAGTCGCTGCTGCTCAAGCCGCACCAAAAGGAGAAGATGTCCATGGAGATATCCATTCACCGCAGCCTCGCCCACCAGCACATCGTAGGCTTCCACGGCTTTTTCGAGGACAACGACTTCGTGTTCGTGGTGTTGGAGCTCTGCCGCCGGAGAGTGAGTGTTGTTCCCTGGGGACTGTGGTTGTGGGTTCCGGGGCTCAGAACTGCTAAAGAAGAGGTGCTGCGAACCTCGGGGTAGGCATTGTAAAGGTCTCGAGGAGAGGGTGCTTTGCACTTGTAGCTGCAAGGGGAGAGGTTTGCGATTAAGTGGCGCCGGACTCCCGTTGCTGATAGAGAAGGCAGCTCCTGGACGCTAGGTGTTGAGCTGAGCGGGGGAGGCGCGGGTAGGAGGAGAATCCTGGTAATGCACACGCAAGGGCTTCCGGAGTTGCTAAGGGAGGAGTCCCGGGTCAGAGGTGCTGCAGACCCCGAGCTTCCGGAGTAGGGCTGGGTCCGGGAGGTTGGAGCTAGACCAAGGAGCTTCCGGGACGGGAGGCGGCTGGAGTGGGATCTGCTGCTGCGAAAAAGCCTGGGGAGGGACCGTGGGAACTCCGAGCTTCCGGGAGTGGGGCTGGAAGAGGTATCCCAGGTAGGGGGCTTGGGAGGGAGCTAGTGGGAGAAGGGGTGGTGTGAATGGTTATGGCCAGGCTTAGGGGAGAGAACAGATCGTAGCTGTCCTGGAGAAGGAATAGGGGGTGGGGTGTCCCGAGCTGCCTTTATCCAGTGCATCGGTACCGGCTCGGCTCCCCATTTCTCCTCTCCTTCCCCCCTACTCAGTCTCTCCTGGAGCTGCACAAGCGGAGGAAAGCACTGACGGAGCCCGAAGCCCGCTACTATCTTCGGCAGATCGTCCTTGGTTGCCAGTACCTGCACCGAAACCGGGTCATTCACCGGGACCTCAAGCTAGGCAACCTTTTCCTGAACGAGGATCTGGAGGTGAAAATAGGTGAGTGCTGGACCCGCTGGGGTGCTTGACACCACCGGAAGTGGGAATGAGGACGAGCTCGAAGCGGGGAGATAGGACGGAGACTGGGAGGGAGGAGGAGGATGGCAGAAGTCTGGGCTGTTGATTGCCTCTAGAATCCTCTTTAGTACAGAAATTTAAAATAAAGAGCCACGAGCGAGTATCCTGCCTATGCATCGTTTGGTGCTCCTACACAGTACTTTTAAAAAATAATTTGAATTTCCATTTTTCAAATTGGGATGCTTGACATAAAAATTTGGATTGGGGACTCCTCTTAAACATATTAAACATGTATTGTTGGAAGCTCCAGCAGTCCTGAGACAGCATCCCTTCCGGCAGCTCTTTGCCCAGCTAAGAAGCGACTGTTCCACTAGACCCCCTGGGATTGGCCACAGTCCTCACCTCTTCCTGTCATTTCCTCACAAACTTGCCAAATGGCAGTAATGAGCTTTACTTGCTCCATCTCTGAAGGCATTTGAGTTGTGCTGTTTCCATCAACTCCCTTCTAGAAGGGCCCTCCTTTCTAAAGGGGGGAGGGCAAGGAGGATCCCCGGGAGGCCCCTCCCCTGGGCCAGCAGGGTGGGAGGAAGCCTGGGCAGCCCTGCTTCCTACAAGATGTAGGGGCAAAAGGGGAGATGACCCTGGTTCTTGACATTCAAACCTGTCCCAGCTTTCCGCATTGGCAGATGACAGAGGCTAGCATCTGAGCACCCCCTCTTCCTCCCTCTGTCCCAGGGGATTTTGGACTGGCAACCAAAGTGGAATATGACGGGGAACGCAAGAAGACCCTGTGCGGGACTCCTAATTACATAGCTCCTGAGGTGCTGAGCAAGAAAGGGCACAGTTTCGAGGTGGACGTGTGGTCCATTGGGTGCATCATGTAAGTTGGGAGTTGTCTCAGGATCCACCTGGCCTTAGCAGGGGCCCTTTGGGACCTCTCACCTGGCTGACTTGATCCTGTGGACCTTTCTGCCTATGGAGAGGCTGCTGCAGAGAACAGATGGCCCTAACACAAAGCCCAGTTTCCATGACCTTTATTGTCACTGGTGTATCCTGTAGGATTCCTGCAGCCTGTGTGTCTGGGGAAGGCGGGAGAGAGGGGTGGGGGAGGAGAGGGGGGGGTCTCCATAAATCCGCTCTAAGTCCTTACTACTCAAAGTGTGGTCCACAGAGCAGCAACATCACCTAGGAACTTGTTAGAAATGCAGAATCTCAGAACCCAGACTACTGAGTAGATCGGAATCCGGATTTTAACAAGATCCCAGGGTGATTTCCATGCACCCGTAAAGTTTGAGAAGCCCTGATCTAGCAAGCAGCCCTGGGAGGGAGGAACTGGGTCAGGAGTTGGAGCTGGCAGCAGGAAGCGCCTGTGGTCTCTCTGGATCAAGGCCTTCCGAGGTGGGTGGGCAGTGGGCAGAAGATTGGGCCTATTCGGTGTTCTCTCTCTTTTTTTTTTTTTTTTTTTACTGTTGGCCTGGGTACTGGAGAGCTAGAAATGAGTTGTAGCAATGGCTTTTCTACTTATTTGCAGTGGAGTTTTTTTAACTGTAAACTCCAGGCCTTGAATATAGAACTATCAAAATGAGGCTGCTTCTGTAGAGGCAGGTAGCCCACACATTTGGACCTGATTTGTACTGGCCAGCAGCCTCTGGGGCCCTGGATTACTACAGGCTATAGTTGAAAAGTCATCGCCACTGTGACCGGTCTTCTGAGTGCTCATCCCGGACCATGGGCCTGAGGATTGTCCTCAGGGGCCTGAAAGTCAGAGTTTCCAGGTGCCTGGCCTCCCTTCTGGTCCTGAGAGGGTTCCTCTGGCATCTGGGTTTTGGCTGGGAGCCTTGAGCCAAATCTCCCCACCTTGTGATTTACAGGTATACCTTGCTAGTGGGCAAGCCACCTTTTGAGACCTCTTGCCTAAAAGAGACCTACCTCCGGATCAAGAAAAATGACTACAGTATTCCCAAGGTGACTAAAAACACTTTAAGTTTAAATTTATTTTGTTTTGTTTTCTACCAAAAAGCTGAGCCCAGCCATATCCTGGGGACAGAGGTAGGTCAACCCCACTGCAAGGGGAGCCACAGAGCTTTCTTTCACGGATCTGTGTCTAAAATTACATACAGAACTTGACAGATGGGCGCAAAACCATTTATTGTCAGGGGAGAGTACTTGTAGATTCTCAAAGGTTGTGTATGTAACCCAAAGTGTGTGAAGAGCAAGGAAAGGCAGGGTGGGAAACAGCAAGAGGCAGACATAGAAATGCTGCTGCAGCTTTGGAAGTGGACCTCCATTTATAAAGTGGAGTCACTACCTCTGGAGTGGCTCGCAGAGCACCTTGTAGACAGTAAGCACTCACAGACTCCTGAACCACTGGGAGTCCACAGAGTGTCGTGTGTGTTCACTACCACTGACTGCCGTCCGTGCATTGAAAGGAATAGCCTGTTTCTGCAGAAGCCGGACTCATGGCTGCTTTCCAGTTTGGGATCCTTGACTCCTATGAAATCAAGAGTCCCATCTCCTTCAGGACAGACAGGTGAAATCTGTCACAAAGGATCATTACCTATCAGATGGGCAGATCCTAGAGGGTTCAGAGTGGGTGAGTGAGATGACCGTAGTGCTGGCTTCACCACTCATTAAGAATGTATTCTTTCCTCATCTGCAAAAGAGAGACAGTAATAGAGCCGGCTACCCCTTGTTTTTGTGAAGCATCCACAAGCTAATATACATGACATGCTTGGAACACATGTCCTGGCACATAGTAAGTGCACAGCTAATGCTAGATTGTCACTATGCATTTGACCTGTGCTGGGTTATCTCCCATTGAACACTGCAGGGCTCCAGGCTCAGTGCCACGTCCTCTCATTTTCCAGATGAAGACACAAAGGCCCTAGAAAGTCAGGTTACTTGTCCCAGCTGGCATTAGGACAGAACAGGGACTTAACCCAGGTCTTTATGACCTCACAGCCTATAATCTCAAGTACTACTCTAGTGGTGAGCAACTTAAATTATGTGAGAAAAAAATTCAGGGGAAATCAATATTGAGTCTCAAAAGGAAAGAGAAGTGATCATTCTTGACAGTTGTCAACTCAGCAAAGTCAACAGTGGGGTACCCGGCAGATGTATGGCCACCCAACATGGCATACGTGAGCCGTGCATGTGGGCCAGGGGCCACGGTTCCTTTATGGCAGTGCAGCCCTCGGGTCCCCCGTCACCTCCTGCTTACCACTCTCCCTCTCTGCTCCAGCACATCAACCCTGTGGCCGCCTCCCTCATCCAGAAGATGCTTCAAACAGATCCTTCCGCCCGCCCAACCATTCACGAGTTGCTCAATGACGAGTTTTTTACTTCTGGCTATATCCCCGCCCGGCTCCCCATCACCTGCCTCACCATTGCACCCCGGTTTTCAATCGCTCCCAGCAGTCTGGACCCCAGCAACCGGAAGCCTCTCACGGTCCTCAATAAAGGTAAAACAAGGGTCTGCGTAGACAGGAGACCCCCAGAGAGAGCGTAGGCTTCAGCTGTGTGGCTGGATGGCCCCCAGAGCCCAGGTGTGAAGTAGGATCGGCCCTGGCCCTGAGTCCACAGCTCCCATCCTCGGGGCAAAATGCTCTGCTTCCCCTGGTCCAGCCCTAGCAAGAAAGACAGACCTCACCTGGCTGGACCAGACCTGTTGTGCCAAAAAGAGGAGAGTGGACTGAATGCCATGCCCAAAAACTCTTATTTGAAAAATTCCTAACATCTCTCTTTCATGGTTCATTGAAAAATATATGAAAACTTCCAAATATACACGTAGGGCATAATACAAATATACACGTAGGGCCACCCACCGGCCACATGCAACAGTGAAAATTTTTGTCACGTTTGCTTCACTGTTCCATTTTTGTTTCTTTGAAGTATTTTTTAAGTTAATCCCAGAGGTTTTGCCCCATAAGCTTCAGTAGGCCTCTCTTTAAAAGGACAGCCACTTTTTAGGGGCACCTGGGTGGCTCAGTTGGTTAAGCCTCTGACTTCAGCTCAGGTCATGATCTCACAGTTCATGGGTTCGAGCCCCACATCAGGCTCTGTGCTGACAGCTAGCTCAGAGCCTGGAGCCTGCTTCAGATTCTGTGTCTCTCCCTCTCTGCTTCTCCCCTACTCACTCTCTTGCAAAAAATAAACGTTAAAAAATATTTTGTTAAAGGACAGCCACTTTTTTATAAAACCACATGCCTTGCTTGTCTCTATGTCTAATTCTCTTCAAAGGACAAAATGAGGAAGTGCAAACTTTGAGGGGGAAACCTGGAGTTTGTATTGCTATTTCTGAATCACATTTTTTCACCACATTTTGGTATTATTTCAAACTTATGAAAAGATGGGCAAATAGATGGAAGCTCTTGTATCTTAGAACTCCTTTATTCCACCAATTAACGTTTTTTTACATTTACTTTACCTCTTTCTCTTTTTCAATATGTATAATATAAAGTTGTATATGAGTGTGTGTATCCACTATTTTCTCCTCAACCACAGAGAGGAAGTTGTATATGTCCTGTCCTTTACCACTTAATACTTCAGTGTATATTTCCTAAAAACTAAGATTCATTCATATAATCATAGCACATGACACCATTAGCAAGTTCAAGAAATTTAACATTGATACAGTCTTGTCCACTTTTCTTTTTGTAATTTAGGAAGGTTCAGTTCAAATACAATATTATGACTTTGACTTTGATTTTATTTTTATTCCTTAAAAAAATTTTTTTTAATGTTTATTTTTGAGAGAGAGAGAGAGAGGGAGACACAGAATCCTAAACAGGCTCCAGGCTCTGAGCTGTCAGCACAGAGCCCAACATGGGGCTCAAACTCATGAACTGCAAGATCATGACCTGAGCCGAAGTGGGACACTTAACCGACTGAGCCACCCAGGCGCCCCATGATCTTATTTTATTCTTGTATTTCTTTTCAACTGACCCTCTTGTTTCCTCTCACTAATAAACATAACTTTTTCAGCATCAGTACACAAGTTCCTCTTATTAAATGATATTTTATTGAAGTTCCATTTGTCCTTAAAATATATCACTAAGCATATATACTGTTTTAAAAAGGTCATTTGAAATGCTTTTTTTTTTCTGTGTGGATATAGCACCAATTTAATATGCACCGATTTAACATAATTCGTTTCTGTCATACTCTAATACTGTTAAGGATTTCTTTTTTTTTTTTTTTTTTTTTGCTATTTCCCTTTATTGGTGATGTTATTCTTGGTCACTTGGTTAGGGTAGCACCTGATGGATTTTTCCACTGCAGAGCTACAGTTTTTCCCTTTGTAATGAAGAAATATCTTGCTGAGCTACTTTGAGATGGCCCTGTTTCTCCTCAAACTTTTGCCCAGTGATGTTAGCATCCTAGGTAGATCTCTGTGGATCTGGCCTGGAGCAGTTCCTGCTGAGGTATTCTAATGCAAATTCCTCTGTTCCTAAATTAAAAAAAATTTTTTTAATGCTTTATTTATTCTTGAGAGAGAGAGAGAGAAACAACATGCGCAGGGGAGGGTCAGAGAGAGCGGGAGACACAGAATCCAAAGACAGGCTCCAGGCTCTGAGCTAGCTGTCAGCACAGAGCCTGACGCGGGGCTTGAACCGTGAGATCATGACCTGAGCTGAAGCCAGACGCTCAACCGACTGAGCCACCCAGTCACCCCCTACTGCTAAATTAATTCATGGGAATTCTATAAGGAAGAGCTGTCACTTCTCTCTCATGTATGTATTTGGTCATTTATATCAGTGTACACCCATGGATTTATCCTTTTGGCTATAATGTAATATTGCTGTTTTAAAGATTGCTTTTTTTTTCTTTTTGAATTTGAACCATAAGTAAAGCTTTTTTTTTTTTTTTAACATCTTTTGCTGGAAATTTTCAGACTTCCTCAACAATAGAGAGAATTAACTGTATGAGAATCCCCATGCATGCATCATTCATTTTGAGTCATTAGCAACATTTGCCTGTACTTATTTTGATCTATTTCTACCTTCTCCCCCTTATTTGCTACAGTTTTTAAAGAACATCCCAAATATCTTAATATTTTCGCATTTAAGTACTTAGTACAGTATAGTTTTTTTTTAATTGAAAACTCTGATCTTAAAAATATAAGACAAATATCATATTCTACAAGAACTGCCACATATTGGTGGGGAAAGAAGCACTTGAGCATAAAGACAATAAAAATCATCCAGGCTTCTACGACTCAAATAGAACCTCTGAGAAAAATCTCCAAGTGTGTCTTTTTAGACTCTTTCAACATCTATATAAAATTTAGGGGTGGAAAAAATCTGTTTCCATCGAATGCCCAGCATTGGGGCAGAGGCCTGAGCGTCTGAAGCTCAGCGGCCGTGTGTGGCCACGAGTGGCCGTGAAACCTTCCTTAGGGCTTGTCTTGGCCCTGGAGGTGTGAGCACCATGTTTCTGTCATGTGAGCATGGCGGCTGCTGCTCTGATCCCACACAGACTGTTTACCCAAAGCAATGGCAGCTAAAATGATTTTCTCTAGGGAGAAGACCAGCTCTGGAAGAGGGTCCCATGCCCCTCCCACCCTGCTGCCTTTGCGCCCAGCTAATGGCCGTGTGTCGTCATCTTCCTAGGCATGGAGAACCCCGTGCCCGAGCGGCCCCGGGAGAAAGAGGAACCAGTGGTCCGGGAGACCAACGAGGCAGTTGACTGCCACCTGGGCGACATGCTGCAACAGCTACACAGCGTCAATGCCTCCAAGCCCTCAGAGCGGGGGCTGGTGAGGCAAGGTGGGCACTGCTGGGACCTGGGCTTAGGGGCGCCTGTGCACCAGGAGAAGGCAGGGAGGGTCTGTGGCTTGTCCAGACACTGATCATCATAATACCTTTAGTTCCCCCATTTTCTGCAGATGAAAATCGAAATGGGTTAGCCTGGCCTTCAAGGCCCCTCCTTTCTTTTCCTGATTCATTTGTTCTGTCTCCACAAGTGCCCCATCTTCCGGCACCCCAGCCTGCTGCCTTTATACATCTGCACATGCTGTTTCTGCTGTTCATTGGGTTCTTGCTTCATCTTCAGGAGCCTCGGGGCGCTTGCTCATACTGCTGCCTTCTGTGATGCACCTCCTCCACATCCGTGCATGGCTCACATGCGCCTCCTCCCGATGGCTGCCCCAGCGTGTCCCTCCACAAGCATTTCTCTGGCCCCGACTCCTAGCACTTGTCATCCCTCCTCAGCTGCTGTGGATTTCTCCACAATTCTTCATTTTTGTATTTGTTTCTTGCACTTAAATAGAGGATTATCACATGCACAGAGCATAACATTTTGACCTATTTGGGATTGTGTATTGTCTCACAATTTTTAGTCATTCAGACCAGAAAATTCACTAATCCATCGGTCACGGACTCTCACCATGATAGAACTAACTTAGAGATCTTGTCCATATTTACGCTGCTCAGCCTCTGTCCCTATAATAAGAACGTAAGCTCCATGGAGCCTGGGATTTAGGCCATTGCTCACTGTACCTGCGACAGTGCCTGGCACACGGTGGGCCTTTGAGCAGTGGCTGGACTACCGAATGAACGGGACGGGGTGCTCTGCACTGGGACTTGTCTGTCCTGCTGCTTGCCAGGGCTTGGTGGTGACACAGCCCTGCTTGGCTCTTCTCTGGGGTCCCAGGCTTCTTGACTGAGCTGGGGCAGGGTGCCCAGGAGCCCTCCCTGGTGTGGGCCACCTGAGTGGACTGGAGGGGAGGAGGCTGGTCCTGACCAACCATCTGTCTGTTCTGTCACAGAGGAGGCTGAGGATCCCGCCTGCATCCCCATCTTCTGGGTCAGCAAATGGGTGGACTATTCAGACAAGTATGGCCTTGGTAAGTTGCTTCCAGATTGGGTGGGTGGCTCAGACATAGCCAAGTGACCCTTTGAGCTGTTCCAGGCTCTTGCCTTGTGTGGCTCCCCGGTCCTCTCCTGTCAACAGTCTTCTGTCCGTCCCAGGTGTCCCGTTTCCAGCTCCCAGTGACCCCCCCTGCTCCCTACTTCCCTGTCCTGAGGCCCCTCTCTACCTACCAGGGTACCAGCTGTGTGACAATAGTGTGGGGGTGCTCTTCAACGACTCAACGCGCCTGATCCTCTACAATGACGGCGACAGCCTGCAGTACATAGAGCGCGATGGCACAGAGTCCTACCTCACCGTGAGCTCCCATCCCAACTCCCTGATGAAGAAGGTGAGTGCCAGCTGGTCCCCGTGACCCCAGGTCGCGGGGAGGGAGGCACTTGCCAGGGGTCAGGCTCCAGCTCTGGCCTCCATCCCTTCCCTTCCAACCAGATCACCCTCCTGAAGTACTTCCGGAACTACATGAGCGAACACTTGCTAAAGGCGGGTGCCAACATCACGCCCCGGGAAGGCGATGAGCTCGCCCGGCTTCCCTACCTGCGCACCTGGTTCCGCACCCGCAGCGCCATCATCCTGCACCTCAGCAACGGCTCTGTGCAGATCAACTTCTTCCAGGTGAACCGCAGGGGGAGGAGTTGGGTGGGGTGGCTGTTCCTGGCAGCCGGCCCCTGGGGTTGGGGGGGAGGGAGCAGCGTGGGACCCATCCTTGGCATCAGGCAGTAGGAAGAGAGTGGGGAGGGGTGGTGGGAACCCCCTGTCAGCCGGAATGTCTACACTTTAGTCCGCCCATAACTCCCCGTCCATATCTCTGCCCTCCTTCGCCTCCTAGGACCACACCAAACTCATCCTGTGCCCGCTGATGGCAGCGGTGACCTACATCGATGAGAAGCGGGACTTCCGCACCTACCGCCTGAGCCTGCTGGAGGAGTACGGCTGCTCCAAGGAGCTGGCCAGCCGGCTGCGCTACGCCCGCACCATGGTGGACAAGCTGCTGAGCTCCCGCTCGGCCGCCAACCGTCTCAAGGCCTCCTCGTAGGCCTTCCTCCCCTCTGGACTGGTGCTCCCCCACCCCCAGCAGCACCTTGGCCTGTACTGGTTAGCTCCCATGGTGCTGTTTTCTAGAATGTGCCCCCCGGCCCTGGGGGCTGGGGAGAGCTACATCAGCCTTGCTGGCGGGCTTCGCCATGTAAGTTATTTTTGTACATGTTCAGGTGTGGGTTCTACGGCCTCTTCCCCTTCCCTCTCAACCCCGCCGTGTGAATTGTACAGAGAATCGCTCTTGAATCCGGGACTGTCCTTTCCTTGCCTTTATATACATTAAACACGTGAATCTCCTTTTTCTTCTTGTAGTCCCTGAGGGGTGCCTGGCCTCTGGGCTCTGGGCACATCTTTGCCAAGTCTCTGTCCGTCTCTTCCGCTGCTGAGGCCAGCCTCAGCCAGGGGCCCACCTCCTTGTCAGTGGCCTCAGCTCCCACCAGCCGCTGGGCCCAGCTCCCTGGGCCTCGAGGCCAGCGGGTAGTAAGGCAGGAAGAGGCTTTCGGAGGCACAGCTCCTCATGGCCCCGTACGTGTGGAGCAGCAGCCGCGGGAAGCGGGCTGTGAAGTACTGGACGAAGCTGTCAGGGATGCGGCCTAGCGCCTGCCGTGCCTCAGCCGGAAGCTCCCTGTAGTGGTGCTTCTGGAGGGAGGGAGAGCAGAGAGCCGCCGCTCAGCCGAGACCAGAATGCCCCGCCGCCCGGCCCCCACTGAACCCCGGAGCACACCTTGTTCCTCATTGCACGGAGCAGGTCTCGCACTGACGTCCCCTTGTACGTCCGGAACCTTCTCAGATCTGTAGGCCGGAAACTCCTTGGCAAAGCTGCCCCCACCGGACTCCCCTCCGCCTCCTGGACCCACCCTGGGCCGAGCCCGGCCTCTACCTGTCTGCAGCGGCACGGAGATGTGCGTGTGCCAGTTGCACCGGACCACCGTGGGGCCTCCCGCCTCCAGCGCCATCACCAGGGGCCCTTGCTCAGGCTCCTTCTCCAGCCAGTCACTGACGTCCTAGGACCCCATAGAGCTCCTGAGCCTCGTGACCAGTTTCAAAGGCCACAAAGCCAGGAGTGCCCTATGGCTTGGGGGAGCAAATCAGCAAAAGCTTCATGGTTTAGGGTAAGGATTGATGTCCCTTGAGTGCAGCTTCTCTGGGCCAGGTTTCCATGTTAACTGCCAGTACCTTCACCAATAGGTACTGTTGTCCCATTTTAACAGATGAGCAAACAGGCTCCGAGGCACAAAGTCCCTTGCTCAAGTCCCACAGGTGGGGTGGGCTATCTGGGCACTGGTGTAGCATGAGTGACAAGTAGGCATGGGGCGGGGTGGAGGGGTGCTGGGGGCCAGCCGCTGGGGCTGGGAAGTCTGGTAGTGACACCATCTAGGAGTCTAAGCTCCAAGTTTGGTTTAGAAAAAGAGCGGGGGTGCCTGGAACAGGCAGACAAGTCTCTTTCCCCAGCCACTCTGCCTTCCCCTTCCTTATCACTCAAGACCCAGGCTTAGGACTTTCTGGGACCCTTCCCAAGATTTCCCTCTGACCTGGAAGAACTGGAGCTCCTTGGCTCTGCTCCAAAAGAAGGGGTGGGCGAGCACCTGGTGAGCAGAGGGGCGGGCCTGCGGCAGGGGACTCAGCATGGCCTCAACCAGGTTCCGGGCCACCACCTTGTCTGTAACAGGGACAAACGAGGGATGGCTTCAGGCCTGCCCAGCCCCAGGCCCTGCTTCCTCCCTTCTCTGCCAGGCCTAGACCCCTCACCGTGGGTCTCTTCCTCCAGGTGAGCCAGACGGGGAGCCCCTGCAAGGATGTTTGCCTGGCGGTAAAGACTCTCTCCGAACGGGTGGCTGCCACCAGAAAGCACATAGTAGAATACGCAGCCTGCAGAGAAGATGTCCACCGCGCTTGTCTGGGGGCAGAGAGACAGACCTAAGGAAGCAATTCTGCTTCTAGGAAGCCTGCCTGCTTCGATTCTCCCCTGGGCTGGTACAGTAGCCAGGGCTTTGGTTCAGTCTAGAAAACTCCAGGGTGTTTCCTGAGCGCCATTTCCTTGGCCCGGGATCTCCTCCCCTCAGCACTAGTGGAAGGGGCCCATGGTTTTCATCCAAAATCTTGGCTCCACTAAGCCGCTAGTGCAGGTGTTCCTCCAGGTCCAGCAGGTAACAGAAGTGAGCAAAGCTGGCCAGGCACGAGGCAAAGTGGCACCGGCTCTCCCAGAGGAGACAGCTGGACTGAGCTCTAGCCACTTGCCTCCAGGGGACTCTCCCTGGTGACAGTTTTGGTTTTCCAAGAGGATCCCAAAATCCAGATTGTAATGTGGCATTTCCCAAAAGTTAAAATATTGGCTGCTAATAAAGTCTGTACAGGCTCATACCATCAGTTCCTTTGGCAGCCAGGTGCCCACCTCCTGCTTTCTCTCGACTCAGGTGTGGCTATGCCCAGTGCCTGACTGTGCCTGTTAACTCCCATCTGTGTGCATGACTTCATCTTGCACTTGCACACTGACAGCTCAAAAATCCATAATCCTGGGGTCTCAGACTCAAGTGTCTCTGGGGGTCAGACACTGCTCTGGACTTGCAACTATATTCATTCATTCATTGCTCCCCAAACCCTTGGCATCAGTGGCCCTCCCCGGCTATGCATTAGAACAATCTGGGCCCTACTCTAGGCTAATTAGGTCAGAATCACAGTATGCAGGGCCTGGGCACTGACTTTTTAGAGTTCCTCAGTGATTCTGCAGCACACTGCAGAATGAAAATCCCTTTCCAGCTCAGGATTTCTCAACCCTGGTACTATTGACACCTGGAGGCGGATAATTGTCATGGGGGGCTGTTCTGTGCATTGTAGGTTGTTTAGACCTTAACCCATGCAATGCCAGTAGCAAGCCCTGATTCCGTTGTCAGGTGTGACGAACAAGAATGTCTCCAAACAGTGCCCATAGTCCCCTGGCTGGTGAAATAGTCCCTGGTGGAGAACAACTTATCTAGATTAGAAGGGATGGACCGTGCCCACTTTAAGGAGGTAGAAAAAGGCTTGGCCACATCCCATCCGAAGAGGCATGCGGCCAGGTAGGGAGTCCTTGCGCCCTGGGGTGCCAGGAGGACTCACTCACTGGGCTGTCTGGTGGTAGAAGCTGTAAGAGCTCCGGTGCCATCCAGCCTTCCGTGCCAGGGATGCCTGAACGGAGGCTGAAGCTGCAGCGGCCGGCAGGCAGCTTTTTGCAGAGGCCAAAGTCTGAGAGCACCACTCGGCCTCGGCCCTGAGGGCCGTCAGGCCCGGCGATGAGGACATTGGTCGGCTTCAGGTCCCGGTGCACTGAAAATAGCAGAGCGGGGCGGAGCTGAGCGGCGGTGGGGAAGGCGGAGCCAAGGGTGGGGGCGGAGCCAAGGGCGGGGGCGGGGCGTACCGATGTGTAGGGAATGCAGGTGGGCCAGGCCAGACATCAGCTGCTGCAGCGCCTCCCCGGGCTCCAGGCTCCAGCGCTCCAGCTCAGGGTTTTCCACGTACTGAGGGGATGAGGGACAGAAAGTCACTCTGCAACCCGGGACCCACCAGCACCCCACCGCCCCTCCGAGCTCTGGCTCACCTCCTGCAAGGAGGCCTGGCAGAGCTCCAGGGCGATGTAGTGGAACTGGGGTCCCCGCTCGGTACAAAAGTAGCGGAGCACATTGGGGTGTCTGTCTGACTCCTGCAGCAGCTGGACCTCCCTCCGGACCAGGCCGAAGCATTCACGGAGCAGCCGCTTGACAGCCACGGCCCGCCCCTCCAGCTGGCCCCTGGGAGGTTCAGAGAGGGAAGACAAAGGAAAGGGCTCCCACCTGCACCCACCTCGGGGAGCCTTGGGAAAGAATGGCTCCCTGAGGGACAGTGGCCAAAAGTGCCACAAGAGCCATACCTCCAGCCCGGCTCCTGGCTACCACTCACCGGAAAACGAAAGTCCCGCCTGCCCCGCGGCCCAGCACGTCCTTGGGGTTGAAGGAAATCTTGCCCACCACGATAAGCTGCTCAGCTAGGGGAGATGAAGGATGAAGGAGTTTCAGGGAGCCTTTGCCTGCTGCCCACAGCCTCCCCTCTGTTCAGTCCCTCCCGCCACCTCCACCTTTCTGTGGAATCCCACCCTCCACGCCCAGCCTGGGGCTGCCACTTCCTCTTTGTGCGTCCTTGGCAAGTTATTTAACCCCCGTGCCCTTGGTTTTTTCAGGTGTCAAGTGGGACTCCTGTTGATGATCCCACACAGCATTACTGTGGATTAAATGAATCTGTGAGAGGAGGGTGGGGGCGAGGGCTGCTAGATTATCCTCCTTATCATTCTCCTTCTTCTGGGGGTTGCTGCCCAGACTTCTTTCTTTGCTTCCTCTGGCAGAGTCCACCCCCACTCCCCCACCTTTTGCCACTTATAATAAACCCTTTTCACTGAGGAATTGGCTCCAAACAGCTGGCAGCATGGTGAGGCTGAGTGCGAGGCTGCCCCCCATGCAGGAGGCAGCAGTGAGCCTTCCCATGCTAAGCCGTCCCAGAGCTAGTTCTAGGATGGCAGGGAGCCCCTGAAATGCCTCGGTTTCTCATTAAGAAGGATGAGGTGGGCTCAGGCAGGCAGAGGGCTGTAGACTTGGACAGTTATACTCTTCCCTTTGTGTAGCTTGTGAGAGACACCTCACAGTGACCCAGGCATGGCTATGCCCCACTCAGCTCCAAGGGACATCATTCATACAGTTCAATATATATGGTGCCCCAAGAATTGTGCGATGCAGTGGCCCTGAGAACACTCTACTCAGAGCTGCCTGCTCCGGTCTCTACAATTAGCTCCAGGAAAAGCAAATGAAAATAAGCATAAGGATCAGTGAGAAGGGTACCAAGCTGTCCCTCAGTATTGCTCTGGATAATTTTGGTAAAAATTCATTCTGGGCCTTTTTATTAGCCCTTTCTGGCAGCTCAGAAGGCAGGGATAGAGTTGTTGGGGTCTAGCAGACTGTGGTCATTAAGGGCTAATCAAGGACAATGCCAAAGAGGAACCACAGGGCCCTTTGGTGAGAACTATCCTAGGAACAGGTGGAGTCTGGCCTGTCTGGGGGAAAGACTCAGCTTGAGTCTGATGACCCTGGGGATGAGCAATTCTGGGGGCAGTGGGTGAGTAGTATGTGGACCCTCCAAAGCCAGTGAAGTGACAAGAACAGTAACCCCTCAGGGCTCAGGCAACTTTGCAATGAGCACCTTCTGACTGGCAGACCCCACAGGAAGCGGGCAGTCTGCTTCAGCAGAGGGAGGGTGAACACAGGGGTGGCCGCAGGGAGCAGCACTGAAGTGTCAGGCCAAGCATGAGGTGGGCTTCAGCCGGAGTTAAGGGGGCAGCACTGTGGCTCCAAGGTGTGAGGTAGTGGTTTGGAAGGTGAGCAGGAGGTACCAGCAGCAGCAGCTCATGCTAAGGACCAAAGGCCAGTCCAGCCTGGAGCCAAAGAAGTAGGAGAAAGAGCCCAGACTGCCCAACAAAAGCATGTGGAATCCCCCTTGGGGCATCCCACAGATAGCAATTTGAAATTAAATGAGCAAAAGAGAAAAGAAGTGTTTAAATAATAAAAAGTCCTAGGGGCACCTGGGTAGCTCAGTTGGTTAAGTGTCAGACTTCAGCTCAGGTCATGATCTCATGGTTTGTGAGTTCAACCACAGCATCAGGCTCTCTGCCATTGGATCCTCTATCTCCCTCTCTCTCTGCCCTTCTCCTGCTTGTGCTCTCTCTTTCTCTATCCCCCCAAAATAACAAATAAACATTTTTAAAATATAAAAATAAAAATACTGGCTCACAGTTTTAAAATATACTTAAAAAGTCCTAAAGAGAGAAAAAAAGAACAAAATGATACCTAGGTAATTGACTATTACTGTTACCAAATATGACATCAGACTAACCCAAATGTTGTTAACATCACCTAGGAATGATTTAATCATAATGGTGCTGGTAGCCTCTGGCAATGAGGTGGGTGTTATTTTTCCCGTTTGACAGATGAGAAAATCAAAGCTCAGAGGAGGAAAGAAAACAACCTGTCAAAGTTAACAGACAGTGGAGTTAGATCTCTACCCAGTTCTATGCGCAGCCAGAGTCCTTGAAAATAATGACAAAAAATGATGGCAGGTATTTCTACAGTGCTTAACTAAATAGAAGGCTGGTTTGGAAATATTCTTATTAACTCACTTGGGCTTAACCACCACACTGTAATGGCTTCTAATAAGCCAACTGGAAAACTAGATCTGCCCCCTCATTTCTCTGTCCCTGACTCTGCCCTTTATTGTTCACTTAGGCTCACCTTCTGGGTCTTCAGCTGCCTGGGCTTGCTCTGAGGGGCTCTGAAGGCTCTTCTGGCCCTGTGGGGTGGCCCCTGATGGCTGGGGCTGAGCACTCTGTGCGATGTGAGGAGGATCCGCAGGTGGTGGGAGGGTCTGCTGCTGCTTCTCCACCAGCCGCTGCTGCTGACATACAGGGCCGGAGAAGGCTCAGCCTTGGCCAGGCCCTGCTCCCAGAGGGGCCCAGTGGTGTGCCTGAGACATCCTGGCACGGAACCATGAACATACAGAACACAGGAGCAGGGGCTTGGGGTGCTGCTGGGAGGAAGGCAGGGGGTAGAATCGGAGGTAGGTGAGGAAGAGAGCTGCTGAGTGGTCTTGGAGAGGAGGGGCAGAGTTCCCCCTAGGAAGACCCTAAGACGTACCTCAGGTCAGGGGCAATGGGCTTACCTGCCTCATTAGGAAGATAATCCACCCTCCTAGGAGGACAGCAGTGAGGCTAGCTGTCAACAGGTCTTGGGGTCCCAGCCCTGAATACAAGTCTGGGGTTTTCTCTTCAGGATGTATCTCTGGGTTCCAAGCCTTCTCACGGCCCAGGCTCAGGAGCTGAGGACAAAGGAACATTCATAGCACACTCACCTATTGTGGAACCTGTAACCCTTCTCCATCCCCCAGGACAGGGCCGCTGGGCTTAGCTGAAGGGGCAGTGAGTGATTAGTCCACAGGGTGGGAAACATGGTGCTCTCCGTGGTGCTGAAGCATAATTGTGTCCCAGGAGTGTGGTCTTCAAAACCTAGCTGAATACCAGCGTCTACTGGGACATCACTAAAAAATACAGATAATCTTGGAGAATCACCAAAAAATTCAGATATCTATCTCCAAAGATTCTGATTCAGTGGGGCTTGAGTGGGCTCCCATGTGATTCTGATGAGCAACCAGAACTTAAGAATTATTGCTCCAGGTTATGGCTGTTCTAACCTTGAAGTACTAATGATTCTTGACCAACCCTCTCCCAGGGGAGCATGCTTATATAGTTTTTCTGTTTACATTTTCCCACTTGATAAATATTTCGTGATTTTTACACTGAAGAAGAATGAAAACTGTGATCCATATATTACAATTTAGATAACCAATATCCTTTGACACTTCTTATACATTTCTGGCAATAACACCATATGTGTCTGTTTTTCTTCCAGGAAGTGGTGTGGATCAATTGACCTACCCCCAAATGTTATTCCTGGAAGCCTGAGGAATAACAGCTACCCTCCCAACCTGCCAAGTCTCCCCTCCCATGCCCTCCACCCTGCTAGCACTGACCTCTGGGAAGAGGACTGGAGCCTGTGTGCTCTCTGAGAGTCTGTTCTCAACACCGCCACTCCTTGTGGTAGGATGTACCCTCAGCATGGTGGTATGCAGGACTGGGGGCAGCTCATGGTGTCCTAAGAGGCAGAGCAAAAGTCAGCTTGCTGAAGGTGGCCTCAGCCTTCCAGCTCAGGAGCTGGGCTCATAGATCCTTCATCTACTCCAAACCTGAGCCAGGAGAATCTCACCAATGAGCAGCCACTGGCTAGGGAGGGCCACACTGCCTGAGGGGTATCTGACAGCAGTGCTAGGTGAGCCCTCTCGCTCTCCTGAGACTTGGAGTGTCACTTCGTCTGTGGTGGGGCCATCTGTGGGGGCCAGGGTCAGTCCACGAGGCTACGGCAGAAGATAGAGAGTCATGAGTGAAGGCACTCCTCTTCTGCCACACCCCCTCCTTCCAGCCCATCAGAGACCCCTTCTCACCACTAGGGCCACCCCTGTGTGAACCAGTGCTTTAGAAACATAGAAGCCAGCTTCATCCTTCCCCACATACAGTGTCATCCTAGTGAGGGACAAGAAAAAGGGGAGAAGGATGAGTGATGGTGATGAGTTATTTCAGTTACCACTGAGCTGATGTCTTTGTACTGTCCCCTCCCACATAGACCCTGGGCTTAGCTATGTGACTTGCTTTGGACAAGGAGACAAGAGCAAATGTAATACAAGCAGAGGCTTGAGAAGTGTTTGTGCTTTGGGGCTTGTCCTCCCATGTTGTTCTCTGGAACCCTGAGACCACCATATGAGGAAACCCAGGCTAGCCTTCTGGGGCATGAGAGATCTCCTTTGACACCCCCTAGGCCAAACAGCCCACTAACTATGATACAGGGGAGAGAGGCCAACCAAAACTATCCAGGCTCAGCCAAACCACCTGCTGTCTGCAGATATTAACTAAGATGGCCCAGATCAGAAAAACATTCAGCTAACCCACAGAATCTTGAAAAATAATAAATGTTCATTGTTTTTAAGCTCTAAGCTTTGGAAGTGTTTTGTTATACATCAAAAGCTAACTGATGCAAGCTTTATAGTCATGGTTTCTAAATATATATCTAGCACAGGCCTCTTTCAAAAGCTCAGTTCTCTAAATCTGACCTTGTCACTTCATTCCTTATCTCCTCCTCTTTATCCCCTTCTTCCTCTAGAGCTCCCCACCTCTGAAAACAACAGCACCCATGTGCTTCTAGAAACCTGAGCATGACTCTTGACTTCTTGCTCATAATCATCAAACTCCTGATGACCAAATTCTTATTGTTTTTTCTCTTCATATCTCTTCCTTTCCACTTATTTCTATCTCTAGCATTTCCATCCTAGTCTATGCCTGAACTAACACGATATTCTCCATGTGTGCCTTTCTTCACTAAGATACTCTTCACACTACACCCAGAGTTGTCTTTCTAAAATGAAAAGATGATCAAATCACTTCTTTGCTTAAAACCCTTCGATGACTTTTCCTTAGCCTTAGGAGAAAATGTCCAAACAATTTAAATGATCCTACCAAATCCCTGATTAACACCCTCAGATATTATTCACCGCTCAGATCTATACTCCAGGCTTATTTAATTTCTGTTCCCTGGTTGCCATGCATGCTCTCTCTCTCTCTCTCATTTTCTATTCATCCTTCAGTTTTCAATTTAGATGTCCTTTCCTCCAGGAAGCTTTCCATGACTGCCTCTTGTCCCTGGTCTCAATTTACGTACCCTTCCTATATATTCCCATGGCAAATTTATACTTCTCTTATATTATTCTCTATCATACCATATTATAACTGCCCACTTACGCACTTGTCTCCCCCCACTAGACTCAGATTTCTGTAGATGGGAACACTGGCTGTATTATTGTACTTCCAGAGCCTAACAAGTGACAGGTACACAGTAAGTCCTCAATTAGTATTTGCGTAATGAACTGAATGAATAGATAATCCCTGATTTTACCAGTCTGTCTCTTTATTTCCTAATATGGGGACTCTAGGGTATTCAGTACTATAAGTGAGGATAGTAGTTAGTCTTTAACAATTAAGGCAGAGCACCTTCCAAGGAGAACAAGTTCCATCTGTACACTGGAATGGAGACCTGGAGGCCCCCTCTAGGAGAGAGATTTTATCCCAGCAGTTGCTGAATAGCAGGGCTATCCAGAAGGTCCTGGGGGCACTTGGCTGGGGGATGGTGCTGAGCACTGGTTATCTGCTCATCAGTTTGGTAAATAACCAGTTTGAAATATTTTGGCCCCTGGTTCAGCTGTACAAGTTTGTCATGCTCAGACATCACACCTGCCCAGAGGGCTCCTCTCCAGTCCCCGGGGATGGGAACCTACAGAAGCTGGGTGTCCAAGGCAGAGAAGTAGGTAGCCGTGTCCTGGGCGCCTGAGGCAGGCAGTCGGATGTGGCCCCAGCGGAGGGCGAGGAAATGCAAGGTGTCCCGAGCAAGCGTGAGATGGGGCAGCTGACGCAGGCTGTCCTGGTGCCAGGTGTAGATCCCCATCACGGGCATGCCCAAGTCCTGGGTCCACAGCACTGCCCCACTTCCTGGGTCCACGGTTAGCAGCAGGCCCATCCCACAAGATGCCAGGTGGCTCATGTCTGCCAAGAAAGACGGCTGGGGAGATGCGCCCAGGGAGCTCAGATGTGAGACATCTCAGAGCACCTTGGGGGGCGGGGGTGGGGAAGCTGCCCTGAGGTAAGCCATCAGGAGGGCTACTCAGGTATGTGGGGTCAGGTGAGATCACCTGGAGGCTTATGGGGATGTGGGAAGGTCAGTCACAGTTCACTGGGTCACTTTGATCGGTCAGGGGATCGGTCAGGGTCAACTGGGAAGCTGTGTAGAATGGAGCCATCTGTCAGGGTCATCTGAAGGTGACTCAGATGTGTGAGTCCCGGTCACTTGAGAGAGGTCACTTAGGATGTGGGGCAGTCAATCATGGTCTGATTGATGCCATGTCACCCAGGAGAAGTCGATCAGGGAGGCCTGGAGGCATGCGGGTCACTTGGGAGTCATTTAGAGTGTGAAGGGGTTAGTCAGGGGCCCTGGGGTGTCAGTGGTGATGTTTCAGGGTTACTTGTCTGGGTCCTCATGCAAAATGATGAAGTCAGGGTACAAGGGGTCGCTGAGGGGCACCTCTAAGGTCACTCAGTCAACTGAGTGGGGCAGTCATAATATTAAGGGGGAAGTCAGAATTATCTGAGAGGAGTTAATCTTGGGGAGGTCACTTAGGATCATCTCTCAGGGATCATTCAACACTGGGGGTCAGTTAGAACATGTGGGGACTCCTTAGAGTGCTTGGGGGTTGCTTGGAGTCACTCAGGACAAGGGGAGTCACCCAGAGTTACTTGGCTCAGCTCATTGGGAATATGGAGGAGTTAGGATGTTAGGACTGCTCAGGGTACTGGGGGCATCAGGGAGGGTGTGAAGGGGTTCACGGAGGGTCATCCATCAAGGGTATGTCATTCAGAATGCGGTGGGGCCTGGTTGTAGATGACACTCAGGGTTACCTGAGTTGGGGACCCCGCTCCAAGGTCGGAGCCAGAGAAAGGCAGCACTCACATTTTCCAGGCAAGCCATCCATGGGGGCTGCTGAGTAGCGGCGGTAGGTGGTGTTCCAGCGCAGGGCCGGGGACTTGGGGTCATGCATGGTGACCGTGTACTCTGCAAGTGCACAGAAGGAGAGTTACCAAGAATACCCACATGATAGCCCTCCCTCGCCAACCCCAGGGGCACCATCTGGCACCCTCTTGGAGGCCAGAGTCTGTGAGCATCACAGTCTGTCTGGATTACTGCTGTGTCCTCAGCTCCTTGTGTAGCACTCAGTGGTTGTTGACTGACAGACTGACTGGCCTGGATTCAACTTGGATAGCCAAGTGTCAGGCCTGGGCAGCCCAAAAGAGGGGGCTGGATGACCACAGTTTGGGATGCTGCTGGGGCCTGACTCACGTGTTCGGCCGATGTAGAGACGGGGGGTAGAGGGACCCTCTGTGGTCAGTGTCATCTGTGTCTCTCCTGACTCAGGGTCCACCACAAACCAGGCATCCTGCTTCCGGCCTGTGGAGGTGGAAAATGTGACAGCCCTCAGAATGGCCTGGGACAGGGTATGCAGCCTGCTGTCCTGTGCCCAGCTGGCCCCCTGTGACTAGGTCCCCGTCCCTGCCTGATCTGGACCTGTAGGCTGGAGAGATGCTTACCCGTGTAGAAGACACCATCAGAGCTGCGACACGGGGAGGCATGAACCAGCTCGGGGATGGTAAACGGCAGCCTCTGAGAGGAAGAATTTCCAGGAAGGAGTAAGAGCAGAAAAACAGATACAACCTACTCACTAGGTACAATTATTATAATTTTCACTTCCCAGAGAGGGTAAGTAACTCTGCAATTGTCACACAGCTGGTAAATGGCAGAGCCGGGCCTTGGACCCAGGTGGCCAGTTTCTGGAGCCAGCACACTTAACCACTTTGCTACACAGCCTGTTAACAAACTGTGTTAAAGCCCACACTCCATCCCAAGATGCCACCTGATGGTCCTGGCCTGACATCCTCCTCTAAACAGTTGCAGAGATCTCGGTGCTTCAAGGGCCAAGACAGCCTCAGAGAAGCCGAGGATCGGTTCCAGACAGTTCCGGACACCCAAGAGACATGATGACCAAAAAACAGGCGATCCTGGGTCAGATTCTGGATGAGGAAACAATAAAGGACACCCATGGGGCACTTAACAAATTACTATGGACTGTGGATTGGATAATACTATCACATTCATGTTAAATGTCCTGCTTTTGGTCATTTATACTCAGTTCTTAGGAATACATAGTGCCCCTGGAGGAGTAAAGAGGCAGGTCTGTAACTCATTCACGAACAGTTCAAAAAAGAAATTGTATAGAGGTGGCTGGCTAGCTCAGTTGGTGGAACATGTGACTCTTGATCTCAGGGTTGTAAGTTCGAGCCCCACCTTGAGTATAGAGATTACTTTAAAATTTTTATATCTAATAAAAGAAAAATAAATTGTGTATATACATTATCCATCTATCATCTATCTATCTATCTATCTATCTATCTATCATCTATCTATCTATCTATCTATCTACCTATCTATCACCTATCCATTAAGAGAGAATGATAAAGCAAAGGTAATAAGATGTTAAAAATTGATGAATCTGGGTAAAGGGCATAAAGAATTTCTTTATACTATTCTTGTACCTTTCTTTCTTTTCTTCCTTGTTTGTTTGTTTCTTTCAAGTTTATTTATTTATTTTTGAAAGAGGTAGAGTGCAAGTGAGGGAGAGGCAATGAGAGAGAGACACACACAGAATCCAAAGCAGGCTCTAGGCTCTGAGCTCTCAGCAAGGAGCCTTAGGTGGGGCTCAAACCCACAAACTGTGAGATCATGACCTGAGCCAAAGTCAGATGCTTAACCAACTGAGCCACCCAGCACCCTGCACATTTCTTTCTTATGTTGGAAATTACATTAAAATTTCAAAAATCCCCAAACTGCACATACTCTTGCCACTTGAACCACACTCTAGTACTGAGGGTAAGAGAATCAGGGCTTCCCAGGGGCATAGTCAGGACCAACAACAAAAGGAGTCATTACAACCTCTAATCAGTAGGCATGGCTCATGCTGGGATATGGAAGCACAAGAAGTGAAGGGGTACCTAACGTGGGGGACTGAGGATTGCCAGACAAAGTTCATTCATTCATTCAACAATGATTTAATAAGCACCTATTATTAGCCAGGGGCCAGGATCCAGTAGTAACAAAGACTGACAAAGTTCCTTCCTACCTTAGAGTTACAATTCTGGTGTGTGGAGGGGAGAGATAATAAACAAACAAAAAAAGACATAATGTAATACCAAGTAATAGTAAATGCTACCAAAAAAAAAAAAAAAACCAACTTAGAGAACTGGGAAAGAGTTGTTTGAGATGATATTTTAAAGATTTTTTTTAATGTTTATTGATTTTAGAGAGAGCAGGGGAAGTACAGAAAGAGAATCCCAAGCAGGCTCGGCACTGACAGCAGAGAGCCTGATGCAGGGTTTGAACTCATGAACTGCGAGATCATGACCTAAGCAGAAGTCAGTTGTTCAACCACAGAGGCACCCCTTGCGATGATATTTAGAGCAGCAGGCCAGGGAACCCAAGCCAAGCGAGGAAGTGAGCCATAAGGTCATGTGCAAGAAGAGCCCTGAGTCGAGGGATGGCCCTGGTGCAGAGGCCTTAGGCAGGGAGAGCTACCCACTGGCATATTTGAGGAATACAAAAAGGCCAGTGAACCTGGGGGGCGGGGGTAGAGAGAGGAAGAGTGGCCGGTAGTGAGGACACTGGCTGCAAGATCACAGGCTGGGAAAGAGCATGGATTTTAAATTGGAGCTAGAGGAAGAGCAGGAGGATGAGAAACACTTCTCACAAATATTCTGGTTCTTCTTCTGGGTTCCTGGTGGGATTGTACTTCCTTTCCTGCTTAAAGCGCACACGGCCATGACTTGCTTTAGCCGATGGGAAGGGAGCAGAAGAGACATGTGTCGCTTCTGCATGGACACCGTAAGATCCAGTGTCCCTGTTTCCTCTGAGCTTAGAGCTGATAACTGTTCCCACTGTTATGAGCCATGGGACACTGCACGGGGCCCTGTGGCTTCGCACACTCTGCCCACACCTTTGTGCTATCTGCTTGCTGCTGGGACCTCGTCCGACTGACATACCAACATCGCTTGCCAGTTGAGCTTCCTACACGTATTTAAGACCTTTCTGGCAGCCTTCCTATGATTCTAACCTAGCACATTCCACCTCGTCCCTTGTGACAAACCCAGAGTCACATTCAATAACCCCTCCATCGGAGTCCTGATGTACAAGACAGCCGAAACGGCCACAAATTCCTCTTCTCCCCTGTGTGCATTCCTCTTTGCTAGGTGACTTTGCGGGAGCTCTCCTAAACAGATGGAGTCTATTTCTTCACCGTTTGAGTCTGCACTTGGCCATTGGACTTGCTTTGGCTAATGAGACATTAGAGAATGTAATACAAGCAGAGTTGAGCCAGTGCTTATGCATAGGCCTTGCCTTCTCTTTGCCTCCCTTGTTGCTACCACGTGGACAAGCCCAGGCATGCCTGACAAGGATGAGGGACACGTGGCCCAGGTGTCCCTCTCAAAAGCCAGCCAATCACCAACCATCAACACCACAGCCATCGGTGGACCAGCAGCTGGCCACAGAGGCTTGAGCAAGCTGAGTCCAGCTTGAAGTGTCATCCCCCAGAATTGTGAGGTAAGTAAGTTGCTGGCATTTTCAGCCATTGAGTTTTGGGGTGCCTATTCACTTGGCAAACCCAAATGATGTGCCCCCCTTAAAGCCCCCAGAGTCCTAGAGAAGCCCCTGGGACACCCTCAGAGGTCTGACAACCTGCTCTGTAGACAGCTCTAACCACCACACCACCCCCTTTCAACAGGCCCCTCTGGACAGCCTTCCCATAATGCACTCGGAGCCTCTACAAGACACCCAGATGCCGACCATGCAGCCCCCTGTGCTCTGGCTAACAGAAGTCCAGGCCCTCTCCCGTCCCAAGTACTTTAGGAAACACACCATTAATCCCTGCTGTTTCTGGGTCCCCAAGATGTACAGGCTGCCATCGGCTGGGTCTGAGAGAAATGCGGTCCTGTGGGGCACAGAGGAACAGGGGAGGGTTAGACTCACGCCCTCTGGTTTCCATTTCCCTGTCTTCCCCAGCTAGTAGGAGGCGCCACACAGCCCCAGATCCAAACCCCTTCCCTTCCTTCCAACATGCCTCTTCCCCCAGCCCACCGAACTCCCTCCAGACAACTGTGGCTTCCCCATCTCCCAGATGCTCCCTCCTTCAAAGACCACAGATTCACTTACTCGGTGACATACATGGGCCCTTGGATGATGGGATCTGTGGGCACAGGGACATGAAGCATGAGTAACCCCCTCCACACTGCCTAATGACAAGCATAGCTCAAATTCATGGGGTGCTTCCTGTGGGCCAGGCACTGAGCCACTCACTTGACATGCATGGAATTTAATTCTCCCAAGAACTCTGTGAAGTAGGGTCATTTCCCTTGGCCCCATTTTACAGGTGAGGACATTGAGGCTCAGAGGAGTGAAGTAACTTTCCCAAGGCCACACAGCTGGAAAGTGGAGCAGCTGCCTACAGAGACTGGCTTGTTGGATTCTAGACCCCAGGCTCTTATCTTCCATGCCACAGTGACCTCCCTACCCCCCAACTCAGGGTCCAAGGAAGGAAGAATGACTGCCCCTTGCTCACCATCCTTCAGCGTCCACTTCAAGTCCCCTGTCTGCTTGCTCAGTGCGTGAAGACTTCCATCCAGGGTGGACACTAGCAGGAGGCTCTCTGGCCTGAAGCTCTGAACCTGAAGTGGGAAACAAAGTCACCTCCTCTGAGGACCCCAGGGGCACCCTTTGTCCTCACTGCTTGCAAGGCTGGCTGTGATTCCCCTTTTGCAGACGGGGGCAGACAAAGAAGGAAGCAGGATTGGGGAAGCGACTGGCTTCCCCCGTTGATCTCCTTGACCCTAGAGAGATGTTACAGTGGGAGCTGGGGTTGGGGGGGCGGGTGCGGCTCCCACAGTGTCTAAAGTCTGTCTGCTTCATCACCCCTCAATTCTTTCTGGTTTTCCAAAGAAGACAGAAGGTCTTGGGGCGCCTGGGTGGCTCAGTCAGTTAAGCATCCGACTTCAGCTCAGGTCATGACCTCACAGTTCGTGGGTTCGAGCCCCACGTAGGCTCTGTGCTGACCGCTCAGAGCCTGGAGCCTATCTTCTGATTCTGTGTCTCCCTCTCTCTCTCTGACCCTCCCCTGCTCACGCTGTCTCTCTCAAAAATAAATAAAACATTTGAAAAATTTAGAAAAAAAGAAGGCTTTTGCTAAAGGACTTCACAGCCTCCCTATGAGATCAGAGCTATTGTCTCCAGTGCCCAGGAGAGAGACTGAGGCTCACATGGGTTAGGTAATTAGCCTGAAAGCATGCAGAACGGCTGTTGGCATCTCTCTGATTCTAGCGCCTGGAACCTTTTTTTTCTTTGCCACACTGTTTGGCTTTTCTTGGGATGACCTCCTTTGCAACCCCCAAACCAGCTCGGCTGCTTCTGGTGCCAGCTCCAGGGGTCCCCTGGACCAAGGCTCAGGGTGGCCAAGGCGGGGAGGGCTGGAACTGCCCTTGCATCTGGCCTCCACAGGGCTAACTCACCTGCTGTAGCCCCTCCTTGAGCAAACAGGGTGAGGCTGAGCACCTAGCAGGAACCCTAACATCCGGGTGGCCCCGCCGCACCCCTGCAAAGGCCACATCCTGCTTCAGGACCCTCAGGTTTGGAGCTGAGCCAATGGTCTTGGTGGAGAGGCAGCAAACTTCCTCCTGGCCCCTTTCTTTTCCCAGCCTGTTTTGTGATCGGAGAAGAAACTGCAGACTGGTTGCCCACAGCTGAGCTGCTGGACCCTCACCATGTTTACAAATATGTTTTTAATTAGCTACCCATTTTTAAAATTGGAGATTCACTTTTAAAAATCTGGATTTCTAATTCTTCTCATTTCTAGTCTTTCTAATTTTTCTGGAGACACCTGCTGTGGCCACACCTGGCTTGAATTCCTTCTTGGCAACCGAGGGTGGGCCCAGAGCTGGAAGCAGGCCAGGGGAATGGTGTGAACAGCCAACTCCATGATCCAGTTAGCGGTTCCAGACCAGTGGATTCCAGTCTGGGCACCTTTACCTGCCCCCTGCATTTCTGTAAAACTAGACTGTTACCTCCTGGCAGGGCTGGACCCGATCCCCAACCTCCTACTTATTTATCCCAGAGGTTCTGAACCCAGAGGGTCCAGTCGTGGGTTAGGGAGAAAGGCTGAATCGCCTAAATTTGTAAAACTGGGTGTGTGGTCGCATTTCTAGACAGAGGACTCTTAAGTTGATCCCACGTCCCCTGGGACTTTTAGGAGGCCAAGCAACCCCAGCCCCCGTCCTCCCTCCCCCAGGTCCCAGGCTATTCTCTCCACTTGCACTCCCATGCTACAGGAGGGGTGGCTGTTCCATCGATCAGCGCCTTTCCACGCTGGCACATAAATCTCTCCCACCAGGTGGCAACCCCCCAGAGCCAGGGTCCGACTTGGGGCCACCTGGACTCGGAGGAGGGCAAGGCGTCCCCTGTTGTTCCTCTGCGCCGCCCCGCTTACCGCTCCCCTCCCCTGCCCTGCCCTGCCCCCGGACCTGACCTGGGAGCCTTCGCAGCCGCCCCACTTCTTACCTGCGTTTGGAGCAGGTCGGTGAGCTGGAGCAGGAGCCCGAGGCGGAGCAGGGGCCAAAGGCCGCCCCTCTGGGCCCCACTCGCCATAGCCGGTCCCTCAGTGCCTCCAGGGGCCACCAGGGCCCCTGCCTGGCCCGGAATAGGCTCCGCCCCCGGGCTGGGCCACTTGGGTACGCAGAGGCTGGGGCGCAACCTCAGCCGGCGTCCTGCTCCTTCCCCCGCCCTTCCCTTCTGATCATACTCACCCCCAAGTCACCCTGCTAGAGGTGGCTCTGGGAGGTTAGCAGCGGAGGCCATACGTGGAGACTTTCCCACTTGCCAAGTGTACCAAGGGCTCTACACCCTTCATTCTTAGTTCATTCAATCTTCACGGCACTACTGATGAAAAGCTGAGGCTCAGCGCTGGAATTCAAACTCAAGCGTCTGACCTCCAAGCTGGCACTCTGTTACTATGCTAGGAGCCTCCATTGAGAGGTGATGAAATATAGGTGAGCTGATGGACTCATTCATTCAATAAATATTTGCCTATTATGCAGCCTAGTAAGCAGGACACACAAGGTACCTGTCGTTGTAGGACTTCCATGCCCCCACACCTTGGATATCAGACAGTGCGGCATCAGAGCCCCCCTTGCTGTGGTGGTTACGGACCCTGTTGTAAGCGGACCTCCTGACTTGGTCAGGCAGGGCCTGCAGTGGTCCAATTAGTTGTCAAGTCTGGGCTCATGCATTTCTCCTTCCTTGGTTAAAAATCACTGCCCATCTGAGGATCAGACAGCTGGGCTCTGACTCTCTCTCTGCCTCCTCCTCTCTGTCATCCCTGGCCTTCTTGGTCATGGCCCCCACAGTCCCTGAAGAGTTCATTAGCTAGCTGGCCCATAGCCTTCCTCTGACCCCCAAAGATGCCACCATTGTTGGTGTCTCCAGGGTCACTTGCTACCACACACTGCCCCCACCCATACTGTACTCAGCTCACAATTACCTAATCTTGCCCAAGTAACCCCAACTAAATCATGCTTGGCTGGAACCCCACCCTTCTGCTGCTCCAAGGACTGACTGCTGAGGCCACAGGTGTCTGCTTCTCCACAAAATTGCCCTTGGTCGCCTGGAGCATCCCGTGCCCTCCTGATTGTGACTGACTGACACAGGGGAGCAAAAGACCGGCCCCTTTGCCTCAAGGTAGAACCACCTCTGGTATAATTTGTGCTGTAGGGTTTTTCATGCTTCACTCCCTGTCCCCCCTCCCCTGCTTCTTGGAGAGTTCATCCCATTGCTGAGCAAGAATCCCTGCCGCAGGCTCTGTTTTTAAGAACCTACCTGATCTAAAGCACCCTCTAATCATGTTTTCATCAAATGTAGCCTTAGAAAACCCAACTGCGTCGTGGCGAAAGGCCTCCATCAGAAACGTGTACATCGTAAAGTCTTTGGTTTGCTTGGTGACCCCTTCACGCTTAGCTGTTGCAAGGCTCCCAATTGGCAAAGTGGTCCTATCTTCATTTATTACTCTAGAAACCAACCCAAGCTACTGAGGGTGTAAATGAACCCTCCTTTATGCTTTATGTTTCATACAACTGTATATTTCCTTGGAATGTACATTGCGTCTGTCAATTATGCTTGGATTCATAGTCATTTCTCATGCAAATCAACTTGATTTGCATAGGCACCCTATAAATGAACTCATAAATCATTTTTGTGTGTGTGTGATATGAATATTATACATTGTAGAAACTGTTTAAGATTCAGAGAAACAAAAATAAGAAAACAAAATTCATTCATGGTTCCACATCCTGGAAACAGCATCTCCATTAACATTCTGTTACATTTTCTCCAATATTGCTTTTTTCCCCCTATGCCTATATGTTTTAGTGGGCTACTATGTTGAAATATTAACAATGTCTCCTCCCCCCCCCCCCCCCCCCCCCCCCCCCCCCCCCCCCCCCCCCCCCCCCCCCCCCCCCCCCCCCCCCCCCCCCCCCCCCCCCCCCGCCGCCCCGGAGAGGAAGATGCTGCATTCTCCTCACCTGAAGACAGGACCCCACGAAGCTTTGTGGGATCAAGGGCA
>NC_043707.1:17256920-17273162 GCF_006229205.1 Suricata suricatta
ATAGAGAGAGAGAGAGAGAGAGAGAGAGAGAGAGAGAGAGAGAGAGAGAGAGGGAGAGACTCCTCAGAAAGAAAGAGGAACAATTGCAGCAGAGACTGGTAAGCACAAGAGAAGAGACAGGACCCAATGGCATCTCAAGAGATGCCAGGTGGGACGGGTGATGTCAAGGACTCAGTGTCCTCTTGCCTCCTGGCATTATGCAAACTCCATGGAACTTAGCCCCACCCTGGAGAAAAGCTGGAAGGAACCAGATGAGGCTGAATTTCTTCCACCTGGCACAAAGGGAGCTTAAAATAAAATGTTAAATGGAGTTATACGTTAAAGGGAAGTTACCTTTCTTTCCATACCTCAATTTGGGCTCTTAAATGCTCTGCTCATAGACAAATAAACTCAAGCCAATAGCCTTTCTCCATTCTAGCAAAAGAGTGGAGAAAATAGCAAGAGTGACAGGAAAAATATTCCTAGCATGATAGCAATAAAAAGAAAATGCTTAGGAATAAATTTAACTATAAAGGCACAGGACCTCTATGAAGAAAATGATAAAATCTTATGAAGGATATAAAACAAAATGTGAGCAAAGGGAAGGCTGAGACCCTGTGTGGGAAAATGTCATGTAATTAAAATGTCAATTTTCTCCTAATTAGTTATAAGTATAATGAAATTCTATTAACTCCGGACTTTAAAAACCTTGGCTAACATAATATTTATTCTTGGCAAGAATAAATGCTTGAGAATAGTTGAGAAAAGTGTGAAAATGAAGTGATGGGAAGGGGGCCTATGTCACCAGATATCAGAATATACTTTTAAACTATAATATCAATATAATTTTAGCATGAAAATTGACAAGCAGATACATATATTGGTTGGATCAAAGAGAGAACCCATAAATATATATCACTGTAAGTGAGAATTTAATAAATGACAAGGATGATATTTTAATTCAATGGAAAATTTATGAAATGCCTCAGCATAATTATCTATCAAGAAGCAAGTAAATCTTGTTATCTCTTTCTCTCTCTTCCCCCTCTCTTTCTCCCTCTCTCCCTTTTTCTGCCTCTTGCATTTGCCTTTTGAAAAATTAAAGTATGGCTGACACACAATGTTACATTAGTTTTAGGTGTACCACACAGTGACTCAACAGCTCCTTACATTATCTATGCTCATCACAAATGTAGCTACCATCTGTTACTTTTCTTTTTAAACATAGATTTTATTTTTTATGGCAGTTTTAGATTTACAGCAAAATTGAGTGGAAAGTCCAGAGATTTCCTATATATTCCCTGCCCCCACACATTCATAAGCTACCCCTATTATCAACATCGCCCTTTTTGTTACAACTGATGAACCTCCGTGGACACATCATTGGCACCCAAGGGCCACAGTTTACATCAGGGTTCACTCCTGAGTTGTATGTTTTATGAGTTTGGACAAATGTATAATGATATATATCCACCATTAGAATATGATACAAGGCATTTTCACTGTCTTCAAAATCCTCTATGCTCTGCCTATTCATCCCTCCCTCCTCTTTAATCTCTGGGAACCACTAATCTTTCTGCTGTCTCCATGGTTTTGCCTTTTCCAGAATGTCATATAGTAGTTGGAATCATAACAGAGTACATAGCCTTTTCAAACAGGCTTCTTTCACCTACTAGTATGCCTTTAAGGTTCTGCCATGTCTTTTCATGGCTTGATAGAATTCTTTTTTTAGCACTGAATAGTATTCTTTTGTCTGGATGTAACACAGTTTATTTATCCATTTACCTACCAAAGGACATCTCCCTTCCAAATCTCTGTGGTTTTGAATAAAGCTGATATAAATACCCGGGTGTGCAGGCTTTCAAGTGGATCTTGTCAATTTCTTATTAAAATATATGATACTTACAGAAAAGTATCAAATCATAGGTTACACGGTGAACACATCTATTTAACCTGGACACAGATCAAGAAACAACATGACCAGCAACCCCACAAAGTCTCTTGTGACCCGTGCTAAGAGTAACCTCTATCCTGACCTGCAACACCAAAATTAGTTGTGCTGATTTTTGGTATCTATACAAATGAATCATACTGTATGTTCTCCTCTATGGCTGGCTCTTTTTTCAATAAAAAAAAGTATTGTATTACATTGCACAAATTACCACAATTACCATTGTGGCACTTATTGCTATTACTATTATATGAATAGTAATTCATATAATTACTGGTAATTGCTCTTGATGTACATTAGATGTTTTTCCTACCAGTTTTTCGCTACCATGCAGTGCTATGAATGTTTTTTTAAATTTTTTTACATTTATTTATTTTTGAGAGACAGAGACAAATCATGAGCAGGAGAGGGGCAGAGAGAGAAGGACACACAGAACTGGAAACAGGCTCCAGGCTCTGAGCTAGTGGTCTGCCCAGAGCCCGACGCGGAGCTCGAATCCATGAACCGTGAGATCATGACCTGAGCCGAAGTCAGATGCTCAACCGACTGAGCCACCCAGGCGCCCCTACATTTATTTATTTTTGAGAGACAGAATGAGACAGATTGTGAGTGGGGAGGGGCAGAGAGAAGGAGACATAGGATCTGAAGCAGCCTCTAGGCGTTGAGCAAGCGTTTAGCACAGAGCCCAATGCAGGGCTCGAACCCATGACCCATGAGATCATGACCTGAGCTGAAGTCAGATACTTAACCGACTAGGCGCCCCTGAATGTTCTTGCACTTATCTCTTAGTGACCACATCTGTGTGTTTTGGTTGGCTATTTACTTACAAGGAGACCTGCTAGATCATAGGGATGTATGCGTGTTCAGCTTCAGTAGATTTTGCTAAGTAATTTTTCAAAGTGGTTGTACCAGCTTACATTTGGTGCTGCTGGTGGTAGAGGGTAGTTTCTTATGCAATAAAGAAAACATGGAACTATAAAAGCGGGGAAAAAACAGATATGTTTGAAGTCTATGGAAAAAAAACTTTAGAGGGACAAAACATACCAAAAACAAACAGCAGATTAGAAAAATATTGGCAAGATGGAAGACAAACCAGGATTAACATCTATACTACAAACTGCTCCTATAAATTGGCAAGAAAAAGACAAACAACCAAAAATTATGCAAAGACTATGAATAGGAACTCACATAAGATCAACTCCAAACATGTGAAAATGTGCTCAAAATCATGAGCAGTCAGAGAAATGCAAAAATGAGATTTTTAAAAAGTAACACATATATCACATTATGCCCATAAATTTGCAAAAATTAAAAAGAAGGCTAAGTAATGGCAAAATGTTGATAATTGCCAAAGCTGGGTTGTGAGTATCTGGGGGCTCAGTATACTATTTGTTTTCAAGATGTTTGAAAATGCCCATAATAAAAAGATGTAAAAAGCCTAAACAAAGAAAAATAAGAAGGCTAAGCCTATTGCTGCCAGGAATCTGGGGACAACATACTTCATATGGGGCTGGTGGAGACTTTTGTCTTACTCAGACTTTTGTGAATGCAATCTGAAAACTATTTAGGGTGCCTGGGTGGTTCAGGCTCTTAGGCCTCTGACTTCAGCTCAGGTCATGATCTTGTGGTTCATGGGTTCGAGCCCCTCATGGTTCCCTTCCTCCACTCATGGTCTCTTTCTCTCTCTCTCTCTCTCTCTCTCTCTCTCTCTCTCTCTCTCCCTATCAAAAATAAATAAATGAATAAAAATTTTTTAAATAGAAGACTAAAAAAATGCGTAACCCCCTTGGCCTGGAAAATCTTCTCTGAGGGATCTTTCCCATGAAAATAAAATATTTTTTAAAGTTTATTTGTTTATTTTGAGAGAGAGAGAGAGAGAGAGAATGAACAGGGGAGGGGCAGAGAGAGAGGGGGACAGAGGATCCTAAGTGGGTTCTATGCTGACAGCACAGAGTCCTATGTGGGGCTTTAACTCATGAACTGTAAGATCATGACCTGAGCCGGAGTGAGACGCTTAACTGAGCCACCCAGGGGCCCCCAAAATAAAATATTTTATATTAAAAAACATATCGAGACATAGTTGAAAAGGTTTATAATGGTAGAGGTATAAGGGTGTTTATTGCAGCATTGTGCTCTGTGCAGACAAGTAGAAACAAAGCACGTACCCTTCGAGAAATGGCTGACCTAATTACAGAACACCCATCCATAAGGGTAATATGTGGCCACTAAAAATAATAGAATATATCTTTAATTCGGAAATACTCTTATGTTCTATTAAGATAACAAGACACAGAAAAGAGCATTATAAGAACGTATTTTTGTAAAACCATGTGTGTCTATATATATGTTAATTATTTTATACAAGCATGGATAGAAATACAGAATGCAATGTATTGGTTGGTTGACAAAGATTCTATGGTGTGCCGAAGTATGTATATTTGTATCGTATACTAACAAAAGGGTAAAAGTGGCAAAAAGGAAGAAAAATTAAAAGTTGCCTCCCCCAAATTGCCTATTCTATTTTTTAAAAAATCAATGTACATATGTGAGGTGTGTATGCATTCATGTACATGTAAGTCCTTGCCCAGGTAAAGTGGTCGTTCATATACTATGCAGAGCAGTGTTAATCTCCATGTTTCCATACCCTGTCAGTTCTGCCTGTAATATTTCAGCAAAACAGAAGTCCCCCCTCATGCCCGGAGTATAAAAATAATCACTGGTAACAATATAGATGACGTCTTGCTTCGCATATATGATCTTACTTAGTTCGTTAACCAACTGGCAAGGAGAGTTTTATTGTTCTCATTCTACAGATGAGCAAAGTTTAAGAGCAGTTAAGGAATTTGCCCAAGTTTACAAAGCTAGGAAGCGAAGAGGCAGTGACTGAAACCTACGTAGCTCTGCATGACTCCTGAGTCCCAGAATATATGCAAGCTCTGAGTTGTACTTCCTTTTCTCTATTCTTCCCTAGATGTGTTTTTCAGAGGGTTCACCTCGTCTAGACAGAGGAGCCACGGGGACAGCAGGGCCTGTTATGATCTGGGAAGAAGCAGTCCTCACAGCTCATGGCCCAGCTAGTGCAGGGCCAGACCACACCAGGATTTGAGGTCAAAGCCCCTGCTGGGACTTCTCTGTGCGAACTTGATTCCCCTATATCCCCCGGGAAACCTGTGGCCCCAGATCTCCTCTGGAGACTCACCCACGCTTAGATAGAGTGCTCGGTTATTTCTCTATCTCCTCCCACCCTGGGTCATGAGCAACCCAGAGCTTACAGCGGGGAGAGGCAAGTAAGCTCCCAGGACCGGGTTTGAAAGGAACACTCTTTGAGTCCTATGGGAGTCTTCCGTCTTTGCCTCACGAGAGGCCTCTATCCATAGCACTTCAAACTGCAGGTTTGTGATTCTATTTGTGGGACCTGCAAAAGCAGGCACAGTAATCCGTGCTGTTGAAGTCCGGGGGTTGGTTTCCCACCAAAGGAGTGGAGGAAAAGAGGCTAGTGACAGCCAGGAGCCTCCAGGGCAGCTTGAGGGGATCTGGTCATGTTGTGTTTCTTGATGTGGGTGCTGATTGCAGGGCAGCTCATTTTTTTTTTATTTTTTAATTTTTTTTAATGTTTATTTTTGAGAGAGAGAGAGACAGAGCACAGTGGGGAAGGGGCTGAGAGGGAGGGAGCGAGAATCTGAAAGAGGCTCCAGGCTCTGAGCTGTCAGTACAGAGCCTGACCCGGGGCTCGAACTCACTAACCAGGAGGTCATGACCAGAGTTGAAGTCCCACACTTAACCTCCTGAGCCACCCAGGAGCCCTTATAGGGCACTTCTTCCTTTATATTTCATGGGTGCGCCAGAGTGGTTCATAAGAGCTCATTGTTACATTTCCCAAAATTTTGTGAACTGCCAGTTCATCACAACCATCGTCAAAAATTGAATTATAAACCTACAATCAAATACATTATATTTAAGATAGATGTAATAAAGACTGAAAACTCATCACTTGCTAATGATTTTACTGTTCTCTCTGCTCTTGAGATGATTCACATCCACAGTCTCTGCACGATGCAAAGTCCGATGTAATCACTGCTCCCGCACACTGCATTCCGACTGCATGCTGGGTGACATCGCATCAGCAGCCTGGAATGGGCCCTAGTGGCAGAACTGACACCATGGAAGTCAAGCAGATGCTGCAAAGAGTGGCTTGATTTATTGTGTTGTTGGTTGCCTCGCTTGAAGAAAGTGGAGCAAATGCTAGTAATGTAGATTCCATTTAAAAGTGCTTTGTGTCTGGGAACACCATAAAAGAAATCCGGGAAATACTCTTCCAGTCTTGGAAACCTATGATCTGGGTTAGCAAAGACAGTGTTCATATCATGGAAGAATGAGTGAAGTTCCAAAATACATCTTCACTGTGTTACTTTTCACTTCCTTGTCGTTAATGCAAATTAAAAATCAACCAATGTGCACTTCAGAACCGCATTTGGAAAGCTGGTTGTCAAGAGTTTACCAGGATGTGGCTCGTTATACTTCTGTAAAAAGTTAAAAACAAGCAGAGAAGCAGATCTGTGGATCTGTATGGCCTTCTGGTCAAAGTGTGATGAGTCTCACTTGTAGTTTTGTTTCATTTTCTTCACAAAATATAAGAACATTGGAGAAAACAAGTTAATTTCCCCCAAACCAAAACCTAGATAAAAAGCAATGGGCTCACCCATCTCCGAAGTCTTTGGAAACAACCTCGAAGAGGTACCTGTCAGGTCTTTGCCTGAGTGAGGGCTTCTCTTAGAGCTCTCTGGTAAGTAGTTCTTGGACCGCAGCCAGGCAGTTCTTAAGAGTTAAGTGTTCTTGTCCACTGGCTGACAACAGCCTTGGCTTTAAGTCTTTCCATTACCCTGAGAAAGTATAAAGGGGAACGCCACCCTGTGAGGGCGTCCAAGACTCCTTTCCAGCCACGTCTTCCCTGTGAAAAGGTTTTGAAGTTGAGCGTTGGTCTCATCACTTTGCTTTTGCTTTTTCTCATTGATGGCTTTGAATGGTTCTTCTGGTCTCTGTTGAGGCAGATGTGGTGATAAAAAAGATCTAGAGCTGCTTCCTGTTGTGTGTGTGTGTGTGCATGTGAGTGTGTATATGGGTGTGTGTAAGTGTGTGCATACGTGTGTGTAGCTTAGGTGTGCATGTATGTGTATGTAAGGGTACTGTGTATGTGAATGCATATGTGCATGTGTGTGGGTGTGGTGCACGTGCACATATGTAGTTTAGAAGAGTTGTTTCTAGGAGGATACAAGTCCTTTGCCTCTGGAGTCATCCTTCCTCATCATTAAAATCCTGTGCTCGAGAGGTACCTGTGTGGCTCAGTCAGTTAAGCGACCCACTCTTGGTTTCTGCTCAGGTCTTGATCTCACAGTTCATGAGTTCGAGTTCCGCATTGGGCTCTGCACTAACAGCGTGGAGCCTGTTTGGGTTCTCTCCCCCTCTCTCTGCCCCTCCTCCCACTCTATGTCTCAAAACAAACAAACAAACAAACAAACAAACAAACAAACGTTAAAGGTGGGGGGGCGCCTGGGTGGCTCAGTCGGTTAAGCGTCCGGCTTCGGCTCAGGGCATGATCTCACTGGTTCGAGCCCCGCGAGAGGCTCTGTGATGACAGCTCACGGCCTGGAGCCTGCTTCGGATTCTGTATCTCCCTCTCTCTCTCTGCCCTCCCCTGCTCGAGCTGCCTCTCTCTGTCTCTCAGAAATAAATTAAAAAAACATAAAAAAAATTTTTTTAAAAGGAAGAAAAAATAAAATCCTGAGCACGAATGTAAGGGTGGTTATGAAACCTACTTACAGCAGGGGGCAGTAGAGTGCAGCAGTTAAATACGTGGCGTTTGCACTGGCTTCTCCCAATCTTTCCCATGCACTTGTGATTATGCCTCTCTCATAAAGTTTTTGATCATGCACTCTCAAAGGTATGTAAAATTATTGGTAAATTACATATATAATTCCTATCCTAAATTAGAGACATACTTGTTGTAAAATATAATAAATTAAAATTAAAAATTGAGGAAATAGTGTGGCACCTGGCTGGGTGGCTCAGTTGGTCAAGATTCTGAATCCAGCTCAGGTCATGATCTTGCAGTTTGTGGGGTTCTCTGCCGTCCATGCAGAGCCTGCTTGGGAACCTCTGTCTCCCTCTCTCTCTGCCCCTTCCCCACTTGTGCTCTCTCCGTCTCTCAAAAATAAGTAACACTTTTTTTTTAAACTTAGGAGGGGTGACTGGGTGGCTCAGTTGGTTAAGCACCTTGACTTACCCTCAGGTCATGATCTCATGGGTTTGTGGGTTTGAGCCTTGTGTTGGGCTCTGTGCTGACAGCTCAGAGCCCGAAGCCTGCTTTGGATTCTGTGTCTCCCTCTCTCTCTGCCTCTCCCCTGCTCATGCTCGGTCTCTCAAAAATAAATAAACGCTAAAAAAATCATTTAAAAAATTGAGGAAATGGTGACATTAAGTTCAAAAATGCTTTGTTGAGGTGTGATCAACCATGAGCTGCACATATTTAAAAAAGTGCACAATTTAATACGTTTTGACATATGTATACGCCTATAAAACTATCTTGCCGTCAAAACAGTGAACACACCCATCACACACAAAAGCTTCCTAGTGTCCCTTTGTAATTGCCTCTTCTCACACTTCCTGCTCCTCCAGCCCTCCTCCATCCAGCAACCACCAAGCTGCTTTCTGTCACTATAGATTAGTTGCATATTGTGGAGTTTCATGGATGTGGCTTCAGCTAAGACGTACCTTTCTGGGGGGAGAGGAGTCTGGCTCCTTTTATTCAATGTAATTATTTTGATATGATACCCATACATAGACAGTCATGGATGAAAAGCATTAGGGTTGAAATATACTTTTAAAATCAGATTTTGTTGCATGGACCTCAAGTATATTGTAGTATAGAGGTGGAATTTAAGGAAAGGTATTAAGCAGGCTGTGTTGTAGCTTATGGGCAAGTAATAAATTGTATCATTTATCTTGAATGTATCATAGATAAGCTGCTATATAACGATTGCCACTTCAGATAGCTGTGAAATTAGGTGATTAACTAGCTGTTACTTAACCTTCTAATTTCTGTATAAGTCTAATTACATAAAATAGAAGTTGGTGTTTTGATTTTTTACTTTGCTTTTCTGTTTGGAGTGTCATTGTAACTACTGTATTGTAAATGATGGAAAATAATAGCATATGTTACAAAAAAAAGAAAAAATATATCTTGAGGATTTTTGTTATTTGTAAAAAAAAATAATAATAAATTAAAAAAATCAGATTTTGTTAATAAAATGCTTTCTGCTCTCAGACAGCAGAAGTTTGACTTTACATTCTGGATGCTAGACTCTATTTCCTTTTACGTTGAACTAAACAATTTTTATAATTCAATTTTTGAATACGGAATACATTCACATGGTCTAAAACCTAACCAGATGAGGGGCACCTGGCTGACTCTGTTGGTGGAGTGTGTGACTCTGGATCTTGGGGTTATGAGTTCAACCTCCACGTTGGGTATAGAGATTACTTTAAAAAATAAGTAAAATTAGGGTGCCTGAGTGGCTCAGTCGGTTAAGAGTTTGACTCCTGGTTTCAGCTCAGATTATGATCTCATGGTTCGTGGGTTTGAGCCCTGAGTCAGGCTCCATGCTGACAGTGTGGGATCTGCTTGGGTCTCTCTATTTCTCTGCCCCTCACCTGCTTGTGCTCTCTTTCTCTCTCTCTCAAAATAAATAAATAAGCTTTAGAAATAAATAAATAAAGGGGCACCTGGGTGGCTCAGTCAGTTAAGCGTCTGGCTTTAGCTCAGGTCGTGATCTCAGTTTGTGGGTTCGAGCCCCGCATCGGGCTCCGTGCTGACAGCTAGCTCAGAGCCTGGAGCTTGTCTTCATATTCTGTCTCCTTTTGTCTCTCTGACTCTCCCCTGCTCATGCTGTTTCTCTCTCTCTCAAAAATAAATAAAACATTAAAAAAAAATAATAAAAATAAATAAATGAATAAATAAATACAATTTAACCCCCCCAAACCTAACCAGATGAGAAAGTATAAGGTGAAAAGTCCCCCTTCACCTGCTGTGACCCACCCACCCAAGTTGCACTGTGCCTTCCCACCTTCCAGATAACCACTTGTATTGGTTTCTTAGGTATCTTCAAGGTTTATTTATGCAAATGTGAATACATATGTGTACATGTATTTATTTTGTATCCTCCCAACTTATCCCAGGAAGGATAGCATGTTTGTTGACAGTGATACACGCTGTATTGCACTTTGCTTTTTTCATTTGATCTAGCTTGGCCCCCTCTCGCTATCACTTTCTAGGAAGTGTTCTTTCTTTCTTTCTTTTTTTTTTTCATAGCTTCCTTGTGTTTTATGGCTCGGTACTTTATTTAACCCAATGGACACTTGGGTGGTTTCCAGGGTTTTGCTGGAAAAAAATGCTGCATCCAATAACCTTACCTCCATGCCATTGTACAAGTGCCCCAGTGTCTCTGTAATGTGAATTCTTAGAAGATGAGTTGCCAGGCCAGGGGTGACACATTTATAATGTTGATAGTCTCCCTATAGTCTCAACAGTGTTTACCCAGCTTTTGGATTTTTTCCAACCTCAAAAATAAAAAATGTTATCTGAGTATAGTTTTTTTTTTTTTTAATTAAAAAATTTTTTTTAATTTATTTTTGAGAGAGAGAGAAAGAGACAGCATGAGCAGGGGAAGGTCAGAGGGAGAGGGAGACACAGAATCCGAAGACAGGTTCCAGGCTCTGAGCTATCGGCACAGAGCCTGACATGGGGCTTGAACCCATGAACCATGAGATCATGACCTGAGCTGAAGTCAGATACCTAAGCGACTGAGCCACCCAGCGGCCCCAATCTGAGTATAGTTTTAAGTGGCATTTGTCTTCATAAGACTACAGTTAAGTTGGATGCTTAGTTTTTAAAAGTCTTGCCAATTGTGATGATTTCATAACATCATTACCTAGTATCTCAAGGCCTGAAACATGCAAACTGCCTGGCTTATGTAGTTTTCTTGAGCTTTCCATGAGAATGGAGATATTTATGTGTTTAGATTTTGACCCACTGCTTGCATCAAACCTGTGTTTTAAGTTATTTGAATCCCATTATATACCCAGAAATGAGGAAAACTAATAGTTTAAATTCTGTTGTCAGGAGATGAGGAAAATTACTCGTCAAAGCGTGTACGGTGATTTTTCTTTCATTATCTCATTATCTGACATATGTTATTCAGTTAGATGTATGGGTTACATCTACAAGTTTGTAGATACAAAACCATATATATTGTGTTTTGTGGTAATGGGTAACTTTCTCTGCACTTGCTTTTTGAATGACATATTGACTTAAGAACTCAATTTCCTGCCTAAGAGCAGTCTATTGTCCTGGATGAGAGCGTCTGTTTGCCTTAATTCTTACCGTGTAAGAATTACATGATAGGATGAGATAGTATGCTAAATTCTTTGCTTCACGCCTTCCAATGGCAAGGGAGGAATTCCTAGTTTATCTGCAATTTTACCTGGCCATGTACAACCTCTGTGGCCTCTTCCGGTTGAGAGAGAGCAAAGGTCGGTGTGGAAAACGCTTTGGGGATGCATGCCTCACCTGTAATTCTTACTTTGCAATAGCCCTTAGAGTCCCCGCAAAAGGTGTGGACCTAGGGAGTCATGTTTGCCTTAAAGTGACCAAGACTCCTTGGCCTCAGAGGGGACCAAGCATGGGTGCCTGACCCCAGCTTAGCCAAGTAGATCTATTCTCCTTAAAATCTGAATTGATGGAAAGAGAGTTTGGGAAGCCCTGAAACTATGAGACACTGTGAGATCCAGGCCAGAGCTGGTGCTGTGGAATACAAAGTCAAGGGCAAGTTTAAATTATGGAGCAGACAGGCATTGGGAGCCTTTTAGAGCATGCTCATCTGCAAAGGGAGAGAGAGGAATACCCAGAAAGAGGAAAGCAGGGATGGAGAATGGTCTGCCCCCAGAGGGAGCTGGGTAACTGCCTACTCTATGCTTTGTGAGATTCCTCTGATCCTGACACTAATACTCTTTTTCTTTACTTATTTAATGGATTCCACAAATCCTGAGCATTTGGATTATAAATATATGGGCCGCTTATACATTGGTGACAAAAGCATAAAATCATATACAGCAATGCAGGGAATACAGTCTATTGGAGCACAGTTGGACTCTATCTCCTCGGGTTAAATATTCACATGTTCTGTGATGGAGTGATTTCACTCCTTCTGCACCAGGAAAAACTCCTTCTCCCCAAGAGAAACTCTTTTTTCTTTTTTTTTAATTTTTTGAGAGAGAAAGAGAGCGTGAGCAGGGGAGGGTCTGAGAGAAAGGGAGACACAGAATCTGAAGCAGGCTCCAGGTTCTGAGCTAGCTGTCAGCACAGAGCCCGACGTGGGGCTCGAACCCACAAACTGTGAGATCATGACCTGAGTTGAAGTCGGACGCTCAACCAACTTAGCCACTCAGGCGCCCCAAGAAAGTCTTGAACAATGGGCAGGGTTGTTTGTATCAGCATTGCTTTGCAGACCGGAAGTGTGGATGCCCCCCAGTGGGAGAGTGGATGAATCAACTGCGCTATAATCACACCGTGAGTACTGGTCAGCAGCCCACACCGTGAATTTCAAGGACCTGTTACAACACAGCGCAAAGTCAGCAGCGTGACACAAAGTGAAAAAGCACAAGGGTGGGACCGTGTTTGTTTCATTTTTGGCTCTGATGCCCTCATAGGGACACGCCTGCTCAGTAACTATCGCTCACATGAATAAGTAGGAGGAACAGAGCTTGCGAGGGAATTGTTGATTAAACCCACCAGAGGGCGGAGACACACTGGCCTCTTCTCTTTGCCCTCTCATTGCCCCCACCCACTTTGTCCTTTCCTTCCGCTCTCCCCCGCCCACTTTTTTTTCCCCCAAGAGATGACCCAGTCCTACATTTTAGATTTGCTGTACTTTTTCACTGACTCTAGACCCTTGGACTCTGGTTTAAATAGCCTGAGGTTGGGCCCCTGGCATCTGGCATTTAAAAAAATTCCAGGTGATTCCAATGTGCTGCCAGGGTCACACATTTCCTTTCCTGGGGGTGTAGCTGTGTAATTTGTTTGTTTGTTTTTCTAGGAGCATGTGTTAAAACCTCAGCAAATTAGAACTAAAGGGAAGTCTGCTGGGAAAGACTTCTGAGACAGATATATCCTTTCTCTTAGGAGGCACCCCCACTTACATCCATACATGTTTCTGCCTAAGCAACTCTGGGGATTCACACGAAGGAGGAAGCAACCTGGTTGCCGCTAGGAATGACTGCAGGACAGGAGCTAGCAGGAGAAGCCATGCTTATTGTCCAGGAATCGCAGTGTTGCCACAGTGCCTAACCCCGGGGTGCCCGAAGGCTGTGGGGTTCAGTGGAGAGATGGGTAGAATGGCCTCAACCTAGCTCTGAGTCACACTTCCCTGCTGGGCTCCATACCACCTGAGCTCAGAGGTGCAGGAGGTTGGCCCCCCACCTCTGGGGCCACCACGTCCTGCATCTGCCTGCAAGCATGGGATCCAGTGAGGGCATCACCTCCCCTCTCCACTGGCTCTCTCCCCTCCAGCTGTACGTGTTCCCTGCCCTGCTCACTTCTCTGTCCCATAAGGTTCCTGTCTTAGGCCCTGTTCCCAGGAAGCAGAACCGGAGACAGGGATTCCTATTTGTGTGGTTTATTAAGAAAGTGAGGGAAGTAGGATGGGGCAGAGAATAAAAGTCAAGACAAGAATATGGTCTCACGGGGGCACCTGGGTGGCTCAGTCAGTTAAGCGTCTTACTTAGGCTCAGGTCACGACCTCACAGTTTGAGAGTTCTTGGTTTGAGAGTTCTTGTCCCGAGTCAGACTCAGTGCTGACAGCTCAGAGCCTGGAGGCTGCTTCAGATTCTGTGTCTCCCTCTCTCTCTGCCCCTCCCCTGCTAACTCTCTGTCTCTCAAAAATGAATAAACATAAAAACAAATTTTTTTTTAAGAACACAGGTCTATTTGCTCAAGTAAGGTCTATGGCTGTTTTTGCCCTACAATTCTGCAGATGAAATTCTTCCCAAAGCATCTCCCCTCTAATTTTTTTTAAAGATTTAATTTTTAAGTAATCTCTACACCCAACGTGGGGCTCTAACTCACAACCCCAAGATCAAGAGTCACATGCTCCACTGACTGAGCCAGTCAGGCACCCCAACATCTCTCCTTTAAATGCTTCCCCCCCCCAAAGATGTGGCCAGGAATACTGTGAAGTTGATTTAAACCTTACTTGTGTGCATGGAGCAGGAGTGGGTCCTAGCCTAGTGCTTTCCTCTAGGCTTGTGAGGATAGTGGGAGGGAGTTGTTAATTACTCTCCGGCCTGATTTACCTTAGTGGAGCGCTGACTCAGAGATTAAGGTTGGAGAAGCTCTTTCCAAGATCAACATCCCCAACTGGCCTGCGGTGATTATTGCAGATCCCCGGGACTCTCAGCCCTTCCTGGACAGAACTAACCCGGACTACAGCACAGCCTTACTCACAGCTGGCCTGCATGAGGGAGCATCGTGGTTTCCCAAACGCTTCAGTCCCCGGGAGGCATCTGAAAGCCTTCCTTACGCCCGTTTTGCAGTCCTTGGGGTATCTGAAAGAGAAGTAAGCACTTCTCAGATCAATATTTTCAAGGCTGATCTGATCCAAGCCTCTGCCAGGAGGCTTCGACTGGAGATTCACTATTTTTCCAGCTTCTCTCTCTCCAGAGTGGCTATGAACTTGAACCCTTGTAATAAATGGCTTATATTTTTTTCCTCTTGGAAATACGTGTAAATGTGTGATTGTGACGGGGGAGGATGGGATAATGATAGATTTAAAACTGGATACCTGTGGTGCCATTCCTTTACAGATGAGTTTCTCAACCTTTTTTCCACGACTGACCTCCCTTAAGGAGCATTTTTGGACTATTTTTCTCTATCATGAAATTTTAATAGTATGAAATTTTAAGACCACAGATACACTATATCTCTATTTGTGCTCTATATGTAGATCTGTGTTTTATACATAAAAAGAATAGGGTTTTTTGTCTGCTTGGGGGTGATATGTCCCCCACCGAGGATACATGCTTTACAAATAGTTCATAGCCACCCCCCTGGCAGCCTCCACTGGGTAAAAGCGGGAAGCGGGCAGTCTGGCAGGTGCTTTGAGAAATGTGAGCTAATGATGTACACTGTGTTTCACAAGGTGCTTGGTGCATGGGGAGTGCTAGAAAGAAGAGAGGTTTTGTTGTCGTTGTTGCCATTATTATTATATTAAGCTTGGTCATAGTGATGTGTAGAACCCTCCTCTCTGGACTGTGGATTCCATGGTGCTTGAGGGCTGGCCAGAGGTCCAAGGTGATGCGGGCTGGAACTTCCACCAGAGGCACCATGGGGTACATACGGAGGTGAACCAGGCCGGGAGGGGACTGTGCCCAGTGCACAGGCTGAGATGCCCCATTACACATGGGACCTGTGCTCCAGGTACAGCCAAGGTTGGGGGGTCTAGTGGCCTCTTAAACTTACGATTTCTCAGAAGCTGGGAACAGGATTTCTGGTTAAATCTGATTTTTAAGCACCGACTCCATTAAACATCAACAATTAAGCTGTGTGGACGAAACAAATGGCATGTAACCAAGTCATCCCGGCTGGTCCAGGGTTAATCGCATAGCTGGGATTCCCATCCAGGTCTTCACATCCCAGCTCCCCTCTACGGCTCACGACCCTCCCCACTCCACTCTTCTTTGGGGGTCCTCCAATGTCTCTTCTTCCAGGCCCTCCTGCCAGGGGAAGGAGCCCCAGGCTGCCCCGTTTGTCACTGGGGGATTTAGACGAATGGGTTCAGCTCCCCTACTCGCCCCCGCCCCTCCTCCGGCCCCCTTTCCAGATTGACGTGGATTCTGTCTGTGGATGTTAAGGTCGGGACCCCCAGCCTTACTCACCAGGAGCCACGAGTGGGGACCCGCCAGGCGGCCCCGGGCCGGGTGTCCCGCGGCGTGAGAACGCAGAGCCGGCGGGCGTGGGGCAGGCGGGGCCCTGGCGACCTCACCACCTCGGGATAAAACGCCCTGTTCGCTGTTCGCGCCGCCTCTCTGACCTCGCCACTCCGGGCATTGTTCTCTGTTCGCCTGGGTCGCGGGTGGGAGGCGAGGCACGCGGTGGGGGGTGACAGAGCTTGGCTCCGCGCCAGGCCTGCGGCCTTCGGCCCTGGGGCCACTGGGGCGGCCGCGCCCGAGCCGGAGGCGAGCCCGCGGCGCTGGGCGGTTCGGCA
>NC_043707.1:17273262-17288857 GCF_006229205.1 Suricata suricatta
AGTCCCAGTTCCTAGCCCGCGGCCCGGGGCCGCCCGGGAGGGTCCGGCGGCGGGTCACCCGCGCCCGCGGCCGCGTGACCCTTCCGCCCTCCGTCCCGCAGTCTCGCAGGCCAGTCTGCTCCGTCTGTACCACCGGTTTCGGGCACTGGACAGGAACAAGAAGGGCTACCTGAGGTGAGGGGCGCTGTCCCTAGGACCCTCCACTCAGCCTCTCTGAGCCCCTGCCTCTCTTTAACCCTCCGTCTCCGTTCTGTGCCCCACGCCTCCATTTCACTCGACAGCCGCATGGATCTGCAGCAGATTGGGGCTCTGGCCGTGAACCCTCTGGGAGAACGCATTATAGACAGCTTCTTCCCTGATGGGTGAGGCTTCGTTGGGGGTGGGGAGATGGAGGGAAAAACTTGTTGGGGGGGGGGAACTGACGGAGGCAGAGGAAGGGCCAAGGCGACCACTGCCTTTGTCTCATCTCCCCCACCCCAGGAGTCTGCGACTGGATTTCCCAGGTTTCGTCAGAGTCCTGGCTCATTTTCGACCCGTCGATGATGAGGACCCAGGAATGCGAGACCCCGACGACCCTGAACCCCTCAACAGCAGAATGAACAAACTTCGCTGTGAGTTTGTGGGGACCCACTCTTCCCCAAGCGAGACCCTAGATATACGGCACCAGTGAGATGCCCCAGGCACCTCCTTCTCATAGAGAGCCTTTAGAGGACCTCCCCTCCTCCTCCAGGGTGACCTTCTGCTGAAAGAGAACCAGGGAAGACCCACCTACCCTTTCCCCCCTCCATTCTCTTCCAGTCGCATTTCAGCTCTATGATCAGGACCGGGACGGCAAGATCTCCAGGCACGAGATGCTACAGGTTGGAAGGACGCCCGGGCCAGAGATGTGATGTGCGGAGCGTGGGTGGTTGAAGGGAAGAGTTGAGGGGATGGAGGGGGGGGGGGCAGATGACTGGAGTATTGAGTGAAAAACAGGGATTGGGTGAGGTTTCGTTTGGAAATGGGATGGGGAACAGTTGGGTATGAGGTTGGAAATAAATCAGTGGTTCTTTTATTTTTAAGTTTACTTATTTATTTTGAGAGAGCATGTCCTCATGCTCAAGTGTGATTGGGGGAGGGGCAGAGAGAAAGAAAGAGCATCCCAAGCAGCCTCCCACTGTCAGAGCAGAGTTCAACGTGGGGCTTGATCTCACAAACCGTGAGATCATGACCCAAACTAAGAGTAGTTCGCTCAGCCCTGACTGAGCCACCCAGATGACCCAATAGATCAGTGGTCTTTCACTGGGGTGATCTTGCCTTCTGAGTGACTTTGGCAATACCTAGAGATTTTTTTGGTTGTCACACCTGGGGGAGGGCAGTACTACTGGCATCTAGTGGGTGGAAATACAAAATGCTGCTAATCATCTTTTAGTACAAGGATAGCCCTCATTTCCCCCTACAACCAGGAGTTATCTGGCCCCAAATGTCAACACTGCTGAGATTTAGAATCTCTGGAGTAGATGTGGTAATGGGGATGGGTAGAACTGGGAATGGTGGGAGGTTGTGGTGGGAGATGGGAGGAGGTTGGGTTATAAAGCTTGGGATTGGGTAATGAGTTTGGGCACATTGTTGAGGTGACTGTGGGATAGTGAGGGACAGTAGGGGTTTGAGTGGAGAAGCAGTAGGGGAAATTACTGGGGGGGATATGGCAGGGAGGAAGAAATGGATGAGGGAGAGATTACAAAATTGGTAGCAAGATTTGGGATGATGTGGGCAAGTTTTGAGGGGTGGGGGCTGACTCCTCTTATGTGTGTCTGTGCCCTCGGCACCTCCCAGGTCCTCCGGCTGATGGTTGGGGTGCAGGTGACAGAAGAGCAGTTGGAGAGCATCGCCGACCGCACGGTGCAGGAAGCAGATGAAGATGGAGATGGGGCCGTGTCCTTCCTGGAGTTCACCAAGGTGAGAATGCCCTTAGGCCTGGGGAGTTGACATCAGGAGTGCCTAGGACAGATGGACATGGGAAAGGCAGTTGGAAGGAGGTGGGCAGAAGGAGAGGGGAAGCCAAGGAAGGGTGTGGCTTTGGGGATGGGAGAGGAGTTTGAAAGCCTAGAAGACTGGGCTCTTGACCACTGCCCATCTCTCCCCTGTCACCCCCCAGACCTTGGAGAAGATGGATGTTGAGCAGAAAATGAGCATCCGGATCCTGAAGTGACGCCCTTTGTGCCTTTGGCTGGCTTACACAGACCAGGTTGGCCTGGGATTTCTCTTCAGCCCCTGCAGAGTCAGGGCCCCAGTAAACTGTATTCTTGTGTCTAAGCTAAACTCTATTTACGCCAAGGAAAGAAAGCTAGAAGGGTGTGTACTGAATAAACTCTAGCTCATTTGATCTCAGATTCGTGAATCAGCCAGCGATCTTGTGGTTGTAAGCCACTGAAAACCCAATTTAAGGTGCCTTAAGTAAGAAAGGGATTTTATGGAGTTCATCCATTTAATTACTTCATGTAATTAAAAAGTTTGAAAGTATCTTCAGAATTCTGGAAAAGTCTGGAAGTGTCTTCAGGCACAGTTTGCTTCAACGGGCTTCTGTGATGCTATCAGGACTGTTACTCATTTCTCAATTGGCTTTCTTTTGTGTTAGCTTTATTCTCAGGAGGGCTCTTTCCTCATGGGGGAGGATGGCCACCAGCAGCTCCAGGCTTCCATCCTACTAGCCTATTGATCCAGTGGGAAGGGATTTCCTTTTCCAATAATTCTAAGCAAAGAGAATAGTCATTGGGCTAGGTGGGTTCTTGTCCCTAACGCCAGGGAAATGGACTGCTCTAATTGGCCTGGCCTGTGTCATGTGCTAAATGCTAAAGCCAGGAAATAAAACCTGAAGAGTCAGAGTGAGGTAAGGAGTAGTTGCTTAAAGGAAAATGAAGCGTCATGATCAGAAGAAGGGAATGCTGCCAGTCAGGCAAAACAAGAGATGTCCATTACTGTTAGGTTGACTCAGTGGAGGGATTCTTGAAGTCTGGCTTTTTAAATGGGTTTTCACTGATTCTGTGGGTACATGCCAGTGTGCTGGTGGTGGGCAGGTGGGGGAAGAGATGATATAAAAGTAATAAACAACACGTATCTCCCTAAGGTATGGAATTATTCAAAGATTTGGAGAATAATTCTATTTTTTCATGATAAGATGTTCAAATATTGATATATCACAGAATACAGTACAAGAATCACATAAAACTATGATGTTCTGGGATGCCTGGGGGCTCAGTTGGGTGAGCATACCATTCCTGATTTGGGCTCAGGTCATAATCCCAGGGTCATGAGATCAAGCCCTGCCCTGGGCTCCATGCTGAGTGTGGAGTCTACTTAAGATTCTCTCTCTCCCTATGTGCCCCTGCTCTTTCTTTAAAAAACAAACAACCCCCCCCCAAACCTGTGAGATTCTATGTGTATAGCAAAGTGTTCTGGCTGTACCTATGGGAGAGGCTGTTGGCAGCCTGCCCATATCTCCTTCCAGGACTGCGCTGGACTTGTCTGGTATCAACACATAAGGGTCGACCATGGCTTATGGCTTCCAGCGATATCATATTGGTAGCTTGAATCGGCTGTAGCGGGGATGTTTACAGCATGGACATTGGCAAATGCCGTGAGTCAGGGTTTTTCTGCTGAGAAGAGCCCATTATTAAACATTTATTAGCACATCACCTGCTTGGCATTCACCGTTACTGTACATGTTAGTGGCTTCTATTTTACATCAGCTTTATTGAATTGTAATAGGTGTACAAAAACCTGCACATAATTAATATATAATTATACAATTTGATGAGTTTGGACATAGGTATACACTCATATTACCATCACCACAATCAAGGTAATAAACATCCATCATCTTGAAAATTTCCTTGTATCACTTGTGGTATTTGTGTGTGTGTGTGTGTGTGTGTGTGTGTGTGTGTGGTTAGAACACCTAACATGAGGTCTACCAGCTTACCAAATTTTGAAGTGTACAAAACCATATTGTTAACTGTAGGCACAGAAGATCTCTGGGACTTTTACTCATCTTGGTTAACTGTAATTTTATAGCTGTTGGACAATAGCTTCCCTTATCTCTCTCACACACCCCTTGATAATGACCATTCGATTGTCTACCTCTATGCATTTGACTCTGAGCTGCCTCATAGGAGAGGAATCATATGGTGTTTTTCCTACTATGGCCAACTTGTTTCACTGATACCCTCTACACCCATCCACGTTGTCACAAATGATAGAATTCCCTTCTTAAAGACCGAATAATATTCCACTGTATGCATATGCTACATTTTCTTTCCACTTATCTATGTCAGTGGACATTTGGGTTGTCAATAATCCTGCAATGAACATGGGAGTCCATTTACCTCTTTGAGATAGTGATTTCATTTCCTTTGGATATATACCCAAAAGTGGGGTTGGTGGATCCCATGGTTGCTCTATTTTTTAATTTTTTGAGAAAACCAGATAGCTTCTTCCCACAGCACAGATGATACTCTGCCCATGGACTTTGTCTGGCATAGGCCTGTAGTTAGTTTATGTGGGGGCAAGTTGAAATGCTGGAGAGTTAATGTCCCCAGGAGCAGCTCTCAGCCAATGACAGGTGGAGATAAATTACCCAGATTATCCCCGTCTGGCTGGACGGTTTATAGGCATGTTCTAGTCACTCTTGAAATCTCTAGCAGGTTTGAGCCCCGTGGGGCTGCTTATTAAAGCACCCTGTATTGGGTCCTTGCCCCCAGTCTCATCCCCACTCTCTGACCTGTTTCCTGGTTCCTCTCACAGATAAACAATTTGCCCTCCAATCCTTTTACAGGGTGCTTCTGGGGAAACCCAGCAGAGGACATAGGAGACCATCCAGAACACACATTCACACTTTATTTTAAATTTAAAAGAAATAGAGAAATAGAGGGGAAATGGAGTGGGGAAAGGGAAAAGGGATACGGAAGGAGGGAGAGGTATCTTTCTTTTTTTTCAAGTTTATTTACTTATTTTGAAAGAGTGGGAGCATGCACAAGCAGGGGAGGACCAGAGAGAGAGGAGAGAAAGAAAATCCCAAGCAGGTTCCGTGCTGTCAGCACAGAGCCTGATACAGGGCTCAATTCCATGAATCAGAGAACATGACCTGAGCTGAAGTCAAGAGTCATTCACTTAACTGACTGAGCCACCAGGCGCCCCAAGATATCTTTCCTTTTTTTTTTTTTTAATGTTTATTTTTGAGAGAGCGAGAGACACAGAGTGCGAGCAGGGGAGGGGCAGGCAGAGAGACAGGGAGACACAGAATCCGAAGCAGGCTCCAGGCTCTGAGCTGTCAGCACAGAGCCCAACACGGGGCTAGAACTCACGAACCATGAGATCATGACCTGAGTGGAAGTAGGCCACTTAACCGATTGAGTCACTCAGGCACCCCAAGCTATCTTTCTTTATAGCAGGTCTTTTTTCCACTATAGTTTCTCAAATTTTCCTGATGGTAAATATTTGATTAAGAAGTTTAGACCCTTAGGCTCCATTTGAAAGCTTCTGCGTCTACAGGGAAATCCATATTTTTAGTATGTGATTTTGATGGAGGTTGAAGGACTAAACTTGACAGCTCTATTAAAAGTTCTCCAACATCCAGGGGTGCGTGGGTGGCTTGGTCAGTTAAGCATCTGACTTCAGCTCAGGTCATGACCTCGAGGTGCTTTGGATTCTGTGTCTCCCTTTCCCTCTGCCCCTCCCCACTTATTCTCTCTCTCTCTCAAAGGTAAATAAACTTAAAAACCAAAAGCATTCTCCAACATCCACAAAACTCAGAGCATTCCCCTTGCCCACAGGCTCTTGGGAAGGCCTCCCTGCCATTTGCACCCACACACGCTCTGTATCGATGGTCAGTGCTACTGATCTAACAAGGGTTCCTGGAGGACCCAGTACGAGGGGGTCCCCAGGACTCTACTCCGTATTCTAGTGGATGGAAGGGTACATTAGCAAGAAAGCCTCCTGATCCAGCACAAGCTCAGGAGGTTGGAGACTTTTGTCATGGGGGAAGGAGGGTGTTAGGCTGATTGGGGTAGCACAAGCTTACCTTACCTCTAAGATTTAATAGATGGAGGCAGAGATGGGAGGAAAGAAAGAGACCAGGTTATGGAGCCAACAAAGCCTTTACTGGGATCTGTGATTCCCCGGCGAGGTCCCACGACCCGGGGAGTGGGGAGTCAGGGAAGGCGCGCCTGATAGGCGGTGGGGGGGGTGTTTATGGGTGAGGGGGTTCTGGGTTTGATCTTGGGAGGGCAGATTATCAAATAAGGGCATTTCAGGGACGTGGTAGGATGGAATTGGTTGCCTCCTCTGTCAGGGTGATGGGAAGCTGGAGCTTCATGATTGGCTGTTTTCAAACTGGCGCAGGACCTTCCAGGTCTGCAGGTGAGGGGCGGGGGTCGTCTGTGCACGTGTTCTCCTCCAGCCCCCAGAGAAATGGCCCTCGCCACCTTAAGGTGACTCTTACATTACCCTCTTTTTTATTTTTTATTTTTGATGGTAATACCATACCTTTACTGAGATAGTCACTGTCCTATATAGCATGGGTGGTTATATTTTTTCTTCACTGATTACATAGTTTAAGGTCCTTGAAGTAAAGACGTGCTCTGGAAAAGGTCATCCTTATCAGTACAGTAGTAAATAACAGGAACAATCAAGTCATTACAAGAAAGGAATTCCCTAATAATAGTCTGGTTTTAAGCATAAGATAAGCCTGAAGAATTCTGTGAGGAGATTTACATTCCTTAAGGCCCTTCATCAGTTATTCAAGGGTAAGATACTCATCCATTAACAAGCGAATCTTTGGCTGGGGATTGTGTTTATTCCCAACAGCAGACAAAGAGCTAGAAAACAAAGTAAGGGAAGGTCACTGACTGACCCAAGTTGATTCAAAGCCCAAAAGTATATACCTCTTTGCAAAGCAATGAGAAAATCATAGGATGAACAGAAGTCACATGTGCAGCCCAGGAGGCCAAATATTGTTTGAGGTTTTTTTTTTTTTTTTTTTTTTTGCCTACTGGGCCCCAACATTTCCCCCTTTTTTACTTAAAAGAAATAAGATCAACAATAATATAGCCATGGACATACCAATTGTAACCATCATAGAAAGAAGACTGAAATTTCTGATTTACCTTACCCTCTTGATATCAACTCGGATAGAGTTGCTGTGGATACGTTCATTGAAGTGGAGGGGGGAGCCTGGTGACCACTGTGGGGACCCCTGGGCTCTGAGCAGCAGTTGCTGAATTTAAGTGATTTGTTTGCCACCTTGATTATTGTTGTCATACAGTACCTAGGCTTGGTCATTATTCACTTATTATTTGCCTATAAACAGACTCAGTTAAAATGGATACATTTGGGGCACCTGGGTGGTTCAGTCACTTAAGCGTCCAATTCTTAATTTCAGCTCAGGTCGTGATCTCGGTTTGAGTCCAGCTTTGGGCTCCATGCTGGCAGTGCCAATCTTGCTTGGGATTCTCTCTCCCTGCTCACGTGCTCATGCTCTCTCTCTCTTTCTCTCTCAAAATAAGTAAATTAACTTTAAAAAAATAAAATAAAAAAGTAAAACAGATACATTTGAGCTTATAAAGGAAACTATAAGATTTAATAGATGGAGGCAGAGATGAGAGGAAAGAAAGAGACCAAATTATGGAGCCCAGAAAGTCTTTATTGGGATCTGCGATTCCTGGGCAAGGTTCTGTGACTCCAGGAGTGGGGAGTCAGGGAGCGTCTGGTACGGGAGGGGCGAGTATTTTATGGGTGAAAGACTTCCGTGCGGGTCCTGGAAGGGCAGACCACCAAATAAGGGCACTTTAGGGACGTTGCGGGATGGGATAGGTTGCCTCCTCTGTCAGAGTGATGGGAAGCTGGGGTTTCAAACTGTGCCCCGGGACATTCCAGGTCTGCAAGTGAGGGGTGGGGGTCTTGGTGCACGGTGTTTTTCTCCAACCCACAGCAAAATGGCCGCCAGTCACCATGTCAAGGTGACTCCCAAGGTGACTCTTACAGAAACTAGACATCACTGCTGTAAATTAGACACCAGTACCAATTGCCATCAGTAAATAACTGTACAGAAGCAGTAGATACAAAGACCCCCCCCCCCCCCACACACCAAAATGTCAGAAAGGGAGATTGGCACTTGCTGAAGAGCTGTAGAAACAAATCAGCACCAAACACAGCTTCTCTGTCTTGATCTGAAGGACGGGAAAAAATTTGAGAAGGAAATGGCCTTCTCACCGTGAGATTCAGTGATGCTATTTAAAACTGCGAGGTTACCCTGTGTGCGAGTCGTGTGTCCTCCACACTGCGGGAACCATGGGCTGAGGGGCACTATAAAGAGGCAGCGGCCAGTGGGCTGGACATCCCGGTCCTCAGGCTGGCTGCTGGTCTGATCGGGTGTGAAAGAGATTGGCCACGGAAATGGAGTCCACTCACTAGATCAGATCCAGGGAAAGGCAGAAAGGTGTTATGTTAAAGAACTTACTACAGAGCTGGAGATGTTGTGAGCACCGGCTTTCTGCCGGCAAGGTCCCCAGGGAGGGGCTGGAGGCAGCTCTAGGCTGGTGCTGGGGACCCTCCCTTGAGAGGGGCATCCAGAGGGGTGTGGGACAGCTGTCGGCACTGTCCCAGCTCGGTCCATCAGGGTTCCTTTGACGGGCTTTAGCTGACCTGGAATTCTCTGGATCCATATACACAGCCATCAACACGCCCTGAAGAAAAGATGAGAGTTCCAGAGGGAAGCTCCTATCCTTGCCAACATGACGGAACCTGAGACAGGGTGTTAGGGAGCCCTGGGGATGGCGGCAAGGAGAAGAATCTTGGTAGTAACGTTGGATACACCTAATTATGGCTGCCACTGCCGCTTTTTAACTGATCAGGGAAACAGTTAAGAGAAGAGTCATGAACTTGACTCTCAAATACAAGGAAACTCTGGGTTGTCCTCAGCCCCACCCAGCCAACACCAATAAAACTCTCCTGATGTTTGAGAAGCAATATACAGGCTTGATTTCTGGTTATAGACCTTGTGAATCAGTATGGCTCGGTTGAACAGGCCTTCAGTTTGAGAGTTTTATTAGGCCTGAGATTGAATCTGCGCCCTTCTAATTACTCACTGTACAACTTGGATAAGTTGCTTTGCCCTTCAGGGCCTCACCTTCTATTATCTGTGAAACAGATGTTAGCAGCTACCTCAAGGAATTGTCTCGCCTTGTCCTTTCAGTAGCTGGCTGCCCCTCCCCCCCAACACTTCAGCTGAGGCCCTTGGCCCCGTCTGTGAACTAGGACTCTGGTCTGTATCAGCCAGGATTCTTCCCATTGTTAACTGGCTTATGAAAAATAGGAATTTATTGGTTCATATAACTGAAAGAAAAGTCCAAAGGTAGGCCAGACAAAGGAGAGTCTCGAAAGCTCAGAGATGTCATTGGAAAGCAGCCTTTCCATCCCTCACCTCTGCTTTCCTGTGTTGGTTTAATTCCTAAGCAGCAATCCCAATGAGAAGACAGCCTCTCTTCCCCCGCAGTCCTGTCCAATGTCTCAGAAGGGAGCCTCCGCCTACTCGCTGTAGCCAGGTGGATGGGCCACTCTGATTAGCCAGACCTGGTCACGTGCTCACCCAGGAACTGGCAATTGCAAGCTCACTTGGACCAAATGCAGTGTGTGTGTGTGTGTGTGTGTGTGTGTGTGTGTGTGTGTGTATTCCCTAAAGGAAAATCAGAATGTAGTTGCCAGAAGAGGGCTGCATGGTGGGCAGACAGAATCAACAAATAACTACAGAAAAGTTAGGGAGTTCTTTTTGTTACAAAAAACAGAATTACCAACTAACAGTGCCTGAAACAATGAAGATATTAATTTCACACAAGATGTTTTTGGTGGTAGGCAGTCCCAGATTGTTGAGTGGTACAACAATTTTATCAAGGATCCAAGATCTTTTCTCCTTCCTTTTCTCAGGATATTGGCATTTAATTCTCCAGGTTCTTTATAAAGATTTTTTATTGTTTGTTTATTTTTGAGAGAGAGACAGAAAGAGAGAGAGAAAGAGAGAGAGAGAGAGAGAGAGAGAGAACAAGTGGGGAAGGAGCAGAGAGAGAGAGAGAGACACAGAATCTGAAGCAGGCTCCAGGCTCCCAGCTGTCAGCACAGAGCCCAAAACAGGGATCCAACCAGTGAACTGAGCCCCCCAGGTGTCCCTCTTCTCCAGTTTGTTGTTTCTTGGTTGCAAGATGGCTGCTGTGGCTGCAGCCATCACATCTTCACGGCAACAGTGTCTAGAAGGCAGCTAAAGATAACCCCTTTCACTGTCCCTCTCTTTTGGTCATTGAGGACAGTCTTTCCCAGAAGTACACTGCCTTCATAGACTACCCTACACTTGTCACTGTTCAGAACAAGAATACCTCTAGGTATAAGGGAGGCTGGAGAAATGAATATCTGACATTTTCAGACGCTAACATGGGAAATAGGTTTTACTACTACTGATTAAAGGGAAGAGAGATAACAGCTACATGGTGCATCACATTCTAAGTGTGACTGTGGTAGTGAACACCCCCTGGGTGGCTTTCAACAGCGAGAGTTAATTGGTTGCTTATGTTCTGTGTTGTCAGACATCTGCTCCACATGTCTTCATGCCCCACGCTGCAGGGGCAGCCCTGTCCGGGGTTCTCACGGCAGAATGTAAAGCACAACTGGTGCGAGAAACATGGAGAAGTTTTGGCGTGGACCTGACATGACTTGTCTGCTTGGGTACCACCACCAAAGTGTCACATCCCAGCCTGACGCTGACGGGGCAGGAAAATTAACTCCTTTCAGAAGGAGCCACTGCCTATCATCTGCTTCTCTGGTTACCTGTTGCTGTGTCAGCAGCAAATCACCCTAAACTTAGCAGCTTCAAACCACTGCTGTTTTATTGTACCTGTTGATTTTGTGGATCAGGGATTTGGGCAGGGCTTGGCTGGACACTTCCTCTGCTGCCTGTGGTGTTGACTGAGGGTGTTCTGTGGTAATGAACTAGGGGATGGTCTGTAGGGTCTGATTTGACTTTACTCGCAGATCTGGCACTTTGGTGGCGAGACCTTGAAGGCTGGGCTCTCCAGCATGGCCATTTGAAGGTCGTAGACATCTTCCCTGGCAGTTTGGGGCTCCCACAGACAAGTGTCTCGAGACAGGAAGTGGGACAGCCCAGGCCTGAAACTGGCACATGACTTCTGCCAAAATGTATCAGGATGAAACAGTCATAGATCCTACAAGAGGAGGGAATACAGACTGCCTCTCTGAAGCAGAGAAGGATTAAAAACGTTATGGCCATCTTTTCCTTGCCACAAGTGGCCACAGGTGCAGATGCATAACCTTACAAGGAAGGGAAGTAGATTTTTTTTTAAAGGTTTAATTTTTAAATAATCTCTACACCCAACGTGGGGCTTGAACTCACAGTCCAGAGATTAAAAGTCCCGTGCTCCACCGACTGAGCCAGCCAGGTGCCCCAGGGAAGTAGACTTCCTAAAAAAATAAATTTTGGGGGGCACCTGGGTGGCTCAATCAGTTAAGCATCTGACTCTTGATCTCAGTGCAGGTCATGATCTCACACTTTCAGGGGGATCCAGCACTGTTTCCAGCTCTAGGTGAGGGAGCCTGCTTGGGATTCTCTTTCTCAGCCTCTCTCTCTGCCCTTCACCTGCTCGTGCAACAACCCCCCCTTCACAAAAATAAATAAACATTACAAAAAATATTTTTAATGAAGTTTGGGAGGTGGATGAGGGGATGGAATAAATGGATGATGGGGAATAAGGAGGGATCTTCCTGTGGTGACCTACAGAAGTGTTGAATCACTAAATTCTACACCTGAAACTAATATTACACTGTATGTTAACTAACTGGAATTTAAATAAAAACTTGAAAAAGAAAAAAAATAATAAAAAGTGAATTTTAAGATGAGTTTCACCTTAGCAATTCACGTTTAGCATGACACGATTATTATTATTTTTTTTTCCTGCGAAAAGCTTTATTGTTTCCATTTGGTCCAGGTTGAAAAACAGTGTAGTGGCTGCGGAGGAGGCCGAGGCACAAGCCCTGGCACCTGGGGGCCCCTCGAAGACTGCGGGCTCCAGAGGCTCCTAGTCCTTCCAGGTCAGCTTGGGGGCCAGCCAGCCTGCCGGGGTGAGTCAGGAAGTCGCCATCTCCTTGCTGAGTTTCACCTACTTATCCAGGAAGTGGGTCTCCAGGAAGTGGGCCTCCAGGAAGCAGGAAGTGCGTGAACCGAACCCAGAGCGCAGATCCAAATGTGCCTGCTTCCGGTCCTTCTGCAGAACCAGGGCGGCTTCCCTGGCGTCGGGGGCTTTACCCCGCTTATCCGGAAGGCCGCTGAATGCCCGGGAAGAGTCCCTCTAGCAGGTGTTGCATCTTCTAAAGAGGTTGCACTTCTCATAGCCGAATCAGGAGGTGAGGCCCTCGCCCTGCAGAGCCGCGCTCTAGGCCCTTGTGGAAACAGAGGGCCAGAGGGAGGTTGGCGTAGGAGGCTCATAAGTGCATGTCCGCCAGTGGGTGGACGCGGCTTCCACCCCGGTGGAATAATTCTCGTGAATGTGGGAGCTCGTGGTTGATCTGAAATAAGGAGGTCGGCTCAGAATAGGGCGTTGGCTGGTCCGGAAGGCCGAGGGTGGTGGAGACGATGGCTCTGAAGGTTGCTGCTGGGAAAAAGATAGGAGGGAGGTCCCGGGCTGATAGAAGGGGTGTCCCTCAATCTCTTCCTTCCAAAGGCTGTGGAAGCAAGAGACAACTGGGGGACCACCGTCCGGGCACGCTGCCATGAAACGCCAGTTATTAAAACATGGTTATGTTAGTTAATATTGATCTTGAAGCCAAAATAATGAAAACCCAGTTAACTATTAAACATAACTCTTTTTTAAAATGTGTAATTATTTTTGTGAGAGACAGAGCCTGAGTGGGGGAGGGGCAGAGAGAGAGGGAGACGCAGAATCCAAAGCAGGCGCCAGGCTCTGAGCTGTCAGCACAGAGCCTGACTCAGGACTCGAACCCATGACCAGGAGATAGAGCCAAAGTGGTAGGGTTAACCGGCTGAGCCACCTGGGCGCCCCTAAATATAACTATTAAACATAACTAATAGTTAACTATTTAACATAACTGTATTTTCATTATCTTGTTTTCACATGTTAGCATATGATAACTGTTTAGCTTATAGTTGCTTAAATAGGGGCACCTGGGTGGCCCAGTTGGTTAAGCCTCTGACTTCAGCTCAGGTTATGATCTCATGGCTTGTGGGTTCCGGCCCCCCATCCCGCTTTGACAAGTCAGAGCCTGCAGCCTGCTTCAGATTCTGTGTCCCTCTCTCACTCTGCCCCTCCCCTGCTTGTGCTCTCTCTGTCTCTCTGTCTCTCTCGAGTAAAGAAATATTTTAAAAAATTAATAAAAAATAGGTTAAATAATTAATATTTATCATGCAACCAAAATAATCAAAACAGTTGGGATACTGTTACAGAAAGATCAATGGGACAAAAAAAGAAAGTAGAAATATATACAAACACACCCAGTACAGTATAATTTCACATGTTTATATATTAGATTACCAAATCACATCATAAAATGAAATAATAAATGGCTTAGAAAAAAGATATAAATGAATACTAATATAATCTTGAGGTGCCCATGTCTTTTCTAAGAATAATCACCAAGGAAAGTATTAATAGTGTTAACCATATAAAAATTTAACATTTCTGTATCTCCAAAGCAACACTGAAAAATGTAAAGGCAGAGGACAGACTGGAGAATTATTTGCATTATGTCTATCAGACAAGGGGTTAAGATCTTTTACATATAAATAGCCCTTGCAAATGTATTAGAAAAAGATGAACATCACATAGGCGAGGATATATGAATAAGAAGTTTTTAAAAAGAAATATCCCAAAGTGTGTAAAAATGTCCAGCCTCAATGCTGATTAAATTCTAATTGAAATCATGATTCTTCTAAGGATCACATTTGGTTTCATAACTTAAAAGCCTTAAAAATGGCCATACTCTTTGATCCAGAACTTACATTTCTAGGAATTTATCCTAAGTAAATAATTTGACCTACAGGCGGGCACCTGGTTGGCTCAGTTGGTTAAACGTTGACTTTTTTAATATTTAAAAATGTTTATTTTTGAGAGAGAGAGAGTGCTGAGGCACGCACAAGTAAGTGGGGTTGGGGGTGGGGGCGGGATGGGCAAAGAGGAAGAGAGAGAATCCCAAACAGGGACACAGGGCTGGACATGGGGCTACACAGGGCTGGGCTGGACACCACACCTGTGTGTGAGATCATGACCTGAGTAGAAATCAAGAATCTGCTGCTTCACAACTGAGCCAACCAGGCACCCCTACAATAAGACATTTATTATGGGAGCAGGGAATCGGTGGTAACGTAACCAGTATGCAAGTGGGTGGCTTTTTGGAATCTGGTGCTGGGCGTGAAAGTCAGCACGGTCACCAGTTGGGAAGGAAAAATACATACGAAGTGGGGAAATGCAAAGATGAGCGGGAGTCCATGAGGACAGCATGGAACATACAAGGACAAACTGGAACCTGCGTCTATTACCACCTCCAACATTGATGGTGTGGGTGACACGCATCACATGCACATGACCCAGGTATGGAGAAGCAGAAGGACACCCACGGTCGCTGGGGCAGCTGCAGGCATGCCTGGTGCCCCACGCCAAGGAGATGAACCAGCAGATCAGCTTCCCACTGGGGGAAAGGCAAGAGGTGCTATACACCCTACAGACCATAAACATGGCTGCTGCTCCTCCTCCAGTTGCCAAACCTTGCACACATTCTGCTCCTGGCCAGTTGTAGCCCAGACCATAGGGAAGGGGATTCTTAGACATGCAGTCCTGGCTTAGCTAAGCTAAAAGAAGATGAAGCCGCCACAGTGGGATTGGTTAAAAATAATATGACAGGGTGCCTGGGTGGCTCAGTCAGTTAAGTGGCTGACTTTGGCTCAGGTCATGATCTCGTGGTTTGTGAGTTCGAGCCTCGCATTGGGCTCTGTGCTGACAGCTTGCAGCCTGGAGCCTGCTTCCAAATCTGTGTCTCCTCCTCTCTCTGCCCCTCCCCTTCTCATGCTCTGTCTCTCTCTGTATCAAAAATAAATTTAAAACAAAAATGAAAGTCTAATTGGGTCAACTCCTCTCCTTTCAACTCTGAAACAGTTTCCCTCAATACGTGAGGTCTATTTTGGCAGCTTCACCGGCCCTCAGTGATACAGATTACATCTGCAGCCCTTGCAGTTTCTTCCCTTAGTCTTTTTTTTAATCAATTTTTTAATAGTTTATTATCATATTGGTTTCCATATAACACCCAGTGCTTCTCCCCACACGTGCCCCCCTCCATTACCATCACCCCCTTCCCTCCCTCCCCCTCCCCCTTCAGTCCATGGTTCGTCTTCAGTATTCAGTAGTCTCCCATGATCTGTGTCCCTCACTCTCCCCAGCTCTCTTTCCCCCTTCCTCTCCCCTTGGTCCCCTGCCAGGTCTCTCCTGTTAGACCTATGAGTGCAAACATATGGTATCTATCCTTCTCTGCCTGACTTATTTCGCTTAGCGTG
>NC_043707.1:17288957-17298571 GCF_006229205.1 Suricata suricatta
CTTAAATATTTATTGTTCTGTGCTCCAGGGGTGCTAAACCCTTCAGGTTTTTCCTCACTGGTACCACGTGGTTGCTCACAGACTCAGGCTTTCCTCTTTACTTGGACTGTCTTTCTTCTCAGACTTTGCCTGGTTAGTTCCTACTTACTATTCAAGACCTTTCCTGGTAGTGCTTCATTGAGCCATTTGTACCTCTGTAGTTCCTGAACTGTCTGAACATTAAAATAAATTATCCGAGAAGCTTAAAAAACTACATACTTGGGCTTCACCAGAGTTGCAGAGGTGGGGCCAGGAATGCCGTAGATCATTTTGGAAATAGATTTGTCTGCAGGTAACAGAGGATGCAAAATAACAACGGCTCCAACAAAATTGATGTTTATTTCCCTCCCACATACACATTGAAATTAATATAATAGCTCTACACTGGATGTCGGTTAGGAGGCCAGACTCCTTCTGCATTGTTACTCTGCCATACCCAGGACCTTCTCTCTCTGTGGTCCAAGATGGTGCACTGCTCTGTCTACCTTACGGCCAGTGGGAAGAGGGGAGGTGAAGAGGCAGGGTGAATACCTTCCACTGCAGTGCACTGCTTGGAAGTTGTGTACATGACTTCCCCTCATACCCACTGGCCAGAACTCAGTCTCCTTAGATGCCAGAGGGGCTGGGAAATGTAATCTTTATTCTGGACGGTCAAACGCAAGCCAAAAGTTTTTTTTTGTTTTTGGTTTTTTTTTTTAAGGAAGAAGAGGAGAATGGATCTGGGGGACAAACAGCAATGTCTACCGTAGTGTGTCTAAAAACTCAACTTCCCATAAGATAGCTTCTTTCAGGTCTGAGTGTTTGGAACTACTAGAAGCTTCTTGGAGTTGTCCCAACCAAAAAGGGTATCATATCAGTGTTCATCATGTTGTTTTGGAAGAGCCTCTTTTTGATGGCCTTCACCTGAGGGTGTGGCCTCCTTCGGGGCAGGAACCATATCTGCGTTTTTGAGCCTGACTGGTGCAGAGTAGATGCTCACTAAACTTTGTCGCAGGATTGGAATGGTGTGCCCATATATCCCATGGGCATAATATACATTTTTAAATTTCTTTCTAAGTGATGGCCAAACTTTTCTAAGAGTTACATTGCTCAAAACTACAGTATTTGAAATGTTATTTTTTTATTTAATTGTAACTATAAAGGCATAATAATTATGGCTACTTCTTATTGCACTAAGCCCGCCACAAGCATCAGGTCATTTAATTCTTACACTAAACCAATAACTTAGTTTCTTTAAAATTTTTTGATATTTATTTATTTTTGAGAGAGAGAGAGAGAGAGAGAGAGCGAGCTCACAAGCAAAGGAGGGGCAGAGAGAAAGGGAGACAGCTCTGAGCTGTCAGCACAGAGCCCGATGTGGGGCTCTAACTCATGAACTGTGAGCTCATGACCTGAGCCAAAGTCGGACATTTAACCGACTGAGCCACCCAGGCGCTCAAGTTAGGTCTTTTATTAATGGCACATGGATATGGAATACTATTTTCAGGGTTATGTATCTACTAAGTGGTGATTTCTGTGGTTTCTTGCTCTTTTTATAAATGCTTGTTTACTAATTTTGAGGGAAGGGGCAGAGAGACAGGGAGATAGAGAATCCCACGCAGAGAGCTCCATGCAGGACTCCCATCGTTTTTTTTTTTTTTTAATATTTTATTTATTTTTTTATACAGAGAGGGACAGAGCATGAGAGGGGGAGGAGCAGGGAGAGAAGGAGACACAGAACTGGAAGCAGGCTCCAGGCTCTGAGCTAGCTGTCAGCACAGAGCCTGACACGGGGCTCGAACCCACGAATGTGAGATCTGACCTGAGCCGAAGCCGGAGGCTTAACCGACTGAGCCACCCAGGCACCACCAGGACTCCATCTTAGGAACCATGAGATCATGACCAGAACCAAAACCAAGAGTTGGCTGCTTAACCCACTGAGCTACCCACATGCCCCATGTGGTTCTTGCTCTTAAACATTAAGCCATTCTCTCTATTGAGAAGTTGTTGGTTTCCAATCACAGAGGTGTTTCTTTTAATTAAACATTCTCCTGGATTTTTTTCCCAACTTTATATATGAATTCTCATTAATTACACTTTACTGTATACTAGTTGGATATTGATAAATATATCACTTTGGCATATTGATTATTTTAAATTAAAATTATTTAAAAACAGCCAATGCCAACTGGACACGCTGACCTCTCCCTTCCACCTGAAAGCAATTTATTAATTTACTAATTAGGGAATTTACTAATTCCCCTTGTGGAAAGTGACGTCCCTGTACCTGGAAGAGATGGGGAATTCAAGACCGAGAAGACTGTAGAAACAACCCTTGTTACTTCTTCATTAATTTGCTGCCCCTGAGCTCAAACTGCTTTGTGTTGTCAGTTCTTCACAAACTATTCTTTCTTTGTCTGAAAGGTATCAAACTGCCTATTTTGGTCATTTCTTTGAGTCTCATGTTTGTACAATCTCTCGTATGTTCAAAATTAAATTTGTGTTTCTCCTCCTACTCTGTCTCATGTCACCTATTAGACCAGCCAAAGAACCTAGAAGTGAGGAAGGGAAAAGTGGTTGTCCCCTTCAATGCTTAAGACATCTGCCTGTCACCTCACAGCACAAAGATAACTCACGCAGGCTGTGTAATACTGAAATCTTAACTTCTTATCAAACCCCCCACCAATCTTTTTCTTGACTCCGAGCAATATTCTTAGACTCCCTTATGAGTAAATGATTACTTGAATACTCATGTTCATGAACACTCTGATAGGCCAAACAGGTGTTACATAGATTAGCAGGACAAGCCCGCTCTCACGGAGCTCATATTCTGAGGGACAATACCAAAAGCAAATATACAAAAACAAGTTAATTCCAACACAGAGAAGTGGTGCTGTAAGGAAAGTAAAACGTGGTGATTTTATAGGCCGTGATTGAGGCTGGGGTGGGGCTGGTTTAGATAAAATGGTTGCTAAAAGCCTTTCCAAGGAGGTGACATTGGAGGTGGGGCCTGAAGTCTGAGCAGCTCAGCCAGGGGACGGTCAGGAGGAAGAACATTCCAGCCGGAAAGCAAAGCAAGTACAAAGGTCCTGAGATGGGAACCAAAAGTTCTCAGTCAGTAAGGAGAGAGAGTTAAGAGATCTATGGAAAGAGGTGGGAGCTATATTGCATAGATCAGCCTAAAGTTTGGATTTTATTCTAAGAGAAACAGGACACCATTGGAGAATTTTAAGTGAGGCTGAAATGTGATGTGTTGTAAATTTTATTTTATTTATCTTTAAATTTTTAAAAAATGTCTATTTTTGAGAGGTGGGGAGGGGGAGAGGCAGAGAGAGAGAGGGAGACACAGAATCTCCAAGCTGTCAGCACAGAGACTGATGCAGGGCTCAAACCCATGAATCATGACATCATGACGAGATGAAGTCACATGCCCAGTGGACTGATCCACCGGGGTGCCCCATGTGTTGTAAATTTTAAATTCGTCACTTTGGTTGCTGTGTAGAGAATGGGCTGTAAGGGAGCAGAGTGGAGGTGGGTTTTGGTACTTCCTCAATGGTTTAAACAGAATTGCAGTATGACCCAGTAATTCCAATTATAGGTAATATAGTTACCTATAAAATAAAATAAAAGTTTATGGGAGCGCCTGACTGGCTCAGTTGGTAGAGCATGAGACTCTTGACCTTGGGGTCATGAGTTTGAGCCCCATGTTGGGTGTGGAGATTACTTAAACAGATAAATAAATCTTTAAAAAAAAAGTTTATTTTATGGGCAAAAAATGGGCTTATTCGGGAGTAGGAGAGAATTACAATTCAGGACAAGCAAGCTATGGCAAAAACATAGGCTAGTCCAACAAATGGAGCAGAGGAATGCATTTTTATGGAGAAGGTGGAGGAAGTTGGGAGGGGTTGTTCTGAAGGAAAGTTCCTTGGAGTTTTCTCCAAAGAAGTTCCTGTGATGACAGTTTCTCACCAGCTGAGTTGTAGTGGGGGTTGATTTCTCATCGGAGATGCAGTGCCCGTCTTTTCCTTTTGGGGGCTGTAACATGATTGCTTCCTCTGGAGGGTTCTTCTAGTGGGGACAGTAACTGACAATTCTTCTGTAATTGATGGCTTGTGGTTTAACGTGAAAGCTCCCCCTTCTGGCCTTCTACTTCAAAGGCGTGAAGTATGGATATGTGCTACAACACGCAGAACCCTGAAAATACTATGCTGGGTGAAGAGAGCCATACAGAAAAGGCCACAGGTTGTGTAATTCCTTGTATGAAATGTCCCGAATAGTGAAATGCACACAGACAAGGAAGCAGAGTTGTGGCTGGGGGCAGGAGGGAATGGGTTTCAACTCTTAACGGGTATGAGTCCATCTGGGGTGATGAATAAGTTCTGAAACTAGATAGTCGTGATGGTTACACAACATTGCAAATGTGTACGATGCCACTGAATTGTAAAAATTAAAATGGTTAACATGGGACACCTAGATGGCTCAGTTGGTTAAGTAAGCTTCCAACTCTCGATCTCAGCTCAGGTCATGATCTCACGTTTCTCAGGCTTCATGAGATTGAGCCTGAGTCAGGCTCTGTGCTCACAGTGCGGAGCCCACTTGGGATTCTCTCTCTCCCTATTTTTCTCTGGCCCTGCCCCTCATACATGCTGTCTCTCTCTCTCTCAAAAAGAAATAAACTTAAAAAAAGTTAAAAAATAGTTAAGATGGTAAATTGTATGTTATGTGTATCTTATCACCACCATATCATCATTATCATCATCATCATCATCACCTAAGGGTTTATTAAAAAGGCAGCTTCCCAGGTCTTCTCTGGAGATTATGATTCCTTAGATCTGGGAAATCCTAGGGACCTGCCATTAAAAAAAAGAAAAGAGTGGAAGCAGGAAGACCACATAGGAAGAGGGGTGGCTTTGAGTAGGAGGGGACGGACAGTGGAGGTAAGATGGAGAAAGGCATGCGACAGGGTTGCCTGGTGGGCTCAGTTGCTAGAACGTGTGACTCTTGACCTCCAGGTCATGAGTTTGAATCCCATGTTGGGTGTAAGGATTACTTAAAAAGAGAGAGAGAGAGAGAGAGAGAGAGAGAGAGAGAGAATGGGATGGGCCATATTTTGAGGGTAGAGTCAACAGAACAGGCTCATGGTTTGAGTGGCGGCTAGTAAGGTACAAGAAGAATCAGAGATGATTCATAGGCTTTTGGCTTGAGCGACCGGTTGGGGAGTAGGGCTGTCTTTGGAGCTGAGAGATTCTAGGGAGGCGATAAGTTTGGGAAAATGAAGAGTTTTGTGCCTACTTAAGCAAAGTAGTATCTTTTTTTGGAAAGAGTCCCCATTGCAGAGACTGCTAGATGCCTATTTTAGCCCATCCATTCTCCCCTTCTTTAATCACAGAAAGCTCATTTTATTTGGAGTGGCAGGGTGTCCAGCTAAGTTTCCTTTAGCAGTTAAGGATGGCCAATGAGCTATAAGCAGGTCTTTAAAACTCTTTAAAGAGGGGCGCCTGGATGGCTCAGTCAGTTAAGCATCTGACGTCAGCTCAGGTCATGATGTCACTGCTCGTGAGTTCAAGCTCCACATTGGGCTTTGCACTGACAGTGCAAAATTCCTTGGGATTCTCTCTCCCTCTGTCCATCTCCCACTGTGCTCTCTCTCTCAAAGTGAATCAATAAACTCACAAAGTTAAAAAACTTTTTAAAGAGGGATATTCAGTGGGGATATCTCTCTCATAGCTTCCTCTTCTGCCTGCTTAGGACATGAGCTCCATACCCCACCATAATGTGAATGCAAACATGAACAACCTTGACCTTGAGGTTGGAAGTTACATGCTACACCTCGGAGAAGGAGCCTGAATCCCAAATAACCTTCTGGAGGTGCCACCCCAGTTCCAGCCTTTTCTATCAGAGAATAAACCCTGCATTGTTTAATCCATGGTAATTGGATCTCTTACTAGAAGCTGAATGTAATTCCATGTTGATACTACACCAGTTATAAAAAATATATCCCTAGAGTTTCCAAAGTTTGCACCTTAACCCCTGTCCTTGAAGCCATATACTGAAGTGCCTAGAAATAGTTTATTCGTAGTGTGTAAGTCCAGTGCATCAAAAAAATATGTTCTGAACTGCTTTTGGGCCAGTTTTCCCTAACCGATATGTGTCAGCAATATAAAACAAGCCATTTGTGTCTTTAATGAGTCACTGTGGTACAATCTCCTAAATTTTGATGTTTTAAGCATGCTTTGGGCATTAGTTAAAGGTGGTAACACGGAAGAGGGTGATTGGGATTCTCTGGGTACCAGGAATTTTACTGGTTTCTCTCCCACAGTTGAGAACATGAGTCTTTTAGTGCATATGGAAACATTGTTGAGGCCTCTAGATACTCTCTTTACACCCATAACAGACAGTCTTGTACAGACTGGACATTGAGTTATTATTATTTTTTGAGCCTCTAAAAATGGCCACTTGAAAAAATCTAAGAGATACATGTAGATACTTTTACGGACAAACGCAGAGACTGTTGATGCTGATCACATCTGAGCAGAGGAAAGGAGGTCAAGGAAGGGGATGGGAGACTTTTGCTTTCTAGATTACACCTTTATTTTCTTTAATGTTTATTTATTTATTTTGAGAGAGGAGGGAGTGAGAGAGTGTGTGTGTGCACCAGCAGGAGAGAGAGGGAGAGAGAATCCCAAGCAGGCTCCATGCTGTCGGTACAGAGTCTGACATGAGGCTTAAACCCGCAAACTGTGAGATCATGACCTGAGTCGAAATCAAGAGTCAGATGCTTAACCAGTTGAGCCACCCAGGGGCCCCCAGATTACACCTTTATAAACATTCTTTACTGCCACGGCTTTCATAGGGGGTGGTTAAGGGTGACAGTTCTAGAGCCCAGACTGTGATGGTTCAAATCCCATTCCACCATCTACTGGCTCAGTGTCCCTGGAAAAGTTTATTTACTTTATTTATCAAACACTTATATTGAGATTAATACATGTCAGGCACTGCTCTGAGCACTTTTTAATGTATTGTTATTGAACTATACATACATTGACATACAAAGTTATAGTCATTTCGTGTGTGCAATATATTAATCTGAGTACTTTAAAAAGTCATATAGAGAGGGTCCTCCATGGAAAGTAACCTTCAGATGGCTTCAGCTCTAGTTGGAGTACAACTTCATGAAACACCCTTAACCAGAAGCAGCTCCCTGATTTTTGACCCTTAGAAACTGTGTAAGATGATGAATGTTTGGGGGCGCCTGGGTGGCTCAGTTGGTTAAGCGACCGGCTTTGGCTCAGGTCGTGATCTCATGGTTCGTGGGTTCAAGCCCCACATCGGACTCAGTGCTGACAGCTAGCTCAGAGCCTGGAGCCTGCTTCAGATTCTGTGTCTCCCCTCTCTCTCTGGCCCTCCCCTGCTCATGCTGTCTCTCAAAAAATAAATAAAAAACATTAAAAAAAAAGATGATGAATGTTTGTTGTTTTGAGTTAACTTTTACATTAATTTGTTACGCAGCAATAGCTAATTAATACAACCTTCCACCTGGGAGACTCCCTGTCTTCTTGCTTCAGGCTCTCCCTAAGCCTGCTTCCAACTGTGGACTTTCTCCCATCTTAGGAACTTACTTTCCTTCTTCCTAGTTCCACTATTTCCTGGACCCTTGTTTTTCTCTCTGTAGTTTTAATTTCTCATTTGGGTAGAGCATATTGTCTTATACAGTCCTTAAGAAAGAGTTCATTAGCAAAAAACATTTTGAAGGCTTACGTCATTGATAATGTCTTTATTCTGCTCTTGCTTGTAAGATATCAGGGTCTAGAATTTTAGGTTGAAAATATTTTTTTCACTCAAAAATTTGAAAGCATTGCTTCATTTTCCTGCTACTTTCCTATGTTCCTATTGAAGAGTATTTATCTTTATTATGTGAGGAGGGTTTTTAAAAATTGAAATCTAGTTCATATACAGTGTTAGATTAGTTTCGGGTGTACAAAATAGATATTCAGTGTGTTTGTAGGTTATGCTGTGTTCACAAGTGTCGCTACCATCTGTCACCGTCCGTTATTATGAACCATTGACCGTATTCCCAGGGCTGTACCTTTCATCCTCATGAATTATTCATTGCATAATTGGAAGCCTGTCCTTCCCACTCCTCTTCACCCATTTTGTCCATGTCCCCACACGTCTCTCCTCTGGCAACTGGCTGTTTTGCATTTGTTTTCCCTTTCTGAGAACTTTTAGGAAGCATCGTAGGTGGTGATTAAGCATGCAGATTCTAGAACTAGCCTCCCTGGGTCCAACTCTGTGACTCTGGGAAATCTGTTTAACCTCTCTGGGTCTCAGTTTCCTCACCTGTAAAGTGGGGGAAATGATAGTGCCTACCTCACAGAGTTGTCGTGAAGCTGCCTTACGTCACTGATGTCCCTCCTCAGATGGGCTAGTCCTGTAGACTGCCTCTCAAGGATGGTCTAGAACAGCAGTCAGCAAGCTGATCTGTAAGGAAATAGTAAATATTTGTGGCTTTGTGGGCTAAAGGTTTCTGTCACAACCACTCAGTTCTGCCACTGTGGCGTAAAAGCTTCTACAGACAAAATGTAAATGGATGTTCCAACTTCAGCTCAGGTCATGATCTCACAGTTCACGAGTTCAAGCCCCACATGAGACCCTGTGCTGACAGCTCAGAGCCTGGAGCCTACTTCTAATTCTGTGTCTCCCTCTGTCTCTGCCCCTCTCATGCTCTCTCTCTCTCTCTCTCAAAAAGAAAAAAAAATTTAAAAATGTAAATGGATGAGCACTGATGTGTGCCAATAAAACTTTATTTACACGATGGCAGGTAGCTTTGGCCCACTGACCATAGGTTGATGTGATGGAGATGACAATGTGAAAATTAATAAAGGGAAACCTCATTACAGTCAAGAGGCTAGAAGGGATAGCCACACCAAAATTACAGAGAGAATTGTCAACTATAGACCCCAATAGAAGAATTGTCATTTAGAGACCCACTAAAGAAAAGTTGCAGATTGGGTCTCCTACAAGAGATGCAACTTAGCCAATGGGAAACTGACATCACCTTAAACTCTTGCTTTTCTCCAATGGAATTTCTTCTAAAAGAACCCCTGCCAACTTCCTCCTCCTCCATACAATAATGCTTCTCTTTGCATGTTGAGCTTGCCTATGGTTTTGCTGTTCCTAGTTTGTAGTCTCTGTTATCCTGAAATAAGCTCATTTTGCTGGTAAAATAACTGACAGTTTTAATTAAAAAATATTTTTAATGTTTATTTTTAAGAGGGAGGGAGAAAGAGAGAGAGAGAGAGAGAGAATGAGCAAGGGAGGGGCAGAGAGAGGAGACACAGAATCTGAAGCAAGCTCCAGGCTCTGAGCTGTCAGCACAGAGCCTGACATAGGGCTTGTACTCACAAACCATGAGATCATGACCTGAGCTGAAGTTGGACACTTAATGGACTGAGCCACCCAAGTGCCCCTCAACTGACAGTTTTATTTTTAAGGTGAAAATTACTACTCTTTTTTTTTTTTTTTTTTGGATACAGACAGAGACAGAGCATGAGAGGGGGAGGGGCAGAGAGAGAAGGAGACACAGAACCGGAAGC
>NC_043707.1:17298671-17300336 GCF_006229205.1 Suricata suricatta
TGAGCCGAAATCAAGAGTCAGACGAGCTGGACATTGAACGGACTGAGCCACCCAAAAAACCCTTAAAAAACAATTCTAGGGGCGCCTGGGTGGCTCAGTCGGTTGAGCCTCCGACTTCAGCTCAGGTCAGATCTCACATTCGTGGGTTCGAGTCCCGCGTCAGGCTCTGTGCTGACAGCTAGCTCAGAGCCTGGAGCCTGCTTCCTGTTCTGTGTCTCCCTCTCTCTCTAACCCTCCCCCTCTCATGCTCTGTCTATCAAAAATAAATAAAACATTTTAAAAAATAAAAAAAAAACAATTCTATAGCACCTCCAACCTATTCCAAGGGGTCCAGCAGGCCCAGATGCCACGCCCTCCTTCGCTCATTCCTGTCACTCCTGCTTCCCTGAGCCACCTCCGACCCGGCTCCTCATACCCTTTCCCGTGCCACCTGTACAGTAACAGCCCTGGGACCCTCCACGGATGCGAATGGATATTGGTAATAATGGTGATTGGGGTAAACGGTGTTTATTTTTGCAACAAGGTCTGAGCTCCTTTTTAGCCAACCAGAATGCACTGGCAGCAGTCTGTGTGGATACTAACACTCAGCAGAACAAGGCTAGAATTTTCCAGAACGGCCTAAGTTGGATTTCCAATCACACTTGGTTCCTCTTCAGTTTTAACTTGGCACAGATTTCAGTAGCAGATATGGGTTTGCAAGTCTGAAGAAGGGAAGATGTACTCTGTGCTCCATCAACCAGAGCCATGAAGAACACCAACCTTGAGAGGAGAGGCAGGTGAGAGGAGACCCCAAGGGAAACGAAAAGGAGCAGCCAGAAAGTGGTCAGCAGGAAGCCAAAGAGAGTAAAGTTTCAACATTGGTGGTCATGTTCGAATCCTGCCGACTCAGGCGAGATACAGCTGGGTCAGTCCAAATCCCAGAGCTGTGATTTCCCTAATCTGCCTTTTTTTTAATAAGTTATGTGCCCTTGTACTAAAAATCCATTAGTCTGAATTGCATTTTGGAAAATAGTTCTGGAAGAATGAACACAACACTGCTCACAGTGGTTCTCTATGGGGACCAGGAGGAGTTGAGTGAAGAAAGGGCTCTCCCTTTTTTCCTGTACATGCTTCTGAATTGTTTTAAATTTTTACAAGAAGCATGAGTGCATTTGAAATTTTAAGTGTTGACTGTAAAATTAAAATAGCTAAATGTTAACCAATACTAGTATAGTGTTGGAATAAGTGACCAGCAGCCCCTGACAATGGAAGGCAGATCTGACAGGATGAGGACCCAGATGTACGGAGTGTTAGGAATAGGTGGTGGGAAGTGACTTGGCCCCGTAACTGTGAAGGAAGTGTGATTCTCACCGGACTGAAAATACAAAGGCAAGAGCAGGGCACTGTCAAGAGTTTTTAGGGGGCTCTCAAGTGCAGATGGTCTTGTAAAGATGGGCAGGAAATAAGGGCAAAGAGAGAATGACACTATTTGAATTCTCACTGGCGCCTGAGGTCCATGGCTTGGGGTGCACTTGTGTGGAGCTCACCTTGGGGTGCCTTCCCCAGGAAGCAATGGGAAATCAGGAGGAAGCTGCTCCCCACCTACCTACACCCACCCCCAGGCAAGACATATAGGTCCAATAAAGAGCCCAGAGCAGGAAACAATTTACCTGCCTTCTGAAGTCT
>NC_043707.1:17300436-17338495 GCF_006229205.1 Suricata suricatta
TTTATAATCGTAATTACCATGCAGCATCCTAGAAATGCTTACTATATAATGTCAAATGCCCAGTATAAAATCGTGGCCATGCTGTGGTCACAGCTATGCATAAGTCATGGTTGCATTTATATGAAGGGCTGAGAAAGGGTAGAGAGGAAGGAGCTTCTCTGAGTAATAGAGCGGCTGGTTGTTGTCCTTTGTTTTAATTTCTGGCATTCTCTTTAATGGTTCGTCTTAATTTAATTTAATTTTTAAATTTAAATCCAGGTTAATTGACACATAGTGTAGTCATGGTTTCAGGAGTAGAATTTATAGTGATTCATCGCTTACGTAGAAATAACACCCAGCGCTCCTCCCAGCAAGTGCCCTCCTTAAAGCCCAGTGCTCATCTAGCCCACCCCCAACCCACCTCCCCTCCAGCAGCCCTCAATTTGTTCTCTGTATTTAAGAGTCTCTTATGTTTTGCCTCCCTCTCTGTTTTTATCTTATTTTTCCTTCTCTTCCCCTATGTTCATCTGTTTTGCTTCTTAAATTCCACCTATGCGTGAAATCATTCGATCTTTGTCTTTTTCTGTGTTGCTTAGCATAGTGTATTCATCCTAGTTCCATCCACATTGTGGCAAATGGCAGGATTTTATTCTTTTTGATTACTGAGTAGTGTTCTATTGTGTGTGTAATGTGTGGGTGTGGATACCACATCTTTTTTTTTTTTTTTAATGTTTTATTTATTTTTGAGAGAGAGAGAGAGGCAGCATGAGCAGGGGAGGGTCAGAGTGCCAGGAGCTGCACCGGCCTTGCTGGATGACGCGGTCACAGTAAGGAAATGGCAGACGTTGCATGGTTCCTGCCATGAGAGGCGGAACTGGTATCCCCTCCTGCTACTACTGCTCCTGTGAAATTAAGCCTGTTGCTATTGATTAGGCCTCACAATATTCCAAATCAGGCCGATATTCCCCACACAGTTACCTCATAAGAAAAAGCATTTTCCTACCCCTGCATACGGGATTTTAGATCAAAGTGCTGCAGATGTTTGCTAAAAGGCTCTTCTAATGAGCTTGCAGATCAAAACATAAGGGGGGTAAGAACACAAGAGTTACAATTAACTCTGGCCTGGAGAAAAAGAGCCTAACTTACAGGTAAGGAACAGACAAGGACCAGACATCAGTTGCTGCATATATTTTTGCTATTGAAGTCTGTAAGATTTAATAGATGGAAGCAGAGACAAAAGGAAAGAGGGAAGCCAGGTTATGGAGCCAAGAAGGCCTTTATTTGGGGTCCACAGTCCTGGGGCGAGGTTCCGTGACTCGAGTACCGGGCAGAGTCAGGGAAGTCGCGTGCGATTGGCGATGGGCGGGGGTTTAAGGGTGAGGGGTTTCAGGTTTGGTCTTGGGGGGCTGATTACCAAGTAAGGGCATTTTAGGGTCACAGCGGGACAGGATAGGTTGCCTGACTCGTCGGGGTGGGGAAAAACTGGAGTTTCATGATTGGCTGTTTCCAAATGGGGCAGGACATCCCAGGTCTGCAGGTGAGGGGCGGGGGTCGTCTGTGCACGTGTTCTCCTCCAGCCCCCTGAGAAATGGCCGCTCGGTCGCCATCCCAAGGTGACTTCCAAGGTGACTCTTACAAAGTCCAAATACCCTCCCTTGTACTGATGTCAGCTATGAGGATGGATAAGAAACTAGAAGCCCAGGTGCAAGGTCAACACACAGGGCCCCCATTATGCTTACACCAAGGGAAGGGCTTTCTCTAGCAACTTGTTAACAAACATTCTTTCTCTTGTGGTTTATGAGCTAGATAAAATAACTCCTAGCCTATCTTTATACAATTTAACTTATGTTTTAGTTTTAGCATTACTAACTTAAATAATATGTATATTATCCTGATTTTTTACTAAAAACATCTTGTTATTCTCTTAATTGTAAAATTTACCTTACTGTAAGTGCATTACATGACTTGGTTGTAACATGTTAATTAAAAACAAAGTCATAATTATTGGCCAAAACCCAACCTGTACAAAATAAAATAGGTTTGTTGCTTTTTTAACCTCGGGGACTGATGCCAAAAATAAATTGGAATGGTTCTACAAAAGTACTTCTGTAAAACTTGCCTCTGTACACCTTTGATGATTGAAACACCTTATCACTAAGAGTTAAAAACTGTAAACAATTTCTATTTTCTGATGTCATGTTATTGCTTAACTAATAAAAAATGACGCCAAAGCAGACTGAACAGAGATGTCTGCCTGGTGACCAGGAAAGAGACGTGTGGCTCTCTCATCTCTCTCTCTTGCCGACACCGTCCATCCTTCAGGGGACCCTGGACCTGCTGGAGCTGGACTCTGGCATCAGAGAGAGAGGGAGACACAGAATCTGAAGACAAGCTCCAGGCTCTGAGCTGTCAGCACAGAGCCCGACACATGGCTTGAACCCACGAACCGTGAGATCATGACCTGAGCCGAAGCCGGATGCTCAACTGACTGAGTCACCCAGGTGCCCCACCATCTTCTTTATCCATTCATCAGTCAATGGACATTTGAGTCTTTCCGTAATCTGGCTATTGTTGATAGTGCTACTATAAACATTGGGGTGCATGTGCCCCTTTGAATTAGCATTTTTCTATCTTTTAGATAAATACCTAGTAGTGCAATTGCTGGGTTGTAGGGTAGTTCTACTTTTAATTTTTTTGAGGAACCTCCATAATGTTCCCCAGAGTGGCTGCACCAGTTTGTATTCCCGCCAGCAGTGCAAAAGGTTCCCCTTTCTCCACATCCTCTCCAACATCATTGTTGCTGAGTTGTTCATGTTAGCCATTCTGATAGCTGTGAGGTGGTATCTCATTGTGGTTCTGATTTGTATTTTCCTGATGATGAGTGATGAACATCTTTTCCTGTCTCTGTAGCCCATCTGGATTTCTTCTTTGGAAAAGTGTCTATTCAGGCCTGTGGCCATTTATTCACTGGATTATTTGTTTTTTTTGGGTGTCGAGTTTGGTAAATTCTTTATAGATTTTGGATACTAACCAAACCTGTATCTGATATGTCATTTGAAAATATCTTCTTCTATTCCACCTGTTGTCTTTTAGTTTTGTTGATTGTTTCCTTTGCTGTGCAGAAGGTTTTTGTCTTGATGAGGTGCCAGTAGTTCATTTTTGCTTTTGTTTCCCTTGCCTCTGGAGACATGTCTGGTAAGAAGTTGTAGCCACCAAGGTCAAAGACATTTTTGCCTGCTTTCTCCTCTAGGATTTTGATGGGTTCCTGTCTTTCATTTAGGTCTTTCATCAATTTCGAATTTATTTTTGTGTATAGTGTAAGAAAGTGGTCCAGTTTCATTCTTTTGCATGTAGCTGTCCAGTGTTCCCAATGTAATGCCCAAAACTCAGTATCCTCAACGACCAGAGACCACCAGGGAGACCGAGGCACGCATGCAAAGGCAAAGGGCTTTATTATGGGCTCAGGCTCGGGCTCACAGACTTCACCAATGCAGTGGATCCGAGCTGAGAGCCCTGAACAAGGGCTGAGCAGGGTTTTTATGGGGTTTGGGAAGGGGGAGTTACAAGAAATTGTGACATAGGTACAGTGACCCAATCAATACACATTGTTCAGAGCATTCGTTACTTTTGGCGGGACCCAATTACAACATTTAGAATACCTTTAAAATCAACCAGTTACAGGACAAGCCTAGGGTCTTGTTCGCGACTATCGGGTTAACTTTAACATTAGGTAACAGGGTCCTATCTAAAGTTTCCATCTGCAGGCCTCACCCTTAGGAAGGTGGAGAGTGGTAGCTGGCCTTCCCTGATTGGGTGTTGTGAAGGTGGTCTCTCTTGCTCTAGGCAATGTGTAACTGCCTGTTAGTTTCCGAGAACTGAAACCTAGGCCTTCTAGATCAGAGGGGAAACTTAAAGCCTGTCATGGAGTCTGTTTGGTTTAGACTCGTATCCTTAACACCCAACACCATTTACCGAAGAGACTGCTTTTTTTTTTATATTGGATACTCTTTCCTGTTTTGTCGAAGATTAGTTGTCCATATGTTTGTGGGTCCATTTCTGTCCCGACAGACCTCTTCCCTCCCCTAGAAGGAAAGTAACTTTGCAATAACCAATCTGCATTTCACACGGTTCCTGTTCCCTTCTGCCTATAGGATCTCTTGCCTGTATAGCTCTTCAGAGCCCTTTTCTGTCTGCTAGATTGGGTGCTTCTCAGCTCATGATTTTTCAGTTGAATTTTTGTTTTTTTAACAATGGCTATTAAGGCTAGGATGAAAAACTGTCAGACTCAGGAGCTACGAGATAGTCAGGCCTTGAGATTCACAGTGGAGTGGGCAAGGGAGGGCATCTCTTCATAATAATGGTGCTGATGGTACTGCCTCTTACTGTTATGCCCAGATTGCAGTATCCCCCAAATCCAGAGACCACCAGGGAGACTGAGTCACGTATACAAAAGCAAAGGGCGTTTATTAGGGCTTAAGCTTGGGCTCCCAGACCTCACCAACGCAGTGGATCCGTGCTGAGAGCCCCGATCAAAGGCTGGGTAGGGTTTTTATGGGGCTTGAAAGGGGGGGTTACAGAGAATTATGTCATAGGCACAGCAATCCAGTCATCATTGTGTAACAGCCTTTGCAGCGATTCTAACCGTACACATTGTCCAGAGTATTCATTACTTTTGGCGGGACCCAATCATGACCTTTAGTGCTTTTTTGAAAATAACCAATTACAGGGTGGGCTAAAGACCCCCCTGTGGGGTGAGTAACTGGTTATCCTAGCCTTAAGCAACAGGTAGCTATCTATAGTTTCCACCTCCAGGCCTGTCCTGAGGAATGTTAAGGGTGTTGGCTGGCCGCTTCTGATTGGGTGCTGCGAAGGTGGTCACTTGTTGAGCAATATGTGCTCTTCCCTGTTATTGTCTAATGATTCTGGGAAACCAAAACTTAGGCCTTTAAGCTCAGAGGGGAAACTTAAAGCCTGTCATGGAGTCATTTTGGTTCAGACCTGTGTCCTTTCATTACTAGGTTTTTTTTTTTTTAAGTTTATTTATTTCAAGAGAGAGAGAATAAGCATGTACAAGGGTGCACCGAGCAGGGGAAAGGCAGAGAGAGAGAGAGAGAGAGAGAGAGAGAGAGAGGGAGAATCCCAAGCAGGTTCTGCATTGTCACCTTGGAACCCGACATAGGGCTTGAACCCACAAACTATGAGATCATGACTTGAGCCAGAAGTCAAGAATTGGACACTTAACCAACTGAGCTACCCAGATGCCCCGAATTTAGTAGGTTGTTAGAACCTGCACCAACTTCTATCCAGTTTTGAGCCCACTGTCTCTTTTAAATGTAACGTCTACTCCAAAAGACCATTTCCGATGACTCTGGGAAAATGGGGTGAGCCGGCAGATCTGAGGTAGAAAGTGAAGGAATAAAATTCCCAAGCCCATTTTAGATTTGCAATCAAGTGAAACTCCCTGTCTCCCAGGGCTTGCATTTTAAAGGAAAAAAAAAAAGGTATTTGTAAGAAACAAAGACCCAGATTTGCATTTGAATGTGGTGCCAATCAAGGCTCATTAGCTGGAATACAACGCCAGCCATTAGCAGGAAGGTGGCTTTGGCAACTGCTCGTTAGGTTGGTACATTCAAATAAGCCTTCTGAGAGCTCCCATTTGATGAGATCCAGAGGCACCAGTGATCAGCCACCTTTCTCCAGAGAAAGGCAATGCTCCCCTAGCGTAGCTATAATCTCCTCTCCTCCTCTTTTTCTCAGGCACACCTCCAGCCCCTCTCTATTCCCAGGGTTTCAGGCTGTCAAAGCTAGGACAGTAGAAACTTCTAGGTCAGGATATCACTTATGGTCCCAAGAGGGTTGGAACACAAAACTGGTCAGGGGAGGAGGAGGGAGAGAATCTGTTTATCAGACAGACACACACACACACACACCCCTTTTTCATGGAAAGTGAGGAATCTTGAGTTGAGGACAGAATGGAAGCACACTTTGGGGCCAGGATTCCTCCCTGAGTATTTCAAAGAAGAGCAGTCCTTTGCCTAGAATGACTGGAGACCGGGAGCCTGGAAGAGAGACGAGCAGGTCATGGGGATACAGGAAACGGAAGAATCTCAGGCTTGACCCCCACCCTCTAGGCATTGAGGGAGCTCCTCATCCACTACCTGGCACACAGCATATACTTTGGCACAGCATAGTGACCAAAGCCAAGGGCTATAGAATCAGAGTCCCTGGGTTCTAATTCCACACCCACCACTTACTAGCCATGTCACCTTGGGCAAGTTGCTTGAATCCGTGTCCTAACCTATAAAAGAAGAGCATAATAGTACTACTTCATGGGATTTAAGAAAATTAAATTAGTAATACGAAGTACCTGGGTGGTTCAGTCAGTTAAGTGTCCAACTCTCAATCCCAGCTCAGGGCTTGATCCCAGGGTCATGAGTTCAAGCTCCATGTTGAGCTCCTTCCTGGGCATAAAGCCACTTAAAAATAAAATAAATAAATAAATAAATAAATAAATAAATAAATAAATAAATAAATAAAAGGGGCATCTGGGTGGCTCAGATGATTAAATATCCAACTTTGATATTGGCTCAGGTCAGGATCTCACGGTTCATGAGTTCAACCCCTTATTGAGCTCTGTGCTGACAGCCCAGGGCCTGCTTGAGATTCTCTCCCTCTCTCTCTGCCCCTCCCCTGCTCTCTCTCTTTCAAAAATAAATAAATTAACAAACAATAATGTGAAGTACCCAGCAATACCTATGGGCAGTAAATAACCCATAGCAAGTAGTACACAAGTACTAGCCATAAGGTGAGTAATATTTTACAACCAGTGTCATTTTCCCTGTTTACATGTTGTACTTCTCCTTTGTAAAGAAAGTAAGCTCTTTATTTTGAGATTTTGTAGATCTGTATGAAGTTGTAAGAAACAATATAGGGAGATCCTAAGTACTATTTATTGAGCTTCTCCCAATCACAACATCTTGCAACACTATTATATTCACAGCCACAATATTGATGGCTGTGGTCAAGATACAGAAACATTCCCATCACTACACAGATCTCTCATGTTGCCTTTTTAAAAAAAATTGTTTTTTCTGTTTTTTAATTTATTTTTGAAAGACAGAGAGATACAGCGTGAGCAGGGAGGGTCAGAGAGAGAGGGAGACACAGAATCTGAAACAGGCTCCAGGCTCTGAGCTAGATGTCAGCACAGAGCCTGATGTGGGGCTCAAACCCACGAACTGTGAGATCATGACTTGAGCTGAAGCTGGACGCTTAACCAACTCAGCCACCCAGGCACCCCATGTTGCTTTTTTATAGCCACACCTACTTTCCTCTCCTCTTCCCCCACTCCCCTTCAGTCCTGAGGAACCACCAATCCTTTCACTATTTCTATAATTTTGTCCATTCAAGAATGTTATATAAATAACATATAAAGGTCACATAGCATGTGACCTTTGGGAACTGGCTTTTTTTCCCCTCCTCAGCATCATTCTTTGGTGGAGTCTGTTCCCTGTATCGATCATTCATTCTTTTTTATTGCTGAATAGTATTCCATGGTGTGGGGGTTCCAGACTTTGTTTAGTCATTTATCCAGTGAAAGACATTGGGTTGTTTCCAGTTTTTGACTAATGTGAATAAAACTGCTGTAAACATTGGTGTAGAGATTTTTGTGTGAGCATAGCTTTCCATTTCTCTGGGATGAATGCCCAAAAGTGCAATGGCTGGGGTCATATAACTGGTGCATTTTTGGTTTCTTAAAAAACTGCAAGCTCTTTCTGGAATGGCAGTAACATTTTGCATTCTCATTAGCAATGTCTATTTCTTCACATCCTTGCCAGTATTTGGTATTGTTGCTATTTTTTAATTTAGTCTTTCTCACAGGTATGAGGTGATATCTTATTGTGGTTTTAATTTGCACTTCCCTCATGGCTGATGATGTTAAACATCTTTTCACATGCTTATTTGTCATCTATAGTCTCTTCATATAAAATGTCTCTATATCTTTTGCTTATTTTCTGATTGGATTGGTTATTGTTTGTTTGTTTGCTTTTATTGCTATTGAGTTATAAGAGTTCTTTATGTATTGTGGATACTAGTCCTTTATTGGATACATCGTTTACAAATATTTTCTCTCAGCCTGTGGGTACCAGTCTATGTGTTCATTCTTTTCACAAGGTCTTAAGACCTGATTACAGTATTTCAGAAGATGATTCCTGAAGAGGAATGAAGGAAGCTGGAACTTGTTGTTTGGATCATGAGCACTTGATAAATGCTGTGTGTTCATAATAACAGATGGGAGCCAGGAATGCAGGGTGGAAAGGGAGAAAGAAGTGAGACAAGGCATTTGCGTTCTCCCTGGCCCCGAGGACACACAATTAGGAATTATCCCTAGTGAGAGCTCCCACTTGAGGGTGCTAAGAGGGACTGCACTTGGGAAAACCGTCTCCAGGCAGCAGCCAAGAAGAGGGGAGAAAGTAGCAGGAGTTGAAGGCAGGACCCAGACTCTTTAGAATTAGAAAAACTACCAGGAGAAGAGCAGATGTTCCCCTTCCCTCTCAACAATAAGAACATTTATGATCTCAAGTAGTAAGAACTGCAGAAGTAGTGTGTTTGGTGAAGATTTAGACTTTAGATTGTTGGAAACATCAAGGTTGTTTGGCCAGTTGCCTGCTTATCAGGATGGAAAACCAAGATTGGGAGAATGGATTCCGTCCCTCATCTTCTCTCCATGCAAGTGTTGCAGGGACAAAGAGAGACAGGAGAGACCCTGGAGCATGTTGAAAAGGAAAAATTTTAAAGTTTGAAATAGAACTGGCAGATGTGAGGGAAGAAGGAAATGTTGAGAAAGATCTAGCAACTTGAGAGATCCTCACTGTAGATTTGAAATCCTAGTCTCTCAAGTGGTGATGTTGGAGATGTTCCTCTTCGGAAAATGAGGGTTTCTGTAAAGTGGGGAGGGTGATTATTCAGCTGGATATGAAATCCTTCCAAAGGGGATATAATGTCAGCTTTAAGATCTTTTTGTTGCTGCTATTGTTACTTGCAATGATCTTTTTTTCCTTTGTTGTAAAAGTAGGGCATGTTCCCAGTGAGTAACGTATGCATTGTTGGATCACCTGAAACTAATAGAACACTGTGTGTTAACTATACTGGAATTAAAATTAAAAACTTAAAATCAAGGGGCACCTGGGTAGCTCAGTTGGTTAAGCGGCTGACTCTTGATTTTGGCTCAAGTCATGATCTCATGGTTCGTGAGTTTGAGCCCCACATCAGGCTCTGGGCTGACAGTGTGAAACCTGCTTGGATTTCTTTCTTTCCCTCTCTCTTTCTCCCTCCCTTGCTCACTTTCTATCTCTCTCTCTAAACAATAACAACAACAAATCATCTTTAAAAAAAACCCCTTAAAATCAAATAAATAAAAAAATTTAAGTATGTCCCTCCAAAGTGGGGCATAGAAACTACCAACAAGGAAAAAGAAGCAGAAGGAAGGAAAAAAAATGGCTCACAATTCTACTACACTAGCAATGCTGCTTTTACATGGCTTCCATTATCTTAACATTATTTTTAAAACATGCTACAAAGGTTGAATTTTGTATCCTGATTTTTATTTTCCCTTTTACATTATATTACGAACAATTTTCCTTGTTATTATGGACTTTTGGTCAATGTAATTTTTAATGCCGCTTCATAATGTATCAAGCGGCTGAACTGTAATTTCCTGAATAAATCTTTCCCATTAGTTGGACAATTAGCTTGTTTCCAGTTGCTGTCTGTTAAAATTAATGTTTCGATGAAAGCTGCAGCGACAATGTCAGCAGCCACATTCATCAAGCACTTACTGCGCCGAGTGGCTCATGTCCCTTATTTATTTCATTCTCACAGCCCTGCCACTCAGACGTGATTGTGGCTTGTTCCCCTTTCTTTTTATTATTAAATTATAAAAAGAAAATGTGTCTCTGTAACAGCAATTCAAGCAGAACTAAAGGGATCTAATGAGAGCAGCTTGTGATGCATATAGAAACCAGAAACACCAAAGATTGCTGAAAAACCATGAGAAACTAGGAAGAGGCCAGGAAGGATCCCCACTACAGATTTCAGAGGGAACATGGTCCTACCAACAACTTGATTTTAGACCTCTAGCCTCTAGAACTGTTAAGCAATATATTTCTGTTTATATATATGTATATATTTAAGTGTATTTATTTATTTTGACAGAGCATGAGCTTACGTGTGACCAGGGGAGGGGGCAGAGGGAGTAGAGAAAGAGGGAGAGAGAGAATCCCAACCAGGCTCTGCACTGACAGTGCTGAGCCAGATGTGGGGCTCAAATCCATGAACTGTGAGATCATGACCTGAGCTGAAATCAAGAGTCAGGTGCTCAAACAACTGAGCCACCAGGCACCCCTGTTTTGTTTTATTTTAATTATGCAGGGATGCCTGGGTGGCTCAGTCAGTTGAGTGACCAACTCGATTTCAACTCAGGTCATGATCTCAGGGTTCGTGGGATCGAGCTCCATGTCAGCTCTGTGCTGATGGCACAGAGCCTCCTTGGGATTCTTTCTCTCCCTCTTGTTCTTTGCCCCTCCCCCCCCAATAAATAAATAAACACACACATATATTTATAAAGTATAAAATTCATATATATATATATACATACACACACACACCACATATATATATATGGCCACCCCATTTGCTGTACTTTGTTAGAGCAGTCCTAGAAAGCTAGAAAACTAAAGCACATGCAAACTTACAGAACTAGTATATGGCAATGTGACAAAGCTGGCATTTAAACTCAGGCAGGTATGACCCCAAATCCAGTGCTCCTAATCAAACAGGACTTTTTTTTTTAATTTGAGCAAACACCTATATAGGGCAGACCCTGTGCCAGGATCCATTCAAAGTGCTTTACATGCACTTACCCCAAGTAGGCATTTCCCCACTCTGGGGAATTTCCTCCCGGAGTTATCGGACAGCGTCCACCAGGGGGCAGGCCTGCACCTTTGTGTACAGAACGGAAAAGAGCCCAGAAGAAGGCGATGGTTGTCCTAGACGCACAGAAACTTCAGGGTTCTCTGAGGCAGGGAGAACCGGGCACCTGAGGGCACGGGCAGTCCGTCTCTAGGGAGCCCTGATCTGTTTTTCCTCGGAACAGACAGAATTCGTTCTCACTTAACAAGCTTCTGATGAGCAGAGAAGTCAATGTTTGTGTTGTAGCTGTCATTTCAGGGGACGGCAGGTCCAACCGTTCCCCTTTTTCTGGAGTTGACTCAGCAGCCACGTCTGTTCCACAACAGCGTAAACCCCAGTCCCACGTGGAGCTTGAGGCTTTGACACGAGGACTGTGCCTCCCCCATTCATGCTCTCTTTCTCTCTGTCTCAATAATAAACATTAAAAAAAATTGTGAAGGCAATGGGGCGCCTGGTGGGCTCAATCAGTTAAGTGTCCAACTCTTGATCTCTGCTCAGGTCAGGATCCTACGCTTGGTGGGTTTGAGTCCTGCGTTGGGCTCTGTGCTGACAGTGAGGAGCCTGCTTGGGATTCTCTCTCTCCCCCCTCTCTCTCTCTGTCCCTACCCTACTTGCTCTCTCTCTCAAAATAAACTTTTTAAAAAATCATGAAAGCAAGAAATAGATATAAATAATAAATTCTCTTTAAAAATTTTTTATTTATTTTTGAGACAGAGAGAGACAGAGCACAAGCAGCGAGGGGCAGAAAGAGAGGGAGACACAGAATCCCAAGCAGGCTCCAGGTTCTGAGCTGTCAGCACAGAGCCCTATGCGGGGCTCGAACTCACGACTCTGACATCATGACCAGAGCTGAAATCTGATGCTTAACCAGTTGAGCCACACAAGTGTCCCACAAATAATAAATTCTTAAGAACAACCAACACATGGAAAAAAGCTGGCTACATACAGGTTCTTCATCAATGTTCTCTGGCAGACAGCAGGAATTAACTAGCAATTACATCACACGAAACCGGGGGTACAGGAAAGAGGGAGAGGACACTAAGCTGAACTTCACTTTCATAGCAGCGGAGACCATAATGGCTTCAGGTTGATAAGTCAAGACAGAGGTGTAATCACATTATTTAGAACTACAGCGTTAATGCCACAGGTAAAACAAGAAAAGGTTATCTGAGAAGGGAGAAAGGGTCTTTGTACATCTTTTTACACACTGTGTATTCTCGACCTTTTGTCTGTTTTGTTGTTTGTATTGCTCTGTGCCTCTTAGCAGAAAGTCCAGGCAGGACTGAGATCCAGGACTCCCTGGCACCGGCACCAGGCGCCTCTTCCCAGAAGGGGGCGCCGTTCTCTAACTTGCACCGAGGCACTTAGAGGCTCCTGGCACCTTGCGCTTGCGGGTGGGCTAGGGGGAAATGGCATCTCATCGTTGTTTTAATTTGCATCCCCTCAATCGTGTGTGTGTGTGTGTGTGTGTGTGTGTGTGTGTGTGTGTGTGTGTGTTTTCTCCTATGTTTATAAGCCATTTGTATTTCCTTTTCTGTGAATTGCCTTTTTATGTCCTTCACGCTCATGGAAATTCTATCTCCTCCCTCTCAGTACTTTCTTTTTCTTATCTGATCACATTATTACTCAGCTCCCTCCTCTGGTCTATTTTTGGCATCCTAGATCTGCTTTAAGTTCTCCTTTCTCCTTCCTCATGCTTCTCTACTCCCTTCTTCCTCCTCTACCTATTTGAATTTGTAAATGCCTGCTATTAATCCTGACACCCATGCTTTGCTCTCTGTTCCAGTAAGGTGAATGGTGCATATCCATGGTAGTAATATACCTTCCGTCAGTGTAAAATGTGAAACAATCATCTTTGTCTTGCTCAGTGCCTTTTATTCCTGAAAACTTAAAAAAGTTGTTTTTTAATGTTTGTTTTTGAGAGAGAGAGAGAGAGAGAGAGAGAGAGAGAGAATGAGAGATTGAGAGAGAGAGAATGAGAGATTGAGAGAGCTCATGCGTGGGGAAGAGGCAGAGAGAGAAAGAGAGACAGAGAGAGAGAGAGAGGGAGACACAGAATCTGAAGCAGGATCCCAGGATCCAGGCTCTGAGCTGTCAGCACAGAGCCTGATGCGGGCTCATACTCACAAACTGTGAGATCATGACCTGAGCCAAAGTCCCAAAGTTGGATGCTTAACCGACTGAGCCACCCAGGCGCCCCTATTTCTGAAAACTTTTTTCTCCCTTATAGACCTTCTGCAAACCCTCTATATTCTCCTGTGAACTTAGATGTTTGGAGAAGAGCCACGAAAGTCTTACGGAGGTGTCCTGCTTTGTGTATCTGCCACAAACCTCGGCCGCCAGGATTTCCAAAGCTGGCTCTCTGCTTGGGGGGAAGAAAGACAGTGGGGAGAGGACAGGCGTATAAAAAGTCTTTACATTAAAGCCAAAGTAAGACTCAACCATATTTGTGTAAACACAGAAATGGTTCTGGAAGAAACTGTGCCCAGTACTTGTCAGTGGTTGATTTGGGGAAGGGGATTTTGTTTCTTTGTAACACTGTTTTTTAAATGAGGATTATGGGGAGTTTTACTTTCCTTCCCTCCTCTCAGGCATCTCCATCCTTTTAATATTTGCCGTTTAAGTATTTTACAGAGAAAGCAATAATATGCTGAAATTCAAAGAGTAACAAAGTATGTGTAATGAAAATGAAGTTTCCCTTTTAGCTGTATCCCTGGAGGCACATACTGTTATCACTTTCTTATGTAAATTTCCAGACGTGTTCTGTGTATAATCTTTCTCCCTATCTTTCTCAACTCTGTATTTGTGTCTGTCTCTGTCTGTCTCTCATCCTTTATTCTTTTTACACTAGTAGGCATAACACATACAGATTTTTATGCCCCCAACAGTGTATCTTGGAAATTGTTTAACATTGGAGACCATAGAGATCCACCTCGGTTTTAAAAAATGGGTTTCCAGGGCAGCCTGAGTGGCCCAGTCAGTTAAGGGTCCCATTTTGTCTCAGGTCATGATCTCATAGTTTGTAAGTTCAAGCCCTGAGTGGGGCTCTGTGTTGACAGCGCAGAGCCTGGAGGCTGCTTTGGATTCTGTTTCTCCCTCTCTCTCTGCTCTTCTCCCACTAGTGTTCTCTTTCTCCTTTAAAAATAAGTAAACATTAAAAAAATTTTAATGGTTTTGTGGAGCGCCTGGGTGGCTCAGTTGGTTAAGGTTAAGCATCTGCTTTGGCCCAGATCATGGTATCACCGTCCTTGAATTTGAGCCCTGCATCGGGCTGTGTGTTGTCAGCACAGAGCCCACTTTGGACCCTCTGTCCCGCTCTCTCCCTTACCTGCTCATGCTCTTTCTCTCTGTCTCTCTGTCTCTCTCTCTCAAAAATAATAAATGAAAATAAAATTAAAAAATGGCTTTCTAATATTTGTATATGGAAGCTCTCTAACATAATGAACTATCTTATGATTGACTGTGAAAGGCTATTTTCATTTTTTGCGACTGCAAGCAATAACCAAAAAAACATCTTTACTGAGATTTGAGAGTATGTCTAGGATGAATTTTGCAGCTAGAGTTCCCAGGTCAAAGGTGTTTTGGTTTTGGTTTTTGACACTTCTAATTTTTAATTGCTTATTATTTCCTTCCAAAGAAGTTGTCCCAACACGACGTGCTCACAGGAGCAACGCATGAAGTGTCTGTGTGTTTATACTTCCTTTTAAACCTAGTCTACTGCTGAGCTTTTCAATCTTGCCCATCTAATGGGCGAACGGTGGTCTCTCACTTTTATATGTTTATAAGCCGCATGGATGTCTTTTCTTGGGAGCTATCTATGTTGAGCCTTTGTCAATGTTGTTTGGCCCTTGGGTCTTTGGTCTTCCTTTTATTACTTTTTAAAAGGTCTTTTTGTATTAGGAAAATTAGCCCATGCTTTGTTACATATGTTGTGAATATTTTTTTTCTGATTTGCAGTTTGTCTTTTAAAACGTTTTTAAAATTTATTTATTTTATTTATTTACCTTTTGTTTTTGAGATAGAGCAAGAGAGAGAGGATGTGAGCAAAGGAGAGGGGCAGAGGGAGAAAGAGAGAGACTCTTAAGCAGGCTCCATAATCAGCCATGAGCCCAACTTGGGGCTCAATCCCAGGACCCTGGTATCATGACCTGAGTCTAAAGTAAGAGTTGGAGGTGGAACTGAGTTGGCCACCCAGGTGCCCCTGCACTTTGTCTTTTGATTTTATTTGGTATCTTTCTCTTTTTGTTCTATGGAAATTTACATTTTTTAAAACTTACTGATATTCATCCATCTTTTTTCAGCTTTTGTGTCTTTTTTGGAAAGGCCTTCTTTCAGGGCACTTGGGTGGGGCTCAGTCACTTAAGTGTCCGACTGTTGACTTCAGCTCAGGTCATGGTCTCACGGTTGATGTGTTTGAGCCCCAAGTTGGACTCTGTGCTGACAGTGCAGAGCCTGCTTGGGGTTCTCTTTCTCTCTGACCCTCCCCTCCTAAGATAGATAAATAAGCTTAAAAAAATGCATGCAAGTAGATAGAAACTGAGGAAAAAAAGCAATCTAAATGTCAGCCAGAGAACAAACACATTAATTAATTAAGTAAAAATAAAGGGGGCTTCTGGGTGGCTCAGTCGGTTAAGCATCCCACTTTGGCTCAGGTCGTGATCTCAGGGTTGGTGGGTTCGAGCCCTGTATCAGGCTCTGTGCTGACAGCTCAGAGCCTGGAGCCTGCTTCAGATTCTCTGTCTCCCTCTTTCTCTCTCTCTCCCCCGTTCGTGTTCTCTCTCTCTCTCAAAAAAGTAAATAATATATATTTTAAAAATTAAAAATAAAAAAATAAAAAGCATTTAAAAAATTAGTCTATAGCTCTTGATTTCAGCTCAGGTTCTGATCTCACAGTTTATTAGTTCAAGGCCCACGTTGGGTTCTGTGCTGATGGGGCAGAGTCTGCTTGGAATTCTCTTTCTCTCTGTCTCTGCCTCCCCTGTTCACTCTTTCTCTGTCTCTCAAAATAAACATTAAAAAAAAAAAAAAGAAAGGCCTTCTTTCTTCTAAGATTACAAAAAATGTTCTCATTTTCTGGTATTGTAATAGTTTCTTTTTTTATTTAACTTTTTTAAAGTTTTAACATTTTCGCTCTGTCTCAAAATAATTTGGTATCAAGAGTGAGGTTGGAACTCTGTCAGTCTTCTGCCATTTTTAATCTGGATGGCTACCCAGATCTCCTGAAACTATTTATTGGTGAATCCATCTTTCCCCCCAATTATTTGAAATGCCTCTCTTATCCTGCATAAGGGCTCAATGATACAAATACCAGCAGAAAGTCTTGGTCAACTAGACTCCGAGATGCCGGCCGGCTTCTTCATTTTTCTTGCTGATGTTGTTGTCTTTCAAGAAGGCAGAGGAAGTATCTAGAGGAACCGTTGCCGACGGCCAAGTTCTGGCCAACCAGGCGGAACCAGCAGGGGAAGGGAAGTGATAAGAACTCTGGTGGAAAGAGACTCTGCCATTCTAAATACTCGGTCTGCCTCTGACCACTCTGGTTACCCCCAGCTCCGCCCAGCCAGGTGGGGAACGTCGCTTGTGGTCAGCATCCCCGGTGGCCGGGCTCTGTCTCCAGCGACAAGAAGTCTGATGAGCAAGTGCCCTAAACTTTCTTGCCTCATTTCTTTCCTTTACCTGCAGCGCGTTCTCCCATGTTGCCTCACCAATTCTTTATCGTCCATGTTTCAGTGTTGCCTCCAGTGAGAAGTCTTCCCTGATATCTTAAGTTAGAGATGCTCCATGGTACCTCTGGTCCCTTCTTAGTCTTTATCCAAGACTGACGGGGTAGGGATGGGGAAGCCACACATATTCCAGGGGGTTGGGGTGGATCCTCAGCAAAGCTTTCTCATAGTCTCTCTACCTAGGAGCAGGACCCGCCACATAATTTGTGGGGACCTGTGCAGAATGAAACTGCAGGGCCACTCATTAAACAATTACAAACTTTGATATGGTGATAACAGAGCATTCAACCAAGTCCAGGACCCTTCGGAGAGCAGAGGCCTTTGACACTGCATGAATTGCATTCCCACTGCAGGGCATTGAATGCTGGCCCTCAAAAAGATGTGTCCTTGTCCAAATACATGGTCCCTGTGATTGTGACTCTGTTTGGAAAAAGGGTCTTTGCAGGTGTAGCTAAGTTAAGGATCTTAGGATAAAAAAGTCACCTGGATCATTCAGGTAGACTCGAGATTCAATGACATGTGTCCTTATAAGAGATACACATGGGGGATGAGACAGAGAGGAGCAGAGAGACACAGAGGAGAAGGCGATGTGAACGCGGAGGCAGAGATGGGAGTGATGTGGTCACAAACCAAGGAAGCCACGGAATACTGACAGCCCTCAGAAGCTGGAAGAGGAAACAAAGGAGCTTCTCTCCAGTCTTCAGAGGGAGTGGTCCAGCTGCCACCTTGATTTCTACCTTCTTTTGTCCAGGACTGTGAGACAATACATTTCTAGTTTAGTCACCCAGGTCGTGGCAGTGCGTTATGGTAGTCACAGGAAACTAATATACATATGAAGCCATTTCTGCTCAGGACAGGTGTTGAAACTACCAGGAAAGGAAAGCTCACTTTTCTTTGGGGTTATTAAACCGGCAGAACTACGCTCAGCCCTGCCAGCCCTCCTACACAGGCAGATTGTGCCTGAAGATGAAACCAACCCAGGAAAGTACAGACAAGAGGCAAAAAAATAAAAGAGCAATTCCTAAGGACATGGTTTGAAAATCCTGGATCAAACTGTGCCTGAAGGCAACTCTATTCTTGCAGGTTTGAGTTACATGAGTCTAAAAACCCTAAAAAATAAAACAAGTCATTGATTCCATTTAAACTCAGCTTTTGTCACTTGCAACTGAAAGAGTCCTAACTAATACTCAGATTTCAGACAACTCAGAAAAAAAAAGTTATCCAGGATTTCATGAAGTAAGGCTTAGAAAGGAAGCCAGCTCAGGAGAGTTGGGAAATGCTCACAATGGCTGGTAAGAATAAAGAGGAGGGGGAGGGAGGGGTGCCTGAGTGGCTCAGTTGGACTCAGACTCTTGATTTTTGGCTCAGGTCATGATCTCAGGGTTCATGAGATGGAGCCCCATGTCGCAGGCTCTGCTCTGATAGTGCAGAGCCTGCTTAGAATATGCTCTCCCTCTCTCTCTGTCCCTCCCCTGCTTGTATGTGCTCCCTTTCTCTCAAAATAAATAAACACTTAAAAAAGAAAGGAGGACTACAAAAGGAGGCTAAATTTTAAAGTTTGTTTATTTGTTTATGTCCAGTAATCTCTATACCCAGCGTGGGGCTTGACCCACAACCTCATGGCCCTGAGATCAAGAGTCACACGCACTGCCACCTGAGCGGGCACACGCCCCTAGGGAGGCTAAGTTTTAGAGGACGTGTCTGAAAGATGGAGTGAAGGACAAGCCCCCGATGATACAGACGAGGTGGTGAGTGAAGGCTGGCAGGAGTGCCGGGGACTCCAGCGGTCTCAGAGCTGAAGCTGCAAACAGCCCAGGGCCACAAGGACAACCGTTGGCTGCGTCAGAGCACATGGCGGAGGGAGAAGGAGCCTGCCTGAAGCGGGGCTCTGTGATGGAGGAGGCAAAGGCATCTGGCGACTCTGGATACCTGATGGAAGTGGGGTCGTAAGCCAGTCATCATCTTGTGTCCGGCTTATGTCACTTAGCATGTCCTTAAGGTTCACCGTGTTGTAGCAGATGATAGGATTTGCGCCCTTTCTTTTTTTTTTTTAATTGAAAAAACTTTTTTAATGTCTATATTGTGAGAGCAAGAGAGAGAGAAACAGCACAAATGGGGGAGGGGCAGAGAGAGAGGAAGACACAGAATCTGAAGCAGACTCTGAGCTAGCTGTCAACACAGAACCCAACGCAGGGCTCGAACCATGAACCACGAGATTGTGACCTGAGCCAAAGTCGGATGCCCAGCCGAGCCACCCAGGTGCCCCTCCTTCCTTTCTAAGGCTAAGTGATACTCCACTGTGTGTGTGTAGCACATTTTGTTTGTCCATTCATCTACAGATGGACCTTTGGGTCGCTTCAGCTTCTTAGCTGTTGTGAAGACAGCTGTTATGAATATAGATGTACCAGATATCACTTTGACACCCTGCTTTCAATTCTTTTGGATACATACTTAGAAGTAGGATTCGGGGGGCCAAGAAGCAAAGGCAACCCAAAGGTCCATCTATTGATGAATGGGCAAACAGAATGTGCTACATACACACAGTGGAATATTATTTAGCCTTAGAAAGGAAGGAGGGGCACCTGGGTGGCTCAGTTGGTTGGGCATCTGACTTCGGCTCAGGTTATGATCTCGCGGCTCATGGGTTTGAGCCCCGCATTAGGCTCTGTGCTGACAGCTAGCGCTTTGGATTCTGTGTCTCCCTCTCTCTGCCCCTCCCCTGCTCATGCTCTCTCTCTGTCTCTCAAAAATAAAATAAACATTAAAAAAATTTAGAGGTGGGATATCTGGATCATAGGATAATTCTGTTTTTTTAATTTTTAAGGAAGTTTCATACCATTTTCCATAGCAGCTGCACCATTTTACATTCCAACCGACACTGACAAAGGTTCTGATTTCTCCACATCCTCACCAATATTTGTTATTTCCTGTTTCTAAAAAATAGTAACTGTTCTAATAGGTATAAAGTAATATCTCCTTATGCCTCTGATTTGCATTTGGCTGATATTAGTGATTTGCACGTCTTTTCATATGCTTATTGGCCATTTGTAGATCATCTTTGGAGAAATGTCTATTAGAGTCCTCAGTCAGTTTTATTTATTTATCTATTTATTTTAAATATTTATTTATTTATTTTTATTTGAGAGAGAGAGAGCAAGCATGCGTGTGCAGGCAGGGGAGAGGGGCAGAAAGAGAAAGAGAGAGAGAGAGAGAGTGGGCTCCATGTTCAGCACAGAACCTTATGTGGGGCTCGATCCCACAGCCCTGGGATCATGACCGAGCCAAAACCAAGAGTTAGACACTCAGCCGATTGAGCCACCCAGGTGCCCCTACTCAGTCATTTTTAAATTTGACAATTCATTTGTTGTTGAGTAATGGGAGCTCCTTATATATTCTAGATATTAACTCATTGTCAAATACACAATTTGCAAATATTCATGTTGGATGTAGTCCCAAGCATATTTAGTTTTGTAAGAAACTGCCATACTTTTTTCCAGAGCGGATGTACCAGCTCTGTGGGAATGGCTCTTATCATTTCTGGACTCTTTATAATATTAAGGATGCTTAAGTTTGTTTGCATTTGATTTTGGGGAACCTCCCCTTACAGTTGGCTCTGGTTGATCCCAGGGCTGTGGGATCGAGCCCCACGTAAGGTTCCGTGCTGAACATGGAGCCCTCTGTCTCTCTTTCTCTCTCTCTCTCTCTCTCTCTCTTTCTCTTTCTGCCCCTCATTATATATGCAGCCATCCAGGACTTCTTCACCGGAAACTCTTTTATATCTAGACAATTTGGATATCTAAACCATCTTCTGTTGCTTGGGAACTGACACCCCTCCCCGCAACACCTCCACTGACATGCAAAGATACCGTAGGATCAAGTCAGCTGTCTCACATAACAAGAGCCTCCAAGGTAGCACCTCTCCAGGGTTAAAACAAAAAATCATTGGTTCAATGTCAAGGTTGAGAATCCTTCTCATCCTCTCACTTGCCATCCTCAGGCTGGCATCCCTCATGGTTCCAAGATGGCTAGAGTTCTAGGCATCACTGATAGACTGCAAAAACTGCCACACTACTTTTTAGCTGTTCCTGTCGAGAGATACAGATGGTTTCTTCAGCCAATCAGGGCTGAGCTGTGTGACTTGCTTTGGTTAATGGACAATAAACAATGTTCTACATGAAGACACTTGAAAAGTGCTTGCACATTAGACACATTAGAGTTTTTTTTCTTTGCTTCACTCTATACCAACCAACTTAATAATGATCAGACATGTGATTGAGGCCATTCTGGACCATCCAGTCCAGCTGATCTAGTTCAGACCAAAAGGGCCAGCTGGCCAACCCACAAAAATCATGAGAAATAATAAGTGATTCTGTATTAAGTCACTAGATTTTGGGGGTCATTTGCTTTGTAGCACAAACTAATTGATAGAATCATATACAGCACAACATAGTCACAGGATAGGGACCGTTTTGACACTGTATCTGTTTTTGGCAGTGAGGAATGAATGTTTCCTTGTGTATCATTAGCTAGAACTGTGTTCCATGTCTATTCCTAAGCCCATTACTAGCAATGGGATTGGAAGTACTGTAATTGGCTTGGAAAAGCACTGGGACCGTGCAGAGAAGAATAGACTATCTTCCAAATGGAATTCTGCCAAAAGCAATAGAAGCCTTCTGTCTTTATGGCAGAGCCCCGTATGGAGGAGGGACAATGGTGAAGGGGCAGTGGATCTTCTGTAGGGATGCTATAGATGTCTGGTGTAGACTGGCCCCCAGCAACTGCCCTTTCAGATTCTCTTCATCCTCCCCACCTCGGACTATGGCTGATTGGACCGGGGATGCCCTGGGGAAGAAAGATGAGTCAATGAGACTCTCAGTCTCGGTATTTGGATGGAAACTACTGATAGCACCTGCAGAGGATGGGAATGGTATCAGGGGCATTGGGGGAGATGTGAGGAGGCCATATTTCACAGGTGGGAGTTGAGAGAGAGAGAGACAGAGAGAGAGAGAGAGAGAGAGAGAGAGAGAGGGAGGGAGGGAGGGAGGGAAAGAGAAATCTGGTTACCATTTAAAAATATTGTAGATCATCATTCCCAGGGCCTGGCTAGATGGCTAGTCTTGGCTTCCTAAGACCCCGTCGGTAATTCTTAACAGTAATTTCCCCTGCATTTGCTTGAGCTTGCCCTAATGAGCTTCTGTCACTCACAACAAAAGTGTTTTTAACATGCTGTTCTTATGAAATGATGCCCAACCTTACTCATAATAAGATAAATGCAAATTAAAATTACACTCAGACACCGTGTATCACTCAGCAGATTGGCAAAGGGGGAGAGGTCTAACTTTTTTGGTGCGGCGACGAGGAAATAGGGGGTGTCCCCATGATGTGTGTGGGTGCACGAGGTTGGAGCCCCCGTGCAGGGCGAGCTGGCAGCATCCACCAGCCTTGGAAATGCACTTACCCTCTGACTGAGCATTCCTTAGCTCAGGGATTTACTGTCCAGCTGCTCAGTCGTGGGGAGAAGATGATGTATGTACAAGGTCATTTATTACAGTCTCATTTGTAATGAAATAGGTTTGGAAACAACCCAAATATTCACCCATGAAGGACTGGTTAAACCAACTAGGTACATCCGTACATGGAATAAAATGCAGCTGTAAAAATTAATAAAGTTGTCTATGTTCTATATCAGAAAGGCCTCTAGAGAGATTGTTAAATAAAAAAAAACAAAGTGCAGAATATTGTACACAGTTCAATGCCTTTTGTGTAAGGAAGAGGGGAAAGAAGAATCTGTTAAAATATGTATTCTCATTTCTTTTTAAAAATGTATATTTATTTATTTTGAGGAGGGGAGGGGCAGAGAGAGAGGGAGAGAAAGAATCCCAAGGGACTCGATCTTTAGACTGTGAGATAATGACCTGAGCAGAAATCAAGCATCAGACGCTCAACCAACTGAGCCACGAGGCACCCTTGTGTTCTCATTTTCTTATATTGTAACAGGTAAATCTGATAAAGGAGGTATTGATGGATGAGTAAGAAACTAAGAAATGAATAAACATGGTTCTTTCTTTTTTTAAAAAAAGTTTTTAATGTTTATTTTGAGAGAGACAGAGACAGAGAGACAGAGAGACAGAGAGCGAGCAGGGGAGGGGCAGACACACACACACACACACACACACACACACACCCAGAATCCGAACAAGGCCCCAGGCTCTGAGCTGTCAGCACGGAGCCTGACGCAGGGCTCGAACTCATGGACTTCGAGATCATGACCTGAGCTGAAGTTGGAGGCTTAACTGACAGCCACTAGGTGCCCCTAAACGTGGTTATTTCCAAGCGGGGGTGGGGGGGTGGGGGTGGAGAGAACCGCTGGGCCAGGAGGGACACTTCTCAGCGATCATCTTTTATATCATTTTGACTTTGGCAAATGTGAACATATTAACTTCTAAAAATGAGCAGAGGTGAAAAAGAAAGTCATTTTTAATGAAGTACTCTATTATTTTATTCTATTCTAGCCTGTTGTCTGAAGAGTTCAGGGTGGTGGGAAGAAAACATGCTCTGTGGACACCCTGACACTTGTTTAAAAAAAAACAACCCTAAACCTTGAAAGAACTGGTGAAAATCCCAAAGCGGAGAAGGTGTGCAATAAATATCCCTTTGACAGAATAGTTCCTTTTATGCTTTCTACATTTGGCACTGAGGCTGCTTGTTAAAACCTCCATGCTCCAGGCCGCCCTGCATCTGGAAGCAGTTTTATGGATGGGCATTTTGCTTGGCCAGCTCAAGATGCAGCTGACCGGCCAAGCGTGTAAAAGAATTCCAGGACAAAGAAAGATATTATATTAAAGATTTCTTTTTAACCTGCAGGGATCAGGTGGCCTCTTACAGAAACGACAAAATCTATTTTCTCTTCTGTGTGTGCTCTCCCTGCTGGCACGCTCTCATTCTAAGAGGGAGTAAGTAAAGATTGCTGGGGGGAGGGGGCAGCCAGGAGCTGGAATCTTCTCACAAATGTGGGTGGCGGTTTCCGTTAGCCTGGGGAGCTGAGGCTCACTTAGAGCTCAGTCGCACAGACTCCGAGGTCAGATGGAACACAGCTCTTTCACTCGGTGACTGAGTGGTCTTGGGTGCCCACTGGACTTCTCTGTGTCTCAGTTTCTGTAGAAAAGGGGGAATGGTATTATCTATTGATATCATTATTATGAATATTAAATGAATTAATTCGTGAAAAACAAGTTTGTAACAATGCTTAGTACCTATGAAGTCCTCAGTAAACGTTAGCACTAAAAGAGACAATAATGACAGTTTTATCATTATATACCTTCAGGCTATATAGGAGAGTTGACCGGTGTGGAAAAGGTTGCCGTTCCCCCATCCCCTACCAATTTAGTGCAATCCCATTGAGGAAAGATTGAGGAGAGCTCTCTGGACACTAATTCAGAGTCATCTAAGATCATAAGTACAGTTCCAGTGGCTATTATGTGGCAGGCTCTGTGCCCAGCCCTGGGGACGATGCACTGGCAAGCAACCCAGGACTGCTGTCCTCTCAGAGGTCCTAGGTGACTCGGGAAGTACACAAGGTGACACAGTACAGGGTAAGTGCAATGATCGAGTCAATTCGGGATCGCTAGAGGGTCACAGCTGACACATACTTAGAAATCTAGGAATCAGGAAAGACTTTTAGAGAGCAAGAAATTCAGCAGGGAAGGGCAGAGGGAGAGAATCTTTAAAAAAATTTTGAGTTTATTTATTTATTTTGAGAGAGAGAACGAGCAGGGGAGGAGCAGAGAAAGAGGGCAAGACACAGAATCCCAAGCAGGTTCCACACTGTCAGTGGGGAGTTTGATGTGATGCTTGAACTCATGAACTCATCAGATCATGACCTGAGCTGAAATCAAGAGTCAGACGCCTAACCAGCTGGGCCACCCAGGTGCCCTGAGGGAGAGGACCTTAAGGAGCCTCCATGTTCAGTTGGACCCCAACACGGGGCTTGATCCCACAACCCTGGGATCATGACCTGAGCCAAAATCAAAGAGTCAGACACTCAACCAACTGAGCCACCCAGACGCCCCAGGAAAGATTCTTAGAAGCCAGGATGGGAACAGCAGATCCTCTCTACGTCCAGTGATGAAACAGCCCTCTCCTTCCTACACCCAAAATACTACTAGTAGTAGAATGACAATTACTAGTAATTACCAGTAACAATGACAACAATTAAATAATGATGTAATGATGATAATAATTATGATAATATGAAACTCAATATGATTGTATGAAACAATAATGACAGTAATTAAAAACATAGTTATGGCTGGTTCCACGCACATTTCCGGCATCAGCTCATTGAGTCCCCTGTACTTACAGGCCTCGGCCTCACTGGCCCCCTCCAGTCCTCCTGAGACATGCTGAGGGAGGGAGGCATCAGCCAGCACTGCCTTCCCACCCAGTTCAGGCTGTCTATGGAGAAGGCCTTCCCAGTTCCTCTGTTCCAGACAATGTCTTGGAGGAAAGAGAAAGGGAAAGTGCTCCCTCTTCAGACTTAGTCATCCCTCAGCATCCTGTTTCCCAAGACGGGAACCCTGAAATGATTTTCGGTGTTGCTTTAACAAGGCACCAATTTGCCCTGGGTCTCAAGAGGAGAGTCATTCCTAATTAAAAGAAAAGTTTCTTTTAACGTTTATTCATTTTTTTGAGAGAGACAGAGCATGAGTGGGGGAGGAGCAGAGAGAGAGAGAGGGAGACACAGAACTGGAAGCAGGCTCCATGCTCCAAGCTGTCAGCACCAAGCCCGACATGGATGGGGCTGGAACCCACGAACCATGAGATCATGACCTGAGATCATGACCTGAGCCGTATGTTCAACCGACAGAGCCACCCAGGCGCCCCAAGTCAATGATTTAACTGACTCTCAATTATTCTGAAAATATTGAGAAAGTCTCAGACTAGCGCAAGAGGGTTTCTAGCGCTTCTCCAACACCTGCTGACAAAGAATGAGCAGGCCTCTGACATTTTTCCTCGTAGCCTCTTGAATGAGGTCAGCAACAGAGCCGGAGCCCTACCAACGGGCAAGTCTGTCTTGGGATCTGAACCATAATTACTGTCGCCATCACTGCAGGGAGCCCTTGAGGGCCCTGATGGAAACAAAGCCCCTCTACAGGTTCAGCCTCTTCGTTTGTACCCTCATGGCTTCATTTTTTTCTTTTTTTCAGTTTCCTTTCCTAGGACTTTGAAACAAACAAGAATTTTCCCTGACCTGAGTATTGGGTTTAATTGTGCTGTGTTCATTATTACACAGCGTTTTACCCACAATTACTTCCTGTTCAAGTTCCTGTTTGTTGCTGTGCTCCGAGAACCCACCTAGGTCCCGGAGGCCTTGAAAAGAGCGAAGGGGATGCTGGAGATGCAGCTTCAGCCTGAAGGAGGCTCTGCTGGGAGAGGAGGGGTGGACACAGGACCACGTGACATTGCAGCGCCCACCAGCCTCTGGTTGGGTGTGGGGCCAAAGGGTTTTAAGTAGCTGGTTTTTAGACATGCCACGTCTCGGCACTTATTCAAATGCAGTGTTCACCTTAGACACACACTAGGATGTTCATAATGAAGTTTTTCAAAGTAGTCCTAAACCGGAAACATCCCAAATGGCCATTGACATTGACTGGGTAAGCAAATTGTGGTATATTCATGCAGATCAACAACACCAACAAAAAAGGATACTGATATACATAATAAAAGATGGATGAATCTTACATTGTGTAGAGTGAGAAAAACCCAGAAACTGTATGATTCTCATTTAGATGAAGTTCAAGAGTAAGCAAGACTAGTGTATGGTCTCAGCCTTGACAAGGAAGGGAATTCTGATACATGCTGCAGCACGGATACACCTGGAACATGATGCTGAGCGTCCGAAGCCAGTGCTGTGGCCTGAATGTGTGTACCCCACCCCCAATTCATCCATGAAGCCCTGATCCTGATTCGATGGGAGGTGGAGGTAGGGGCTGTGGGAGGTGATTAGATTAAGGTGAGGTCATGAGGATGGAGCCCCCTTTATGGGTTTAATGCCTTTATTTAAAAAAAAGTGAAATAAGCAAGTGAGGGAAAGATACATATCATATGAGTTCACTCCTATGTGGAATTTAAGAAACATAATAGATGAACATAGGGGAAGGGAAGGAAAAATAAGATAAAAAGAGAGAGGGAAGCCAACCATAAGAGACTTTTTAAAAATGTTATTTTAGAGAGAGAGAGAGAGAGAGAGTATGAGTGGGGGAGGTGCAGAGAGAAGGAGGGGGCTGGTGGACAAGATCCAAAGCAGGTTCCATGTCTATAGCACAGAGCTTCATGCAGGGCTTGAACTCACAAACTGTGAGATCATGACCTGAGCCAAAGTCAGGTGCTCAACCAGCTGAGCTACCCAGATGCCTCAAAAGAGATTCTTAAAGACAGGGAACAAACTAAGGGTTGCTGGAGGGAGGTTGGTGGAAGGATGGGCTAAATGGGCAAAGGGCATTAAGGAGGGCACTTGCTGGAATGAGCACTGGGTGTTATATGTAAGTGATGAATCTGTAAATTTTACTCCTGAAACTAATACTCCACTATGTTAACTAACTTGGATTTAAATAATAAAATCTTTTTAAAAAATGTTTTTTATTTATTTTTGAGAGACAGAGACAGCATGAGCAGGGGAGGGTCAGAGAGAGAGGGAGACACGGAATTGGAAGCAGGCTCCAGGCTCTGAGTGAGCTGTCAGCACAGAGCCTGCCTGATGTGGGGCTCGAAACCACAAACTGTGAGATCATGACCTGAGCCGAAGCTGGACGCTCAACCAACTGAGCCACCCAGGCATTTTAGAGAGAGAGAGAGCATGAGTGGGGGATTTAATTTTTAAAATCTTAAAAATTAAAAAAAAAAGAAGAGACATGAAGTGGATCTCTCTTTCTATGCAGATACCAAGGAAAGGCCATGTGAGGACATGACCAAGAAGAAAGGTCTCACCAAGAACCTGACCATGCTGGCATCCTGGACTTGGATTTCTAGTCTCCAGAACTGTGAGAAATGAATGTTGGTTAAGCCATTCAGTCTTTGGTAGGTTAGAGCAGCCTGGACTAAGACCATCAGTTACACACAGATAAAGACTGTAAGATTCAACCTATATGAGTCACCTCGAGTATTCAAAATCATAGAGACACACAGTTGAAAAGTGGCTGCCAGAGGCTGGGGTGGCAGGTAATGGGTGTTGTTTAATGGGTATAGAGTTTCAGTTTTGCAAGATGAAAGACGTTCTGGAGATGGGTTGCACAACACTGTGAACGTACTTCACACTACTGTACACTTACAGATGGTTAACCAAAACCACAATGAGATGTCACCTCACACCTGTTAGGATGGCTGTCATCAAAAAGATAAGAGATGATAGATATGGGTGAGGGTGTGCAGAAAAGGCAATCGCCTGCACTGTTGGTGGGAATGTAAATTGGTGCAGTTATTTTGAAAAACAGTGTGGAAGATTCTCAAAAAATTAAACATAGAATCACCAAATGATCCAGCAATTCCACTTCTGGATATATATCTGAAAGAAACACAATCATTTATCTCAAAGAGATATCTGTGCCCCCATGTTCGCTGCAGCCTTATTTACAATAGCCAAGACACGGAAACCATCTGAGTGTCCATCAATGGCTGAATATGGATGGATGAATAAAAGCATATGATGTGTATTTGTGCGTGTGCGCACGCACACACACACACACACACACACACCCCGCAGTGGAATATTATTCATCTCTGAAAAGTAGGGAATCCTGCCCTTTGTGACAATTTGGATGGACCTTGAGGGCATTGTGCTAAATGGAATAAGTCAGACAGACAAAGACAAATGGTATATGATCTCACTTATATGTGGAGTCTTAAAAAAAGTGAACTCATGGAAGCAGAGAACAGATTGGTGGTTGCCAGAGTGGGGGGATGGGGAGGTAGATGAAATAGAGGTAGGTGGTCAAGAGGTAGTAGCTAGAAGATAAATAAATTCTGGGGATGTAATATGCATCATGGTGACTATAACTAACAATAATACTATATTGTATGTTTGAAAGTTGCTAAGAGGGTAGATCTCAAAAAGTTCTTACCTCAAGGGAGAAAATTTGGAACTAGGGGAGGTGAATGATGTTACCTAAACTTATTGTGGTAATTGTTTTGCAATTATATAACAAATAATTATGTTGTACGCCTTAACTAATAACAATGTTTCATGCCAGGGGCGCCTGGGTGGCTCAATCGGTTAAGTGTCTGACTCTTGATTTCAGCTCAGGTTATGATCTCATGATTCATGAGATCAAGCCGTGCATTGGGCTCTGTGCTGACAGCGTGGAGCCTGCTGGGATTCTCTCGCTCCTCTCCTGTTTGTGTGGTGTCTCTCTCTGTTCCTCATAATAAAGAAATGAGCCTTAAAAAAATACAAAAAACCCTAATATTTTATGCCAATTTTATCTCAGTAAAAGTGGGAAAAAAGAAATGGTTAAGATTTATATTTCATATATTACACCACAATCTTAAAAAGTTCTTAAATAAACCTAATGTACGACGATAGAAGTCATTCAGTGGATTCCTCTGAAGGAGATATTTCCTGGAAAAGGGCACAAGAGAGTTTTCTGGAGAGTTAGACTTTTTCTGTAATTTGGTCTGGTGTAGACATGTTAAAACATTCTGCTGTAGGCTTAAAATTAGTGTACCTTACGGGTGCCTGGGTGGCTCAGTTAGTTAAGCTTCTGACTTTGGCTCAGGTCATGATCTCATGGTTTGTGAGTTCGAGTCCCCTGTTGGGCTTTGCTGACAGCTCAGAGCCTGGAGCCTGCTTCAGATTCTGTCTCCCTCTCTCAGATTCTGTGTCTCCCTCTCTCTCTGCCCCTCCTTCACTCATGTTCTGTTTCTCTCTGTCTCAATAATAAATAAATATTAAACATTAACAAAAATTAACGTACCTTATTGTATGCATGCTATACTACAACAAAAAATCTTTTTTTTAAGGTATCTTTTCTGGTAGACTTTTCCTATGCACAAGTTCCCCATCCCAATGAGATATGAGTATATTTCTCAGGGAACGTCATTAATGTCTATGACAGCCATCGTGGTTCAAGCATAGGCTCTGGAGTCAGAAGACCTGGGTTCAAATCTTAGTGCCACTAGTTAGTAACATGGAGCCTTGGAAGAGTTACAGAACTCTTTGTAACTTAATTTCTGTGTTTATAATACAGGAATCACACAGCATGGGTGCCTGCAAAGTGCTTAGGATGGGATCTGGTTCCATGCTGGGTCCCGGCAAAATTAGTTTTGTTTGCATTCACTTTTTTATTGTGCTAAAGAAAACAAAACATAAAAGTACCATTGTAGGAACATCTGGGTGACTCGGTCGATTAAGTGTCCCACTTCGGCTCGGGTCATGATCTCGCTGTTTGTGGGTTTGAGCCCCACATGGGAGTCTGAGCTTACAGCTCAGAGCCTGGAACCTGCTTCAGATTCTATGTCTCCCTCTCTCTCTCTCTGCCCCTTCCCCACTTGCACTCTCTCTCTCTCTTAAAAGTAAACGTTAAAAAAAAGTTTAAATACCATTTTAACTCCTTATTTATTTATTTATTTGTTTATTTATTTATATGAGAGAGAGAGTGTGTGAGCAGGGAGGGGGCAGAAGGAGAGAGAGAGAACCTCAAGCAGGGTTTGCACTCAGCACGGAGCCTGATATGGGGCTTCATCTCACAACCCTGGGATCATGGCCTGAGCTGAAATTCACGGTCAGTTGAGCACCAAACTCTTGACTTTGGCTCAGGCCATGACCCAGGGTGGCGGGACCATGCCCAGTGTCAGGGTCTGTGCTCAGGGTGGAGTCCTGTCTCCCTCTGCTCCTCTCACCATTTGCACTCTCTCTCTTTCTCTCAAAAACAAATAAGCAAACAAACAACGAAGTAATTACTGAATTACTTATAAGGAGGTACTTACTTCTGTCATTTTGTTATTTGTTTTCTATATGCCTTACGGCTTTCTTATTCCTCATTTCTTGCATTGCTATCTTTGTGTTTAGCTGATTTTTTGTAGTGAAACATTTTAATTCCCTTCTCATTTCCTTTTGTGTATATTCTATAACTGTTTTCTTTGTGGCTACTATGGAGATTGCATTTAACATCCTAAAGTTAAAAACACTATAATTTAAATTTGTACCAGTTTAACTTCAACCACATACAGAACTCTGCTCCCATTCAGTACTGTTCCCACCTCCTTCAATTATTTTATTTTATTTTTAATATATTTATTTATTTTGAGAGAGAGGGAAAGAGAGTACAGGAGGGGTAGAGGGAGAGGGAGAGAGAGAGAGAGAGAGAGAGAGGGAGGGAGGGAGGGAGAGAGAGATCTTAAGCAGACTCTGCTGTCAGTACAGAGCCCAACATAAGGCTCAATCTCACAAATTGCGAGATCATGACCTGAGCCAAAATCAAGTCGGGTGCTTAACTGACTGAGCCCCCCAGATGCCCCCCACCTCCATCAATTATTGGTGTCACAAAATGACATCATTCTATATTGTGTGTCCAAGTATACAAAGCAATAATGTTTTCTAGGATGGGTTAGTCTCTTAGATTCTGTAGAAAACAAATGTGGAGTTACAAACCAGAGTTACAATGGTACTAGCTTTTAGGCCTAATCATTCTTTTGTAAACAGAACGTATTAGTCTTTTTATTATTTAAAAAATTTTTTTGTTTATAGGGAGCTCTATGCCCAGTGTATGGCTTGAACTCAGGAGCTTGAGATCAAGAGTTGTACACCTTTGTGACAGAGCCTGCCAGGTGCCACCAAATTGTATTAGCCATGGAAACCATGTAGAAAACAAAAAATGGAGATCTAAACCATTTTTATGATAACACTAGATTTTATAATTACCCATATATATATATGTTCACTTTTACTGAGATCTTTATTTCTTCACATGGATTTGAGTTACTATCTGGTGTCCTTCATCTCAATCTACATGGTTTCCTTTAGCATTTCTTGTGATGTCTAGAGAAGAAAATAATCCCTAGGTGGTTGTTTATCCAGGAATGAATGTCTTACTTTCTTCCTCCTAGTGGCAAGGATAGTGTTGCCAGTTTTAGGATTCCTGATTGACAGGGTTGTTGGTGTTTTTTTCTTCCATTCATCACTTTGAATGTATCATTTCACTGTCTTCTGGCCTCCAAAGTTTCTGGTGAGAAATCTGATCAGCATCAAGGATTCCTTGTGTGTGATGAGTCACTTCTCTCTGGCCGCTTTTGAGAATCTCTGTCTTTGTCTTTTGACGGTTTGATTACAATCTGTCTCAGGGAGAGTCTCTTTGCACTGATCTCACTTAGAGTTATTTGAGGTCCTTGGGTGTCTATATTCATGACTTTCATGAAACTTGGGACATTTTTGACCATTATTTCTTCAAATAATCTTTCTGCTCGTTTCCCCTTGGAGCACTCCCACGATACGTGTGTGTCTTTACTTGCTGGATTCCACAGGTTCTTAGGCTATGTTCACTTTTTTTTTCATTCTTTTCCTTCTGTTCCTTGATAATTTAATTGTCCTATCTTCAAGTTCACCGATTCCTTCGTCTGTCTGCTCAAATCTGCCTCTGAGTACCTTTACTTAATTTTTTATTTCAATTATTGTGCTCTTCAGTTCTAGAATTTCTATTGGTTTCTTTTTAGTTCTTTCTTGATAGTTCTACTTTGTTCATCCTTCCTTGACTTTGTCCATATCTTTTGGTTCTTTGAGCATTTTGGAGACAGTTGTTTTAAAATCTTTGTTTAGTAGTTTCTCTGTGGGGTCTTTCACTGAGACAGTTTCTGTTAATTTATCTTTTTCCCTTTGAATGGGAAATTTCCATTTCTTAATATTAGTTAATTTATCATTAGTAGCAGTTCTAAAGTGACCTTGAGAATTGCTTTACTTTTTCAAGTTTCTGTTTTTTCATATGTCAAATGGGAATTGTGACATTTTACTAATTTAATAAATATTTATTGAGCTCCTCCTGTGTGGTCTCCCAATTTTCTGACACTCTTTATTGAGACATAGGGTATTTTTTCATGTTTATTTGCTTATTTTGAGTGAGTGAGAGAGAGAGCAATCACGAGCAAGGCAGGGGCAGAGAGGGAGAGAGAGAATTCCAAGCAGGCTCTGCACTGAGCACAGAGCCCAACATGGGGCTCAATCTCACAAACTAGGAGATCATCACCTGAGCCAAAATCAAAAGCCAGACACTCAACCAGCTGAGCCACCCAGGTGCCATGAGACATGGGGTCTTTTTAATGAGGCATTCTTTTTATTGGGACAAGATATATAGGCTCTGTAATTGCTTCACCATTAGCATATGTCAGAAATGACACTGTACCAGTTTCCAGGTCAGGCTTTGAGGAAATGTTATCTTCCACTTCTTATTTCTTAGAACACTCACTCTTGGAATCCAGCCACCATGCTATGAGGAAGCTCAAGTTGCCATGGAGAGGCCCATACAAGAGGAATCAAGGCCCTGGGTCTCATGTGACAGCCAGCACCAACTTATCAGCCATGTATGTGAGTGAGCATCTTGAAGGCAGATTCTTCATCCTCCAGTCAAGCCCTCACTGCTGACGCCACGTAGGGTAGAGATGAGCTGTTTCTTATATTACCCAGTTTTACCAAGTAATATTACTTAAAGTCTGTTCTTTAGAAGAGAGCTGTCTAAAGAAATATAATGCGAGCCACATACATAGTTTTGTATTTTCTAGTAGCCGCATTAAAAAAGTAAAAAGAAACAAGTGAAATTAACTTTAGAAATCTGCTTTAGCCCAATATATCCAAATGTTACAATTTCAACATGCAATGAAGATAAAAGTTATTTATGAAATATTTTATGTTCTTTTTCATTCTAAGTACTTGATATTTTGGGACGTATTTTATACTTACAATCACATCTCAATTCAGATGCGCTATATTCCAAATACTCACTAGCTGTGTGTGGCTAGTGACTACAATATTGGAGAATGCAACCTTGGAATGAAAGATTTGGAAGGCAAACAATTACATCTCTGCCCCTATTTTACAGAGAAGGAAAGCAAGGAACAGAAGGGGAAATGACTTGTCCAGGGTTATGTACCACAGTGGGTTGAATGGTGGCCCCCCAAAAGATGTGTTCATGTCCTAATTCCTAGAGCCTGTGCATGTTATCTCATTTGGAAAAGTTTCTTTGCAGGTGTAATTATGTTAATGATTTTGAGATGAAGAGATCATCCCAGATTATTTGGTTGAGCCCTAATCTAATGACCCGTGTCCTTATAAGAGACACACAGAGGTGATTAGACAGAAGAGGAAAAGAGAAACACAGAGAAATTGATGTGAAGATGGGGGTGATGTGGCCACAAGCCAAGGAATGTTGGAAGCCATTGAAATTTGACATTTATTTATTTTTGAGAGACATAGCATGAGCGTGGGAGGAGCAGAGAGAGGGAAACACAGAATCTGAAGCAGGCTCCAGTCTCTGAGCTGTCAGCACAGGGCTGGACACAGGGCTTGAACTCACGAACTGTGAGATCATGACCTGAGCCGAAGTTGGATACTCCACCAACCGAACCACCCAGGTTTCCCAACAGTCACTGAAATTTGGAATAGACAAAGGAAGACTCATTTTCTGTTGTTTGTAGCCCACCTGGCTTTGTGATAATTTGTTATGGCACCCACAGGAACCTTGAAACTTGGAATTAAGAGACCTTGGACTCAAGAGACCTTGGACTCCATTCCTGGCCAGAGCAACGTGCCTCTTGTTACCTCTGAAATCTTTCAGGTGCTAGCATTCATGCCTTTGTTAGCAGAGTGGACCGCGTGGGGCTCTGGTGACCTAGAGGGCCCACAATGAATCTGTAGCAAGCTGTTAGGTCCATGAGGTCTTGCCTCATCTACTCAAATGATCTCGACTGCTTCTCCTGCTTCTTTTTTAAAAAATTTTTTTGTTTTATTTATTTTTGATACAGAGAGAGACAGAGCATGAGAGGGGGAGGGGCAGAGAGAGAAGGAGACACAGAACCGGAAGCAGGCTCCAGGCTCTGAGCTAGCTGTCAGCACAGAGCCTGACGCGGGGTTCGAACCCACGAACGTGAGATCTGACCTGAGCTGAAGCCGGAGGCTTAACCGACTGAGCCACCCAGGCGCCCCTGCTTCTCCTGCTTCTATTCCATCCCCTCTTCAGTCTACTTTCCACACAGCATATGGGGTAATTTTAACAACAACAACAACAACAACAACAACAACAACAGGGGCACCTGGGTGGCTCAGTTGGTTAAGCGTCTGACTTTGGCTCAAGCCATGAACTCATCTGTGAGTTCAAGCCCTGCCTTGCGCCCTCTGCTGTCAGCAAAGAGCTTGTTTCAGATCCTCTGTCTTCCTCTCTCTCTGTCCCTCCTGCACACGCATATGTGCTCTCTCTCAGGGTCTCTCAAAAATAAACATTTAAACAACAAACAAAAAGGGAAGCAAGTCATCAGGCCACTTGTCTGCTCTCAAGTGTCCAGTAGCCTCCTGTTCCTGGAATGAAATCCAGACTCCTTCAAGCCTACAACGCCCTACCACCTCCTGACCTTGTCTTGTGCCCTTTGCCTCCCCTCTCTCCACTACAGCCACAGAGCCGCTTTCCTGTTTCTCCACCATGCCGAGCACACTCCTTCCTCAGGTCCTTTGCATTTGCTTGTTTTCTCTGTCTGGAACACTCTACCCTCAGAGAGCCCCTGTGGCCCACCCTCTCACTTCATTCAGATATTTTCTCAGATGCCCGCTTATCAGAAAGGATTTTCCTGGCCATTGTCAGTCTTTATTCCTTTACTATGTTTTCCTGTTTTTTTTTTTTATGGCATCAATCTCTACACCACCTGGTATAGATTTGTTAATTTATTAGGTTATTGCCTATCTTGCCCATTTGACTGTAAGCTCCATGAAGGGTGGGGCTTCTATCTATTTTATTTAACAGTGTGTGGAACAGCACCTAGCTGGTGCTCAATAAATTCATTGCTAAATGAATGAACAAGTGAATGAGTGAGTGGAGGAATGTGGGTTCCAGGCAGCCCTATCTTGCTTCCTAGAAAGTCAAAATCTGGATATTTAGGTTTAATTCTATGCCCAATATGAATGGAAAAAATTTGCTTGGCTGGCTAAAAAATAATGCATCCAAGGGCCACCAGTTTGATACCCCTGCCCTAGGGATCTGGGTCCAGTAGAAACTGTGTTTCTTCTTCCTCACATGGTTCAGCCCCTCCAGGAATCCAGTGTTTCTTTGGGACCCACCAGCTTGCATCTCCAGGCTCGGGCCCCATGAGGTACTGTTTGTTGTTACACAGCAAAGCCTTCTAGAGCACTTCGTTCAAAAGGCAGGATGTGGGCTGCAAGCTTCCAGCTCATCGGTTCAAAGGAAATCTACTTCAGCAGCAAAGTCTCCTGGGATGTTTTCCCAAGGCTCCCTGGTTGGTGATGGGGCCTCTTAAAGGACTAATAATAGACAGGCGCGTCCAGTTTCCAAAACATGTCAACCTTAAAAGTGAATGCTATTTTTTCCTCCTTACCTTTGAATTCCTATGCAGCAGAGGGTCATTCTACTAACACAGCCCTGGCTCTCCACATGCAGCCTAATAATGACTTACCACTCAGCAGCTTCTAGGCGAAAGCATCATGGGCATACCTGAGCTCCATTAGGCAGGAGTTCCGTGTAGCTGGTTCAACTCCACCCTGCTCTCTTTCACACCTTTATCACCAGTAGGTTTTGTAGTTAGGCTGGCCTAACCTTTCCATTCAGCAACAGCGTGACTTTGGGTGTGTAACTTAATCAGCCTGAGCCGTGCCATCCTTATTCATAATAAAAATTCTGGACTTACACAAGGTCGTTGTTGCAAGGACTAAGTAAGACAGTGCAAGTACCTGTGATGTCTACCTAGCACTTGATGCTTATTATATTGAACACCTACAGGACACAGTGAGGGGTAAGGGACAGAGTCCTTTAAGCTTTCATTTGCTCACGTATTTATGTAATCACTTACTCATTCAGCCAATATTTATTGGGCTCTGGGAAGGTGTCAGACATGGAGTTTGGCTCTGATGACCCAATGATGAGCAGTGCCTGCTCTCAGAACCTAGGTCTAGTGAAGAAGTTCATAGTCTAATGCAGTGCTGTGTTCCCAGAGAGTAGGGCATGGTGGGGGAGGGGGGCGTTTGAGACAAAGGGCATGGGAAGGGCACTAAATCACACTGCATTATTTACTCATCTAGACAATCATTATTCTTTTTGGTTAACTTTCTATCCTTCAGATTCCATCCAGGAGAGGGTCTCAGTTGGATGTTAGTGTGTCATTAGCATCTCTCTAATATTTGTTAATTTCCCACTTTAATGCATAGAAGAAGCCTCCAGATGCAGATGTTTTAGGCAAGTGGCAGCATCTGGAGAGATTCACTACTAAGAATATAAACTCAACAACCAGATAGACTTTTTTTTTTTCAGATGGTGCACAAATATGACCAGCATTTGTGAAGATGGGTCTCCCTCAGCCCCATTTACAGTTGAAGAAACAGTCTCTTGGTGGAAGAGATGGAGAGTAGGGAGTTCTCTTCAAAATGGTTGTGCAAGGAAAGCCAAGAAATGTCTTTGTGGTGGATATATATACTGAGAGAGAGAGATGTGTATATACATATATATATACATGTACACTCTTTCACATACACATGCGAGCACACACACACACACACACATACATACACACACACACAATAATAATGCTCCTCCCCTACCTCTGCAGTGTGTGCGTATGTGTGTGTAAGTGTGTGGAGCCACAGGCCTTTCCGAATGAGTGACAGCGGGAGTCCATCCCTCCAGGAGACGCGTGCAGAATGACCAATGGGATGGAGGCGGGGTGGATGGGTACCAGTCTCTGCAGAGGCAGAGTGGAATCCGTCGCGCCCACTCTTGCCACCTCCCACCCTCAGTCCCCGTCCGTCTTTCCGCTCTGGGTTCCCCAGGGGGCGCACCCAAGGTGCTCATCCCCTTAATGCAACCCCAGGCTCAGGAGTGGGGCAGGGGGCGGGGCGAGGCTCAGGTCTGACGATAGCAGGCTGCGGTCCCCGCGCCGCAGCGCTGCGGCGGTGAACACTTCGCTGGGAGGCCGGCAGCTTCTGGGGTGCCAATATGTAAAGCAGCTGGCGGCGCTGGGCGGGGCCTGGGCGCGATGCAAATGAAGGAGGCGGGGCCTGCCCGGGGCTCCGCCTCCCTCCCCCGCAGCTGGGGCCAGCGGTGCCAAGCGCAGCTGGACGAGCGGTGGCAGCTGGGCGAGTGACAGCCTCAGCTCCGCGCGCCGCGGCGGCCAGAGCCGGCGCAGGGGAAGCGCCC
>NC_043707.1:17338595-17386300 GCF_006229205.1 Suricata suricatta
GACCCCTTTCCGCGTCCCCGAGGGGGGTCGAGCGCCGCCGGGCCCCGCGTCCCCGGCTCCCCGCCCCGGACGCCCGGGTGCACGGCCCTGTGGCTTCCTCCTCCCCGGCCCCAGACGGCCGGCCGCGGGGTGCCTCCTCCTCGCTCTTCTTCCCAGCCTCCTCGGGAGCGCCCCGGGGCCGCGTCGCGGGCGCTGGATCTCCAGTTACTCCGAGCGCGGGGTGGCTGTCCCTCCCTGGAGGGCAGCGCCTCGAGTGCCCGCTCGCCCGGGGTTCCCCGTCTCCCCGCCTCCTTCCAGGCTCGCAGCGCCCGCACCCCTCCCCTCCTTTCCGGGGGCAGTGCCCCGGGTGTCCTGTCTATCTCCCCGCGGGCGTGGGGCATCCTTTCCTCCCCTTCTGTGTCTCCCGCCGTGGCGCCCCGGGTTATCTCTCATTGCGCTTTCCTGCGGGCCAGGGTTTCCCTTCGTGCTCCTCGGTTTTCCCCTGGCTTCACTGCAGGGACCTTTATTCCCCAGCTCTCACCCCTGTCCCTCTAGACATGGGGAGCCCTTTCTCTCTTCGCAGCCCCCTGGGGAACACCACCAACGCGGGGTTTCTCTCATTCTCTCTCTGGATGCGGCTTTATCTCTTCTCTTACCCCGAAGGTACCGGGGCGTCTCTGTGGGCAGATCTCCTGCCTGCCCCCCACCCTTTCTGCGACGGAAACGCTCCCCCCATCCCGCCACCTGGTGGTCGCAGCCTCTCTCTTCTGCCTTCCGAGGGGAGGTGGGGGTTACCGCCGAGCTCCCAGCTGCCCCCTCCCCCAAAGGCGGAAGACTCTTGGGCACCGGCCTGTGGCTAGGAGGTTGCACCTGGGGTAGAGGGGCCAGGGAAGGGGGGTGACTTGGGGGAACTAGCTGGTGGCTGGGCCCCTAGGGCTGCCTGACTTGCCTGTTTCTGCCTTTGCAGGGGCTTCGGGAAGCAAGGATTCCAGTGCCAAGGTAGGCTGTGGGGGCTCTGGGGGTGCCCAGTTTGTGGGAAGAGATGGTAAAAAAGACTTTCTAGGAGTAACTGAGTTAGGCAGGGAGTGAAGGAATCGCATCTGTCGGAGTGACTTGCCAAGCTAGGACTGCATCACCACAAAAGGGTCCTTTTAAGGCGTGTGTGTGTAAGTGGGGGCACCGGTGCTCCATCCAGGAAAGGTGAGTGCAGTGGGAGACCCTACCTGCCAAGGAAGGGCATGCACCTTTTCTATGTCCCTGCCGAGGAAGAGTCCAAAACTTTCCCCTGAACCTATCTTGCTTGGACAATCCGGCTTCTGGAGGAAGTGTCTCCAGGGGCCATTTCTGGGAGGATCTCTTCCTCAGAGACGCCCTTCCTCATCTCACGGATAGAGGTTCTGCCTGTTCCCCTGCTGCACAGAAGTCTCCACAGGTGGCTGCTGCCTCTGCATATGGTGCATCCCCTAGAAAGGTGACCGTGGTTGTCCCCCGGGCCTCCTCCCTCTCTGAAAGAGGTCGTTCCAGATAGGGTGCCTTGCAGATGCTGGTTTGAATTGCCGTTTCCATCTTCTGGCCACCTCCAGGAAGGACTCCAAGTGACTGGTTACCTGGGTCCTTGCACCTGGTTTGTGATCCTTGACCCTAGCCAGGGATGCTCAACCTAGTGGCGACGTGTACTCCTATGTACGGTGGCCTTGGCCACCTCTTGTTGCAAACTCACTGTCCATGGTCAAATTACCTGTAGATTTGTTTAGCCCTTAGGGTGTACAACATTTTTTAAATTTGATGTCCATATTTAGAACTCGGAGATTTCACATACATCCCTGAATTTCCAGCTATAAGTTTACTGAGAATCGGTCCCACTTTCTTGTTGGAATAGTCATTTGGAGCCATTTTTTATAGAGAGGGCACACATTCACCATTTTATCTTAGTCCTTCCCAGCCGAGCCCGTTTCACTCAGAATTTCTGGCTCTGGTAGGCATTCAAGTTTGCAGCTTTTGTTCTGGGAAGTTTTTTTTTTCCCCTCTCCAGTTTAGAGCCACGTGTAGTTGGGTTTGGTGAGGAATATCTCATTTCTGGGGTGTGTCTTAGGGGCAAATTGACCGCACTGGGGAGCTGGGTGTAGATCAGGAGAGGAAAGCAGTTGAGCGCTCAAGAGTCTGTGACGTGACTTAGCACTGATTTTTTGTCGTAGCGCCTTCACCCTCCAGGGGAAAGTCCAGTGATCCCTGGTGAGTGTGGGTGGCGTTGTCAGTTGCACACGGTGCTCTCAGCGTGGCACTGCTGTCTTCTGAGACTCGCAGTGTCCTTCACCTGAGACCCAGGGAAGAGCTGGCCCTTCCAGTGAGCCTTGCAGACCTGCCCAGCCTCTCTTACCAAGGTGTGGAGCCCCTGTCTCATGCTCTGCACCAGAGAACTTCCCAAATCCCTTTATTATTTTTTTCCCCCAGTTTTACATACTCTCTCTTTTTTTTTAAAGTTTATTTATTTATCTTGAGAGAGAGAGCGAGAGAGTGAGAGCACATCAGTAGAGGGGCAGAGAGAGAGAAAGAGAGAGGTAAAGAGAGAATCCCAAGCAGGTTCTACATTGTCAGTGCAGAGCCTGACATAGGGCTCGAACCCACGAACTGTGGGATCATGACCTGAGCTGAAATCAAGAATCCCTCCTTAATTGACTGAGCCACCCAGGTGCCCTTCTTATTTTTTTTTTTTATTATTTTAACTGAAGTATATTTAACATTCAGTGTTATGTTAGTTTCAGGTCTTCCCAAATCCCTTTAAAGTGGCAACAGCTTAGGGTCTGTTGCAAACAGATTGTTTTTAGAACTTTGGTCCCTGAAGCAGAATACCAGTGGTGTCTTAGTGCTGGAATGTGTCGTTGATCTTTGAGGTTACCTTTCACTTTCATGCATCCGTTCCTGTCTTTGTCTTTTGCTGGTGTCGAGGACGATTTTTTAGTATTTTTTTGCTGCTTTCCCACTCGCTCTGCAGTCACTGATGCTTGGGGAAGTCACTCTGGATATGTAGGTGATGACATGTCTGAAGCAGGAAATCCTGTTTCTCAAAGCCTGGAAAGTGGTAGGAATTTTCTGGTGTTGTGAGAGTAAAGCAGAATTACAGTTTCTAATCAGATACGGCAACTTCAGAGTAGAAGTACTTATTGTTATTGTTATTGTTATTATTTTTAATCACCTTTACTTTCCTCCTGTCCCTGAGAGGCAATGTAGGGTAGTGGACATATACATACAGGCCACAGGCAGGTCACTGTTATTGAGCTCTGAAGCTGTTGTGGATGAGATGTTTGGATCAGAGCTTAGCACAGAGTAAGCGCTCAGAACACATCAGCTCCTGTGATTCTCCCCCAACGACTCCAGTGTTGGGGCTGGTGTGTGAAAAGACTGTCTCTAAAGGGTTGCTTTGCCATGGAACCAGCTGCCAGGTGAGGGCCGAAATCCAGCCGTGAGCATCTGGTCACCCATGTCGCTGTTTGGGCAGTATATTCCATCTGGGAAGGAGCAAGAGAGGGGTAGGGCGGGTTGGCAGCCCCTGACATAGAGATGCTTAGTTTGGAGGGACGTGTCCAGGAAGGGAGGAAGGTTCCCAGCTAAGCTGCTCAGAATTACCTGTGACTGATTTTGGAACCATCTGAATATGTTGGCACCACCGATCTCCTCTTAAAGTACACCCAATTAAAATGGAATCAACATTTTATAGAGAATACATAAAGTTTGTTTGTTTATTTATTTATTTATTTATTTATTTATTTATTTTCAGAAAGAGAGAGATAGCATGCAAGTGAGTGAGGGACAGAGAGAGAGAGTAGAGAGAGAATCCCATGAGAGGTAGAGAGAGAGTCCAGAGCCCCAATTCACCCGAAGCAGGGCTCAGTCTCGTGAACCGTGAGATCATGACCTGAGCTGAAGTGCGATGCTTAATTGACTGAGCCACCCAGGTGCCCCAAGGATATGTAAGGTTTTAGTTTCTTACTTGAGTCAGAAGTCCAGAGCCCAGGGTCCTGTGTCCTTTCAATTTTCTGCTCCACCATCCAGGAGATGCCAATGAGCTCATAGCCCAAGAAGATTGCTAAGCTATCCAGCCATCACATTTTTATTTCAGCCAGCAGGAAGGAGGAAAGGGTAAAAAGGCAAAGACCACATGCTCACTGTCCCTTATGGAACTTGCTGTGAGATACTTGTGCCTCCTGGTATTAGCTAGAACTTGATCGCCTACCTGCACCGAGCTACAAAGGGGTATATGGAAAATGTAATGTTAATTTCAAGTCGCCCTGTTTCCGGCTACAAGTTAGGGTGGTGGGGTGTTCCATTTCAAAAGCAGAAGGGGAGAAGGGGTTTAACCTGCACTGTTCTTGGGTGGGAGGTGTGTAGGATGATCCTAAGGCCGGGAACCCACTGAGCCTCCGTGCTCCACCATGCTGCTATGGAAACTGGGGATGCTGGGAGGGGCTGAGGGAGGAAGGATGGGAAGTCCATCAGCCATGGGGAAATCATGGATTTCTCTGTGCTCAGGGATGCTTATGGATAGATTTCCTTTCTTTGTGTGCTGCTAGATGACAAAATTCTAGGTTGCCACATAATTTCTCCCTTTTTTGTTACCCGTGGTCTCTATGTTCTATAAAACCTCTCTCCGTGAGGTAGTTTTATGCCTCTGGTGACAGGGGCTGAGCATCGTATCATGAAACTAAATTCTGGATAATAATGGGACCCCCAGAGAAGCAAAGCCGACTTCTTTGGCATTCTTTAGAGGATCTTAGAATTTGCATTTGTGTGTTAATTGTAATGAAAACAAGCCTTTGGGTGGAATTAGGATCTTACACCAAGAAGCTTTTGCAGGTTGGCAGAGAGAAAAACTAAATAAAAATTTTTTAATGTTTATTTATTTTTGAGAGAGAGCGAGAGCGAGCACACAGGTGTGGGGGAGGGCAGAGAGAGCAGGAGACACAGAATCCGAAGCAGACTGCAGGCTCTGAGCTGTCAGCACAGAGCCTGGTGCGGAGCTTGAGCTCATGAACCGTGAGATCATGACCTGAGCTGAAGTCAGACGCTTAACCTACTGAGCCACCCAGGTGCCCCAAAACTGATTTTTTTTTTAAAGGAAGTCACTTTAGTATAAACAGGCAAGCCATACAATTTAGAGATTCAGAATTCATAGCATGGGGTTGGAGTCGGGTAGAACTGAGTTTCAGTCTCGGTTCTGCCACCTACTTTGTAAACTTGGGTAAGTCGTCCACCTGTAGTGGCCTCAGTTTCCTCATCTGTCAAATGGGGCTAATAGTATGTCATAGGGTTATTGTGCATACCGAGGTGCAAGAGAAATGTCCACAGTAAGTATCCATGACTAAGTGAGATGATCATTATTACTTGATTTGTGGTAGGAAACTCTGTCAAAGTGGGAGAGTTCATTCTGGAAGTCATTGAATGACTAGGCCACTTTCGTGTATTTAGGTGGGTTTTCCTCAGATGTGTTTCTTCATAGACTCTGGGCAACACCAGTGAGTGCACTGCTCAGCCAGCCAGGCTTGTTCAGATTCTCTTTTCTCACTCTTCCCTCGTGAGAAAGATCTCAACTTGTCGGGGACTCTCTAGAAAAACCCCAGTGTGCCAGTTTTCTGACTATGAAGACCTAGCAGGGATGATTATAATGAGTAAGCCAGCTCTTCCCTTTCCTGTGGAGATCCGAAAACGTGTTTCTTAACCTTTTAATAGAAGTTATTCTTTAAGAACCTCAAAATGTTGCATGAATTCAACCACTGCCATTTTTATCAACGTCGACTCTGTGGGATACAGGTGTATTTTAATGTGTAGTCAACACATATAGATTGAAATATGCTCTTTTTAAAAACAACAATCAAAGCTGAATCAAAGGTTTATTTTAGTTTTGGCACAGTTTCCCCTGGAAGCTTATAATATGATATCCTATACTTCAGGTAGAACTTTCTCACAAAGAGATATTTATTTCATTTCATTTCATTTCATTTCATTTGTTTTTTGTACGATCAGTAAGTCAGGCTGTGAGCTACTGGAGTGTGCTTCTATTATTCCATTTTCTTCCAGAAGCAGGTCCCAGAGGCTTGTGGGTAAAACTCTGCTCACCTCTCAGCTTTTTCTTTCCTTTCTTTTTTTTTTTTAATGTCTTTATTTTATTTTGAGAGACAGAGACAGAGAGCGAGCGAGGTGGGGCAGAGAGAGAGGGAGACACAGAATCCAAAGCAGGCTCCAGGCTCCGAGCTGTCAGCACAGAGCCCTATGCGGGGCCTGAACCCATGGACTGTGAGATCATGACCTGAGCCAAAGCTGGACGCTTAACTGACTGAGCTACCCAGGCACCCCCTCTCAGCTTTTTCTGAATGTGTTCTGAGCGTTCTGTGTGGATAAAAGGCAGAAGGTCTTTGACTTTGTATTTGATGGTTTGATTTTTTAATTTTTTTCTGCCTGAAGTGGGATTTCAGGCCCAAAGTCCCATTTGAAATAAAAATATTTAGGGGTGCCTGGGCGGCTCAGTTGGTTGAATGTCGGGCTTCGGCTCAGGTCATGATCTCACCATTCGTGGGTTCGAGCCCCGCATTGGGCTCTGTGCTGACAGCTTGGAGCCTGGAGCCTGTCTTCAGATTCCGTGTCTCCCCCTCTCTCTGACCCTCCCCTGCTCATGCTATCTCTCTTGCTCTCAAAAATAAATTTAAAAAAACATAAAAAAAGAAATAAAAATATTTAGGTGAGGGGTGCATGGATGGCTCAGTCGGTTAAGCGTCTGACTCTTGATTTTGGCTCAGGTCATGATCTCAGGGTTTGGTTCCTGAGATTGAGCCCTGACTCAGGCTCTGCCCTGATCTTGCGGGAGCCTGCTTGGGATTCTCTCTCTCTTCCTCTCTTCTGTCCCTCCCCTGCTTGCGTGCTTGTTCTCTCTCTTTCAAAAATAAATAAATATTCAAAAAATTGAAAAAAAAAACAATCCTTAGGGGGGCGCCTTGGTGGCCCAGTCATGTGAGTGTTCAGCTTCGGCTCAGGTCATGATCTCATGGTTCTTGAGTTGGAGCCCCACACCGGGCTCTCTGCTCTCAGCACAGATCTCTCTTCGGATTGTGTCTCCCTCTATCTATCCCTCTGGTTGTGTGAGCGCGTGCTCTCTCTCTCAAAAATAAACATTAAAAAATATTTTGGTGAATTAGTGCTGGGTCTTAAAAAGGAAGGCTGATTTGTTGGAGAGGCAACAGTAAATTCATTTTGAGCGGTTGAGCACTCGGGGCAAGCTCAAAATGTCACCGGTAAACAGAATGCCTTTCTAAGTAAATACGGAAAATGCCACCTTTGGAAATGTAGTTGATATGATATGCAGGTTCTTAGAAAGTAATTAAGAAAATATGTTGTTTCTGAGTACTGGTGATACTCTGAGGGTGCTGCCTAGAACTACGTACAGCACGTTTATGGTGTATTTGGTCAAGTAAGAAAAAGATAACAGAGAAAGTAATTGGTCAAAAGATGAACCGAAGGTTTGACAATTATTTATATGTATTCTTGTTATTGGAATCTCTCTTCTTTCTCTGTCTCTTTCTGCCTAGCTTTCTGTTTCTGTCTCTGTGCATATGTGCACACATGTGTGTATATAAAAGCATATGTAAATACATAAGTATGTCAGTTTTGAGAATATGCATCTCCTTTTGATACTTTTCAGTCACAAGTAGTTAAATTAGGACTAAGTGCAGTTTAAAATCCTTGCTCTGCTCTTTTGACTCTGTAGTCCAGTTAATTCTTGCGTGGGTAGAGGGATTGGCTGAGTATTTCAGCATCTCTGGATGATGGATTCAAAAGCTTGGTCTCATCATTTTTGGCATTTGATCTAATTTCATGGATTCTTTGACTTGACTCATCCTATTTCGCCATTGAAATTGTGTGATATTATATAGATAGGTTGTTGGCCTTTTTATGGTGCATACAAAATCCAGTGTTTACATGTGGCATTTGGAGGTGTGATGGCTTCTTGAAAATCTGGTAGGAACTTTATATATTTACTACATGCATTTATCCATCCATCCATCCATCCATCCATCCTTCCATATATCCATTCATGCTTCCAAGAAAATCTACTTATTAAGCTCTGTATGTCAGGAACTATTTTAGATGGCAGGAATACAATGGTGAGTGAGCTCAGGAAGGTCCTAATGTCATGCAGCTTATAGTGTAAATATTCTACGAGTCATGGGGTGCCTGGAGGGTTCAGTTGGTTGAGCGTCCAACCAGCTCAGGTCATCATCTCACTGTTTCTGAGTTTGAGCCCCATATTAGGCTCTCTGCTGTTAGCACTGAGCCTGCTTCGAATTCTCTGCCCCCCTCTCTCTCTGTGCCTTCCCCACTTGCGCTGTCTCACAAAAATAAAAAATATTAAAAAAAGATATTCAGAGGCACCTGGGTGGCTCAGTCAGTTGAGCGTCCGGCTTCAGCTCAGGTCCTGATCTCATGGTTCGTGGGTTCGAGCCCCGTGTTGGGCTCTGTGCTGACAGCTAGCTTAGAGCCTGGAACCTGCTTCAGATTCTGTATCTCCTTCTCTCTCTGACCCTCCCCTGCTCACACTATCTCTCTGTGTCTCTCAAAAATAAATAAAAAACATAAAAAAAGATATTCAACAATTCACTATACCAATATTTAACCATACTTTTGTTAAGTACTTTGCAGGAAGTGTACAGGGTGCTATGAGAATTTGTAAGGGGGATGCTAACCTGTGCAATGGTTGGGGTGGAGTCAGGGAAGTCTTTGGTCTGAGAATGAAAAACCAAAAACAAAAGGCAAATAAAATAACTTCCCATCCTCGGAAGTAATTGGAGAAAGTCTGAGTTGCCAGGGAGCCAGAGCTAAAAAATCTGTATTTTGAAGCTGCTCGTATCCTGGATGAAGATACACAGAAGGTCTTATCTCTGTCACATTCTGCAGAGAAGCCCTGACTCTTGACTTTGTGCCATGGTCACAAGTAAGATGAATATTTAGTAGAATCAGATAGTACTTCTATCTCAGCTCAACAAAGAACATCATTACCTCCTAGCTAATAACTCAGATAATAAGCTGGCTTCTTTTTTTTGTTTTAGGGGTTGCAGTTTGAGGTGGAAAAAAATGAGATCATTTCAGAGGTGGAGGAGCAAGTCTGAGCTGACAGGCTGAGAATAAATAAAAAAAAGGAGCATAAAGCATTTCACTGAGAGGTATCTGAACTGAAAGCCAGGTTTTAGGGACACAGGATTACTCGTCTTGCCTCCTGGATACCTTCCTTACCTTGGGTTGAGGTCTGATGTTCCACAGCTGTTGATTTTGCTGGCTTAGGCAGTGTTTTCTCTCATTTGGAAGATAATTTATAAGTAGTTTCACAGTAAGCCCCATTGAATCACATGCAGAAAATGATCTCTGTCTTTTCTGATCTCGGTTTGGTGCTAACATGTCTTTAACCCCTCTCTAACACAAATTTGGGCACTTAATAAATGCTCTTTATTTTTTATCATGAAAGAACTACAGGGAATTATGAGCACATAAGGATAAGTTAGTTTCTACCCGTAAACTATCCCCTGAAATTCCCCCCCCCCACACACACACTTTAGCCTAATGTCAAGCCTTGTCCTATGTCACCTCTGGGTCTAATTTCATACTGGCAATTCCTTCCTGTGAATAGAGGAGCATCATTGTCTTTCCTGGAAATAGTTGGTGTTGGAAGAAAGCTCGATGTAGCAGAGAATTGAAAGACATCACAACTTCAGGCTCCAGCAGGGTTTGGAAGAGATGGTAGCTTTTATTCAGGAGTATCAATCTTTTAATATTACTATTGGTGTTGTTGCTGTTACTTTTTATTGTCTTCTGTCCTGCTTGTTTGTATCTCCTGGATGTCTCCTTTTCCCTCAGCCCACACAGAGAACATTGCCCTATTGAGTCAGAAGGGGAACTGAGACCAGATGCCTTCCTGTTGAGTCTTGGCATTTACTAAGTAGATGGAAATTAATTTAGCTCAATAATAGCCATGTTCCTAGGTGAAGGGCGGGAATTCTAGACTCTTCTTTTATCGTGCCACTGTCCAGTGACCAGACTTTGGGTTTCTAGATAGGCAGTATATATAAATTGAATTGAGAGGATAGGCTCAAACATCAGACAGACCTGATTTCAAATCCTGCTCTGTCGCCATGACTCTACGACCCTGGACTGGTGAAACCTGATTTGGCTTGATCCAACAATCTATCTCTCCATCCATCTATCCACCAACCCATGTACTAACCCGTTCATCTCTCTACTCAGCCATTTTTCTATCTATCCATGGTGAGTGCCTACCATGTTTCAGGTACCATTTTAGGCCCTGGAACTAGATCAGTGAACTAGACAGAGTCCCTGCTCTCATGGAATTTACATAGTGGAAGATGCATAGCAGTTAATAAATAACTTAGAAGAAGTACATTGTGAAATGCCCAATTGCAGCATGGGCCTTGAAGAGGAATCTGTCCTTGCCCTCGACGGTCTTCCTGGTCATTTGTGAGGAGAACAGCACATGGCCAGTTAGTTCCGCCACATGAATGAGAAGAGGGATGACATCCTTACTCCTGGGAGGTGTGGAGAAGATTCCACAGAGGAGGTAACATTTGGGAACAATCTTACAGCAGGAGTGGGGAGTTCCCAGATTGACAAGAGGCTGGGGGCCAGGAAGGGTGTTTCAGGCAGAGGACAACTCAAGTTGAGACACACGAAGGAGAGAACAGGATGCATGCAGGGGACGGGAAGGAGGATGTGTTGGGGGGGCGGTGCTTGGAAATCAAGGTCATATAGGAGGGTTTGGACCTTGCAAAGGCAGGATAGTGACTAGGAGGTGCTTGCTGCCATTGTTCTAAAGCAGGATGGGTGAGGGTGAGGGGAGTGGCTACACGTTTGAGAAAGAGGAGCATGAAGTGCATTTGAAACAGTCATTGCCATGGCTGAGATCGTGAAATTCCAGGCCTGTGGGGTTGGAGGACAGATAAGTGAAACTGAAATGACCATTTAGCGGCTGTCGGGGGTGTCACCAGAGCATCGAGGGGCTGTTGCTATTTTTCACGTTGTAAAGAGACGTTTGGATTTTCGCGTCAGTCATATTGTTGATTGCTCTATTTTGGGAGGTGGTTACTGGGTTATTTTTATGGTTCTAACAATAGGGATATCTCTCTTCCCTGCATCCTTAGGCGGAGAGGGCCGTGGAAATGATTTTTCCTCTGAAAGGAATCCTCCCACTGCCTTCGCCCTCCTGGCTGCTGTCACTTATCCACCACGTGTTAGTGGAGCCCGTGCTGCATGGGTGGTGAGGAGTTTGTGCTTTGGAAACTGAAAGGCATTGCCTCCAATCTTGGCTTTCTTGTTACAGGGCGGATGAACATATTTCCTTAAACTCTTTGAGCTTCTGTTTCTTTAGAGGTTAAAGGAAACAATAGTATCTTATTTATAGGGCACAGGTCCAGCAATTCTTTAGTGCCTTGCCTGACAGACACTGAGTGCTTGATAAATGGCAACTATTTGCATTTATTCTTGGGGCCCAGCCCCGTCTTGTCCTTACCGACTCTATTATCCTGTCGGGGAGGCAAGAACAATGATCCTGAGTCAAGGACTTGATGCAAGAAGAACGTGTTTACACACTGTGGGCAATAGTATTAGGTGCAGGTGCAATTTACAATGTTTCTGAGCGAGAAACTCCAAGCTGGGGTCAGAGCTGTGACAGGCACACGGGTGAGCAACAGTGTTTTCTATGCAACAGTTGCCTGGGTTTGGACGCTTTAATTTGTGGGAAACCTCAGAAGCCGAATTGAGATCTGTGACGGTCCCATCTGCTGTCTTCATTTTGAAAACGTGTTGATGGCATTTCAACTTTAAATAGATTTCTGACCATTTCACTTTTTAAATTTTGAGTTCCCTTCATCCTCCAGATGGAATGTTTACGTGCTCTTTTGGGTTGAAGAAGAAGCTGCCAAATAATGTGGGTGAAGGTGGAGGGTGAAGCCTGCAGCACTGTCTCTTGTGAGGGTGCGCTCGGGTGATTTTTAGGAGCTAACCGTGTTTTGAAGATCTTCTTTCCCTCCCTAACGTGGGGGTCATTATTAAGGATTTTGGCGTTGCTGCAAATGACAATTTCGATTGTTATCTGGGTTGTTTTTATGTGTGTGGCAAAATGTATGCTTGGGAGTATTGATAATTCTATCTGGGCGAAATAGTGCACATGGGAAAGGAAGACTGGCATCTAGTGTAGTGAGGGACATTGTATTTCAGTTAGATACTCATCTTTTTTTTTTTAAAACAATTTTCTTCTTCTTTTTAAATTTTCTTTTATGTCTTTATTTTATTTTGAGAGACAGAGACAGAGAGCGAGCGAGGTGGGGCAGAGAGAGAGGGAGACACAGGATCCGAAGCAGGCTCCAGGCTCTGAGATGTCAGCATAGATCCCGACACAGGGCTGGAACCCATGGACTGCAAGATTATGACCTGAGCTGAAGTCGGATGCTCAACTGACTGAGCCACCGAGGCGCCCCGTTTTTTTAAAATTTATTTATTTTTAAGAGAGAGAGAGAGAGCAAGAGAGCATGCACTCATGCACATGAGCATGAAAGGGGCAGAGAGGAAGGGAGAGAGAGAACCCCAAGCAGGCTTTGCGCTGTTAGCACAGAGCTCGATGTGGGGCTCGATTTCCTGAACCGTGAGATCATGACCTGAGCTGAAATCCAGAGTCAAACACTTGACTGGCTGAGCCACCCAGGTGCTCCAGATACACCTCTTTTGATGGCTGGCTTTTCTGTTCTTCCCAGGATTAAGTCCAGAGTCTTTCCTATGAGTTACAAGTCCTTGTCTGTGCTGGGTCCTCATGAACCTTGCTTGTATCTCCCTCTTACTCACTTTTCACTTTTTCGGTAAAGACCCAACTGATCTTCTTCAATCACAATACACTCCTGTCTACCCCAGGGCATTTGCACATGCTCTGTTTTCAGCCTCAATTGGTCTTTCCTCTCCTCTTTCCAGTTTGCCTCCTACTCTTCCTTCAGAACTTAGCTCAGTGTCACTTCTTCAGAGAAGCCTTCCCTGATTTTCCAAACCAGGTCCCCCTTGTACAATTGTATAACCCCTGTCAACTTTCCATTTTCTAATTGTATATTAGTTTGAGTGTTTAGTCTGTGCCACCAGAGTGTCAGTTTTGTGAGAGTAGGGGCCTCATCTGTCTCATTTCCTGTTCTTTCTGAAGTACCCAGCTCCAGACCTGGCTCATAGGATGTGCTCAATAAATACCTGTTGACTGAACGAATGGTATAGGGGAGAAATGACTGTAAGAGGGAGTCATGTGATTTGGATTTTGGTGCTAGTTTTCTATGGTTTGATCTGTGATTTTTATGAGAACTGTATCACTTTCTAGTATACAGGCTCTGATCATTTTTGTTTGAACTCCGCCCCAAATTGCCCTTCTTAGAGCCGGTTGGGTAGTGATTTTCTTAGAGCCGGTTGGGTAGTGATTTTCAAAAGTTTGTGAATGCTGCTAACTTAGGGCACAGCCTCCTGCTTTGTCTGTGTTTCTCCGTGAAGATGAATAGTCCCTCCACTGAAGTTCCTGCCTTTGTTCATCACAGACCCTGGTGGGCTGGAGTGAAAAGAAGGTCCTCTGACATAACATCTGCTGGAAGCCACCTCAGTTGGCCCTCAGCACAGTGTTGGCCATACCATGGAATATCGTACTGCAACGAGCAGGAACTGACCACATCTCCATTTAGCACGGATGACTCTCCTAGGCTGAAAACGCCAGGCCCAGTACCTTCTGTGTGATCCCATCCACTTCACGTTCAGGAGCCGGTGAAAGTGATTAGAAGGGATGGAGGGTAGGACAGTCATTACCCTGGGGGTCATCACTGAGAGAGGCTTCTGGGATGCCACCAACGTTTTACTTCTTTATCTGGGTGCTGGTTACATAGATGTGTTCAGATCATGACAGTTCTTTGAGCTGTATACTTATCCACACTTTTATGTCACTATATTTTAGTAGAACATTTATTTTATTATTATTCTTTAGTGTTTATTTATTTTAGAGAGAGACAGAGTATGAGCGAAGGAGGGGCAGAGAGAGAGAGAGAGAGGGAGACACAGAATCCGAAGCAGGCTCCAGGCTTCGAGCCGTCAGCACAGAGCTCGACACGGGGCTGGAACCCACCGACTGTGAGATCATGACCTGAGCCCAAGTCGGATGCTTAACTGACTGGGCCACCCGGGTGCCCCTTAGTAGAACATTTAAAAAAGCAAGTGTAAATCACTGAGGCTGAACCTCAAAAATATTAGTTGAGACTTTTTTAGTTGTACACACAGAAGTGAAATCTGTATGGGAGACAAGCACCTTCTGGAGTCAGTCAGTGAGGGATGGTGTCGTTTGTCTTCTTGGGGGGACATCTGCTCCTTATTTCAATGTTACCCATTGGGTGCAAACTGCAGAACCAGGAAGCCAGGGCGTTCTGATAGTCTTCCTATCAAATAATTTAGTTCTGTTAATACCCAGAAAACTTGGAGCTCATAAACTGTTTTTTGGGCTTGCTTTTTTTTTTTAATGCTTTAAACCTATTTTTGAGAGAGAGACACACACAGTGTGAGCAGGGGAGGGTCAGAGAGAGAGGGAGACACAGAATCCAAAGACAGGCTCCAGGCTCTGAGCTGTCAGCACAGAGCCTGATGAGGGGCTCCAACCCAGGAACCATGAGATCAGGACCTGAGCCAAAATGGGCCACTTAACCGACTGAGCCGCACAGGCGCCTCTAGGGCTTGCTTTTAAAAACACTTATAATGGTTGGTTGGTTAAGCATCTGACTTTGGCTCAGGTCATGATCTCTAGGTTCATGGGTTCGAGCCCTGCAACAATCTCCGTGCTGACAGCTCAGAGCCTAGAGCCTGCTTTGGATTCTGTGTCTCCCTCTTTCTCTCTGTTCCTCCCCGACTCATGCTCTGTCTTTCTCTCTCTCAAAAATAAATAGAAACATTCAAATATATTTAAAAAACCCAAAACGTCTCTGCTGGTTAAGGTATTTGTAAGACTCTGTTAAAGCTGGTGTAAAAGTCTTTTACACCAGAATCTGTTAAAGTCTCTGTGGCTTAACCAAAAGGGATTTCTTTCTTTCTCATGGCGCAGACCATTGTGGGTGATCCTGGTCAGGCAGTTTTCCATGCACTTGTTCAGGACTCCAGCTTTCTCTCCGTTGGCACCGTGGATGGGGAGAGAACATGAGAAAGCATACTCATTTTTTAAAAATAATTTCTTAATGTTTATTTTTTAAAGTTCATTTTGAGAGAGAGAGAGTGAGAGCACAAGCGGGGCAGGGTCAGAGAGAAGGAGGACAGAATCCCAAGCAGGCCCCACACCATCAGCGCAAAGCTGGATGCGGGGCTTTAACTCACCAACAGTGAGATTGTGACCTGAGCCGAAGTCAGAGGCTCAGCCAGCTGAGCCACCAAAAGCACATTCATTTCCTAACCGCCCCAGCCTGGAAGGGACATATGTCACTTCTGCTCACCTTCTGTTGGCACAGGGCTGTGTCAATGCAAGGGGCCCTGGCACATGTCAGCCAGCTCTGTCTAGTGGGAAAACATGTCGGTGAACATAGCAAGCCCTGCTCTGGTCCCCACAGCCATGTTTTCCTTTTCCTTTGGGATGATGGATCCAATTTGATCTCTCACTGGACTTCAGTAAAAGCAGATGTGAAACTCTAGACGTCTTTATCTTATCAAACATATGGGGGTATGTTTGGGGGAGAGCCTGGTCTGCTTTGCTGCGAAGTATGAAATGAAGAAGCACACTTCTTGTTTGGAGGTATTAGAACAGTCTGGTGCTTGTCAGACGTTGTAGTTTGCCAGCTGGTCAGAATTCTTGGCTCTCCTGTTGCCGGTGGATGTCTTAAACACTTCTATATTCTTTTCTTTTGCTTGTTTGTCATCTCTCCTCAAGGTGAATCCTTTGGTGGTGCTCCTTTTGGATATTTGGACACCCAACAAACCCATTACCTGATGTGTGTTACAAACCACCTCAAACCGTAGCACTTAACTTAGCCCAAACCTTTTAACTACAATTTTATTTAGCTCTTCTTTCTGTGGGTCAGTGATTTGGGCTGGGCTCAGCTATGTGACCCTTCTGCTCAGGACAGGGGTTGGTGGTTCCTGGCTGGGCTCACACATCTGGGGCCACGGCTGAGGGGCCTGTGACCCCAGGGCCTTTCTCCAGTGGTCTCTCATCTTCCAGGAGGCTGCGCTTGGTCTCACGGTGGTGAGTGTGTTCCCCATGCACGAGGCAGCAGCTGGAGGGCTTCTTGAAGCCTCGGCTTGGAGCTTGTGCAGTGTCACTTGTGACATATTCTGTCAGTGAAATCAAGCCACAATCTCATCTCCGAATTAAAGGAGGAAATAAAGGAGAGAATAGACTCTTCCTCTTGCTGGGAGAAGCTGCAAAGTATGGGTGGCATTTTGGGGAAACTACCAGACCAATTTCAGGCCCTCGTGACTGCTTAGCTCTATAAAATGTGCCCCCATACAGTGTGCGTCTGGTGAGCTGTCCTGGCTTCTCAGGCAGGTCCCAAGTGAGTGCTTACTGCTTGCTCCTAACAAGAGGACCTACCTCATAGGGAAGAGGCAGGGCCAAATGATACATTGTTGTCTGAAGGGCTCAGTGCAGGGCTTGGCACACAGGAAACACTGAATACTCTCACCATTACCACTGAATACTCCTGCCATTACTCTCACCATTACCACTGAATACTCTTGCCATTACTATCACCATTACCGCTGAATACTACCACCATTACTACTGAATAATTCCATCATCACTACCACCATTACCACTGAATACTCCCACCATTACCACTGATTACTCCCACCATTACTCCCACCATCACTACTGAACACTACTACCATTACTACCGTTACTACTGTTATCACTACTGATTGTTAACCACCATCACTACTGAATAACACTACCATCCACTGAATACTACCACCGTTACTATCATCACTACCATCCAGGTCCTGCCTTGTACTTGGTGCTGCACCAAGAGCTTGAGATTTGGAACATGAGGTTCTGGCCCTTGCAGTGTGGGGATGGGGGGAGATCCTCAAAGAGACAGATAGGAGAGTGAATTTGTGTGATCCAGTGTGGTGAGTGTGATTATAGAGCTGTGGGGGATGGGATGAGGTCAAGGGCGTGGGGTCAGACGTCAGCTCCTCTGCTGAGCACATGTGGGGTCCTGGGCACAAGTGGAGTCCTTTCTTAGCCTCTTTCATGTTTGGTGTCTCATCTGTGGAATGAAGGTGAGGATCTAGAACCTACCTCCTAGGACACCATGTGGATTGAATGAGACGTGGTATGCAAAAACATGTGATTGCTCATTAAGTGTTAGTTCTGGAAAAAAATGTTCGTTCTTGGAAAAATGTCCTGAAGTCAGCATTTTCACTTAAATTTCCTCCTGTGACTTTGGCCAATGTCATTGCTGCTTTGTCTTAAAAGATGAAGATCAGCACGCAGGTGGCTTATTGGAGAATCCAGTTTGGGGCATGACATGCATGAGGGATTGAGGGAGGCAGGGAAAGAGGCTGGTTGCACTTTGGTGCAGTCGTCGTCATAGAGACCAAAGCCAATCCATGGCTGGGGCTGGGACGGCCCTTCAGAAGTGGGACGATGGTTAGGGGGCACTTGGGTGGCTCAGTTGGTTAAGTTCCTGACTCTTGATTTAGGCTCAGGTCATGATCTCACAATTTGTGGGTTGAAGCCCCGCATTGGGGTCTGTGCTGAGTCTGCTTGGGTTTCTCTCTCTCTCTCTCTCTCTCTCTCTCTCTCTCTGTCCCTCCCATGCTCTTTCTTCCTTTCTCTCTCTCTAAAAATAAATAAATAAACTAAAAAAGGAAAGAAGTGGGATGATGGGGACCAACACCAAGGAGACATTGGCTGAAGGCTGCTCTTGGGAAGGCGGCATGACCTTGGGGAGGGAGGATGCACCTGTGAGCATTAGCCTTCACACTCCCAGCTGTTGGAGGAAGGAGCGTCTTGCCCCTTGGGGGGTGAGGGGAGCATCCATTCCATGTTTTCAGGTGTCTTTTTGCAAAGACAGTTAGTTAGTTGCAAAAAAAGTTAGTTCTAAACTGTACCTTCTTGACCATTAGTAAGCCTATGGGGTTTCACTGGCCCTTTCACAGAACTGATTTAGTTGGTGTCTAGGTTCAGAGACCATGTCTTGCCAGCACCAGTATTATTTACAGAGAGTCTTAATCCATGTAAGCCCAGGGGCATGGGAGTGGCTTGCCCATGGTCACCAGCTCCTAGGAAGGAGATTGGGCATCCACATAATTGCCCTGCCTTCCCCTGTACCCTATCTTCCAACCTGTTTCTTCAGTTTGGACTCTGTGATTTCAGTGCCGTGTTGCCCTTGACCCTTACACCTTATTGCAGCTCCACTCAGGGCTGAGTTTTCTTGAATTTCTCTAAGTGTACTTTTTAACTGGATCATCACTCATTAAGGTCATGAAATCAATTTAGCAGGTCATGAACACCAAGAACAAATAGAATGAAAACCATCAGAATGGATAATACTCAGGGAGCATAAGTATTGCTGCATAAAACTTTTATTTCAGGCGTATGTACAGAGGCACGTGTGAACTGGGTCAAATGTGAAGTATTTCCCACTATGGGTAAAGGTCACTGACAACAGTATAAAGCAGAGGCCCTAGAGGTTCATGAAATTGGCCCACGGACTGTTGAGGTTTTATTTCTTTATAGAGAGGATATAAATGCATTATTTGGAATTCTTTATAATTAGAGGTTGTATTTTCACTCCGTCACAATATCCCAAGATTATTTTGATCACTATCTTTAAGCTTTCACATATCACTGATGAGAGTTATTTTTCCAAATAGAATTCTAAGTATAGGATAGGAGGTTTTGAAAATGGAGTTGTAGGGTTTGGTGGAACTGTCTAACCTGTCTGAGTACTGTGTCCAGTACTAGCACAGAGCTGCCCCGCTCCTGCAGAGAGAAGGAGCCGATTATCCTGGGGGATACTGTGGGCTGAGAGAGAAGTGTTCTATGAACAGAATCAGCACAGAGGGAGGGAGGAGGAGGTGTTTAAGGTTTGCACAGAGCTTCCGGGAGATGTGGGAAGAGCGTGCACGCGAGGAGGGGCGTTGTATCCCTGCATCCCCGGGGTGGCTGTCTGCTGAGTGCTGCTTCCAGCTGGGATTTCCAAGGGCTGAGGTCAGTATGTGTTTATATTCTCTGGGGTTCCTGATAGGAGAGGGCCCAAATGACAGCTGGTCTCATTGTTTTTCCCTTTGGACCTTCTCTAATTTGATGCCCAAGGGCCCCAGGGTGCTCTAGATGGGACAAAAAAGTCAAGTGCAAGGGAAAAAATGAAATCAGGGCTAGACCTGTTCCTGCTTGTGTGAATGTGTATGTTCTTCTGTAATCCCAAGGGTGGGGGGGGGGTTCTTGTATCTGGGAGATGAGCTATTTCCTGGACATCTTCAAATAAGGCTTTAGAATGTGGCTGGCTTGAGCTGATGTTTATTGACTATGTACTACATGCTGGGTGCTGTTCTAAGTGCTTTTTATATATTAACTCATTTATTTATTTATTTTAAAAGTTTTTTAAATTTTTAAAAAAAATTTCAGACAGACAGCACAAGTGGCGAAAGGTCAGAGACAGGGAGAGAGAGAAAATATCAAGCAGGCTCCATGCTGTCCAGTGTGGAGCCTGACATGGGGCTCGAACCCACGAACCCTGAGATCATGACCTGAGCCAAAACCAGGAGTCAGTCGCTTAACGGACTGAGCCACCCAGGCGCCCCTGTACATTAACTCATTTAATTACTACAACAGCCCAAGAAGTTTGCTCCTGTTATATTTCCATTAAGAAAAAATTTCCAGAGTTACATAGAGTCATGACTCAAACCTAGAGTTCAGGTCAGGATGGTATAAAAGGAATGTAGGGGTGAGTGTGATGGGGAAGGGAGGCAAGACAGCTGGTGTCATCTGCCGGCTTGCAATGAGCTGGACATATTGCAGACTGTATCCCTTTGGAGCTTCACCTTCCACTAAGACTTGCTAGGATTGTTCCCGTTCACAGAGGGGGAAACAAGCTTAGCGAGGTTAAAGAATTTTCCTAAGAACTGCAGAGCCCAGAATGAGTTCAGGCCCACTGGAGTTAGACCCGAGTTCTTCTGTGCAAAGGTGAGGGGCTCAGGGTGGGAGAGCCATGTGGTGGGGAAGGTCCTGGGCAGGGTGAGTGAGAGCAGTCGGGCCAGCTCTGGGTTGTGTGTGATCATGACCAGGATCGTTTCTCAGAGCCACAGCAGTGGTAAGACTGGCAACATTTGATGGGATGTGAAAACTCCCTAGTGGGAGAAATGTGTGCTTAAAACGTTGTGGGTTTTTTGTTTGTTTTGTTTTGTTTTGTTTTCCCAGTGAGGGAGTTTGCATCTGTGTAGATTGTGTGTGTGTGTGTGTGTGTGTGTGTGTGTGTGTGTGTGTGTTCATAGCCCCAAATAAGGAATTCAGAAAGTGGCTTCTGGTCTGAGGGCTTAGGGTGGTCATGTGACCACGGTCAGCTGATTTCCTTGTGTCTTTGTCGCTGAGCTGAGAACTCTCAAAGTCCTGTGTCATTTGGAAGGAAGAGGTCACAAATGGCAGCCGTGTCTAGGGAATGATAATGCTTCCCGGGGACCTCTTCTAATCTGTTGAGGCACTGAGCTGAATGCTCCCACGTGATCTCCTGTAAAGCACTTGAGAAGCTAAGTCTCATTTTAACTCCCTGAAGAATCTAGGGCTCAGGGACCTTAAGGAACTTGCCCTAGGTCTTGAGCTAAGAAGTATTTGAAGAGGGTGACAAGCCCAGGCTGTCTGAGTCTGGAGCTCGTGGTTCACATACTCTGCCAGGAGCCCTGCTCAGCCTTTGTTGGGAGCACAGGAAGCATGGCTTCCATCCCTGTGTTGTCTTTTCCAAAATTCACCCAGCGGAGAGTAACATAAAAGGAGTAGTAGTATCGTGTGGTTCAGCTGGTACATTTGGTCACCCTTCTGTGTGGGGAAATGTAGGGAAACCAGGCATGCGTCTGCTCTCAGGCAGCCCCCAGTCTCCAGGAAAGACCCAGAGATCGAACGTGCACAGTGCAGTGTGGTGTGCGTTGTAACTGTGCTGGGGTGGGGACACTGGCGGCCTCTTGCTTCTCAGGGTACTGGGCAGGCTGCACAGAAGGGGCCCAAGGTCTGGGCTGGGTTTTGAGGAAGTAAAAGCAGCGAGGGAATGAGGAAGCGAGTCTGCGAGGTGAGAGGGGAAGTGTGAGAGAAGGGACACATGTTAGGAGGAAGCAGTTGAAGCACCAGGAATGTCAGGCTTCAGGAAGAGAAGATTAGAAGGCAGCAGACAGAAGGCAGGGGAGAGAAAGTCCTCCGGGTCAGAAGTGAGCGTGACCCTTCAGGGTGGTGGGGCCAACATCTGTAAGTGTTGACAAGAGAGTGTCCAGGGGACCCTGGAGGGCATCTTCGGGGAAGGTGGAGGAGAGAAGGGGGGGGCATGGGTTAAAATGAACAGAAAAGGGAAAATGGGTTGGAAATAAAGTAAGCTTAGAGGCCTGTTGAGAAATTCTTGCCTATTGGTTTCTATTTGCTTTGTGAAGTAGGAAAAAGAAAAGAGAAAGATCTAGATTCAAATGCTGTGCAAATTTCCTGTCCTTAGCACTCTCATTTTATTTATTTATTTAAAAAAATTTTAAGTTTTATTTATTTACTTTGAGAGAGGGAGAGAGAGAATGAGTGGGGGATTGGCAGAGAGAGGGGGAAAGAGAGAATCCTAAGCAGGCTCCACACTGGGGAGACTCGGGGTTTGATTTCACAAGCTGAAATCAATGGCCGGAGCTGAAATCAAAAGTTGGACGCTTAACCAACTGAGCTGCCCAGGTGCCCCCACACCTTCATTTTTAAACGGGGGTGGATGATAAGGATGGTACCTTCCTCATAGAGTTGTGAGGATCAAATATGGTAACGCTTGTGTGGGGCCGAGCAGGGCTTTGCCTGGCACATAGCACAGAAGTACAACATGTGAATATTGTCAGCTACTGAGGGAGTTCTTTCTGGGGTATTCGATGAATACAGGAATCATGAATAGTGGTAGGAAATTCAAGATGGGGAGATGGCTTGTGGGCGAAGACAGTGAATTCTGCATGGGCTGTGTTAAATTTGAGATACCTGTGGTATATCCAGGTCTAGGTTTCCAAAAGGCCATTGGGAATATTGAGAAGTCAGGGATGGAGGTAGAGATTTGGGAGTTATTAACACAGGGCTATATTTTTCGCAAAATATCTACAGCATATTACTGGTGCTACTCAAAAGAGTTTAATTGTATAAGACATTGAACAACATGGAATTACTTCTTTTTTTTTTACTCTCTTCAGTTTTCTTTTAACTCTTCTGGTTGCTAAGGAGAATGTCTCACTTTGGGGCTATCATGCTTCAACATCTTTCTAATGCATGCTAATCTCCCTTTTATTTTTTAGTTTTTTACCCTTTTAAGTTTATTTATCTTTTTTTAGTAATCTCCACACCCAACATGGGGCTCAAACTCATGACCCCAAGATCAAGGGTATCACACTCCACTGACGAAGCCAGCCAGCCACCCTGGTAGTCTCCCTTTTAAATAAAAACAGCGAGGCAAACTCTGACTCAGAGCGTGTGGCTGGCCAGAGTTCAGCAATTTAAATTTTCATTGTGTTTTTCATGCTTGTCTTCTGTTTGAGGTAAATGTTCCTATTTTCCCAGTTCTGGTGGTTGTCTCAGACTGGGCGCTTTGGTTGTTAATAACAGAATACTTAACAAACTGTCTGAAGGGGAGTGATTCCAGGGTTAGCCTGATTGAGGCTTATCAGGGTCATCAAACACTTGGGATTCTCCCAGTTATTTCTTTGCTATCCTCAAAGTGTCATCAGGATCTCCCCTCTTAGTCTCAAGAAGGCTGTGGTAGGGTCCCAACAGCGGGTAGGTAACAGCGAGAAGGAAGGGGACGCTGGACAAAGGGTTTGTCTACCTCATGTTGTACTTTGAAGCTGTGGTAACTGTTTGACCATGAAGGACAAGGCTGCCCCACCATGAATGGCAGTGTTGGAGGGGAGAGGACCCGATCTGTGTCCTTCATGAGGTCATTGAACCACTGAATTAACTACCGTTGATACAGTCCCCTCCCTGCAAATTTTGTTCTGTTAGGTAGTAAATTCTCTTAACTGCATAAACCTTTGCAGCAAGGTGGGTTTTCTGTTCCTTGCAGCTGAATGCCTTGCCTCTCATATAATTTCAGAGTATTGCCCCAGCCTACTAGCAATTATTCCGACCTTAGTATTTTGGTTTGATTATATTTTTCTCTTGAGATTGGTCCTATTTTCCTGGTTTCTCTTATGTCAGTCGAGTGACTTCAGATTGTGTCCTGGACATCGTGTAAATGTTGTAGACACTGGATTGAGTTGTGTTTGTCTGAAGATGTTGGTATTTTTGTCTTAGTAAGCTATTGTCTTGGTTGGACAATGAACTGTCTTTTGGACATTAGCTCAGATGTCAAGACTGTTTATTTTACCTTTGAGTCTTCTCTGAGTAGACCCTTGGCTAGAGTTTATACACATTTGGGGTCCTCTTGGCTCTCTCTGTTCTTAGATTCCTTTCCTACTTTCCAGTAGCTGTGGTTGACTGAAATCTGCCCTCTGGGTCCACAAGGCAGAAAGACTTAGGGTTTGGTGTTGCAGTTTTAGCTACTGCTTGCTGCTGAGTGGCATGCTCTCCTGGTAAAAGCTAGGCCATTCCCCTTTTCCAGACTTCATCCCTGCTCTCCCGAATCTGACTTCTTTTGCTTACTCTTTTAAAAATATTGTCCAGAGTTGTATTTGTCCTCCACAGGAAGGTTGGGTACAGTTGGAGTCGGCTTGACCCGACGAGAAACAAAAGCTTTCTTTTTGTTTCACATGGGAAAACTGATGCCCAGAGAAGTTAAGCCACATCACAGAGCAAGAAAATGGCAGGACCTGAGGCCCAAACTCAGGTGGCAGCAAGTATCCAAGCTTCCTCCAGGGTACCTAACAGTGGATTTGTGCTTGAGAATAAACCTGCTGGTCTGGGTTTAGTTTCATTTTGGTGTGGAAAATGTCTGCCCTTTGAGTGGAGCCACAGTGGCCACGAAGTTTCATGGTAGCCTTGGCTCAGTTTTGTCTTCTAATCGGAATCCCTGGATTGGCTCCTTTCAAAGGTTGGAATGAGTAAGCAGTGTTCCAGGCAGAATTTTGGCTAAAATTTTATCAGTCAGCACCAATGAGGTGCCTGCTCATTATTTATTCGGCAATCATTGTACTAAAGTAAGTCAGTAGTAAGTTGTGGTTATGAGAAAGGAAGTTCAGAGTTCAATAAGATCCCCCCTCTCTTTCTCTCTCTCTCTCTTTTTAAACATAAAAGAGGAAGTGACTGCTCTTTATTTTTGTACTGGCTTTGTCACTCATTGTGGACATGGAGTAAAAACCTTAGCTAAACTGAGGTCAAGGTTTGAACATTTGTAATAAGGGTCTCCCTTTCTTCTTGGTAGTGCCAATCGCATGAAGTTTGTAACGTTTAAACAATCCGCAGAGCCCAGAGAAGAATTCTCAAAAAAATCTTAGGATGTTTTTGCCTCTTTCTTTAGGAACAGAAGTGGCCCTCTCCAAAAGAATCATTTCCAGTTTTCTTCCTAGTCACCCTCTGCTCAGTGACCTAGTTCGCCTTCAGGTACTAGGTGTGTTAAGGTTCTTGTTGAACTTCTGGAAGTATCCCCACCTTCCAGATTAAAAATATTTAACTGAGCACCTACTGCTTGCCGGTAACAGGGAAAACAGAGAAAGTCCTTGCTCCTCATGTAATTTACATTGTAGTTGGAGGCAGACAAATGTGTAAGTAAACAAAGAAAGAAGAGATCATTATGGACAGTGGCATGTGCTGGGGAAGAGAAAAACTTAATAGATTTTTTTAAAAAGCAGAAACCTATTTTTGGTGGGGGGTGGGTGGTGGTGTATGTATGTGATTAGATGGAGAACAAAGTTCAGGCTTCGTCCCCTTCCTCCAGCCCTTCGTCGAGATGGGATATTTCTTATGACTAACACTGCTGAGGTCTCTTAATGCACAAAACCGTGGGTGGATCAGAATGGGCCCTTACGGTGGTCACTTTGTTTCATCTGGTGCCTCTGGGTTGGTCGGTTACTCTCCTCCATTGAGATAGCTTTACCCTTTACCCTCGGCACAGACTCTGCCCTTGGCTGAGATGGAGTGGAATGAAAGTTCTGGAAGAGTTAAACTTGAGCCCAGAATGTGAAGGGTTGTGGAAGGCAGGGCCTTTTAGACTTTGTATTCCAAGCTTCCAAGCTCCAGTTCCTGAGTTCAGAACCACCGACCTCCGACCTGGCTAAATTACCCACCCCCTTCCCGGGCTCTGTCTCCAGCCTTAAAGCATCACTTCTTCTTTTCTCATCTAAGTGTCCGTAGGTAAGAGCAGCAGTTGTTAACTCTATTGATTATAAAGTGCCTGCATTAAAAATGCTAATTATCGCCCCTGGGAAGAGATTAAGCCTGTAGGTCTCTAGCTCTTAGAAGAGCAAAAAGCCAGGTGTGCCACTGTTTCCTGTTAAAGAGAAAACATCAGGGAGACAGAAGCTTCAGTCATGTGGTAATAATTTTGGCCATATTTATCCCCATAAGCATAGCTTCTGTTGATTCTGGAGTCTACTAGATTTTGTGACGCACTGTGGATGATTCAGTGAGGTTGTTCTCCTGTGTTAAAAAAAAAAAAAAGGTTCATAAGACGCGGCACCTGCCTGGTTCAGTCGGTGGAGCACGTGGCCCTTGATCTTGGGGTCGTGAGTTCAAGCCCCACATTGGTTGTAGAATTTGCTTAAGGAAAAGAAAAATTAAGTTTGTAAGAAATGTCTAATGCAGTCTCATCAAGGTAAATTAAATATAAATAAGGTGAAATTGGCTCTTTTGACCTCCTCTTCAAGGTCCTCTCTCCCTTCCCCAGAGGTCACCATTGGTGTCTGCTTTTAGAATCTTTTCTGTGTTCATGTTTGTATCCCTCCAGATTATATGGCAGAGGTGGTGTGTGTGTTTTGCTAAATGGTGTCATATAGCAGACATCATCCTGCAAGTTGGCCTTTTCACTTCACAGTGTCTTGAAGAGCAATCTCTTGTCACGTTTTTAACTACTCTGTAGTATTTCTTGATACCAACTTTCTCCCACCCTGTTGATGAACATTGAAATCTTTTTTTTTAGAGGTGGCATCTATTACAAACCCTACTCCATTAAGCATCCTAATTATGCATGTCTCATACACATGCAAATATTTTTCTAGTTACTGAGCAGTAGAATGGCTTGGCCATGGGGTCTACACAATTCAGATTTTAATGGCTATCACCAGGTGTTCTCCAAAGTGGCTGGGCCCGCGTCTGCCCCCGCGGGCAATGCTTGTTTCCTTTTCACTGCCTCCTGCCCACATCGTGATAATGTCAGACTGTAACATTTCCCGCCAATCTGATGGGAGAAAAATGGCATCTAGCTTTATCAAGGCATTGTCTTAATTACTAGTGAGGTTGAACATTTTTTTTACATATTTACCGGAGAGTTGTATTTCATCTTCAATGAATGTCCCCCACCAACCTCCTCCCCTTTTAAAAAAAATATTTTCTTAATGATTTGTGATGAGGGAGTGTGGGGCAAGCTGAGGGCAAAGTACAAGCTAACAGCACCCCCCTCTTCACAGGTGGAATATATGTGACATTCCTCGGACACTCATGGCTACCCAAGAACAAAGGAAAGGGGTTTAAGTGCTTGCCATGGTGATGTGGGAAACTAAGGCAAATGAAAAATTAAATTCCCTTACTGCCTGCAGCCCACTGAGAAGTCCTTGAAACAGGCAGAGTGCCCTCTCTCCAGGAGCTCAGCTGCATCACTGATGACACCATGCTAGGGACAAGGGGCTTTTGGTTTCACATTATCCTGACCCACCTCCCTCCCCAGGAGTCTCTTTAACATATAAAAATACCTTTGGAAACCTCCTTTATCTCAACTCCCCCAAAATATATGCTGGCAATCGTACTCCAAGCTTATGGCCTCCTGATATATATTTGAAGGGTCTCATGCCTGAGGCTTTACCAAACACTAATAAAAATGATGTTTTCCTAACAGCAACTAGCCCCTAAAGATCCTGGAAACCTTGCTGCCAAAATACCTCAGAGACTTACTCTTTCCCTAACCCCCTCCCAACCTGAGGATATATACTCAGTTACTCATCACAACCCCAGTGCCGCTCTTTCTGCCCATGTGTCCCGTCCCTGTGCTTCAATAAAGTCACCTTTTTGCACCAAAAACATCTTCAAGAATTCTTTCTTGGCCGTCGGCTCCAAACCCCGCCAGCACCCCAAAGCCCCATCAATTTGTAAGAATTTTTACCTCAGTCTCTTGGACACCAGTCCTTCCCAGGTTGTTTGTGTTTGTCTGGTCGTGAGTCCTGTGTCACTCTAGTGTCAGGAATGATAGACTCATCTATACCGATTTAGCTCTTGAAGCCCCAATAACTACTTCTAAGTAATCCATCAGTCCCACTTTAAAGATGAGAACACTAAGGCTCAGAGAGATTATGTGACTAACTCAGGGTCACAACTGGTACAGTCATAGGTAAGCTTGGAAAGCTTGAGCACACTTAGGAATAGACCAAACTGCTGTGAGCCACTGAAAGACGATTTTCTGTAACCTTTCCCTGTTACCCAGACACTTCCATTTGGTATCTCAGGAGAAAAGTCTGTTTAATTATTCATTCTTTTCCAAGTAATTGGTGACAAGTCATATGGCTGGGAGATGAACAAGCCTTGTTGCTAAAAACATCCACCACGCATATAACAGGGGATCCAGCCCCCAGGAAGCGGAAATGGAGATCTCCCGGGGGGCTCTGTTTCTGCAGGTCTCCTTGTGTCTGTCTGTACAGAGACAGCAGCCTTTGGTTGAGATGCCCTGTGAACAGAAGGCAGAGGGAACGGATTTTGCCACGTTCTATGCCATTTGTCACCTTCAGAAATGACCTCTGTGTCTTTCATTTTTTTGAGAGCCTTCAAAAAGGATTGAAAATCCTTTATAGTCAGAGGCATGGTCAGGGCATCGCTGTGGGATTTATAGGGAACAGTGCACTGTCCCATATTATAGAACGGGAACAAAAACTGAACTCAGACTTTCACAGCTCCTATAAGCAAGCACTCCCCTGTGCTGGATGGCAAACACTGATTTGAAATACTTGAACATCTATACTCTGGGACTGGTACCAGCATTAATAAGACTTTCTATTTATTGAGCATTTATTTGGGCCAGGCACCGTAAAAAGCTATGCACAGGAATTACCTCACTTAATTTTCATAGTAACCAATGACTTAAATAGCTTCTTGTCCCTATTTTATTACCAAGAAGCTGAGGTTTGGTTTTCCAACGTGTTCAAGGTCACGTGGTGAGCCAAAATATGTGTCCTTACCACTACGCTAATGCTATGATGTCGGCTAATGGACCCATTTCCCCTCTTTTCTTTTTGGTTCTAGAACTGGAGTTTGTCCAACATGACTTCTACAAACTGGTGATATGGGGGACACAGAAGGGAGCATGGCTGGCTTGGAGGTGGGGGGGTGCACCCCATCTAGTACCAAGTCCACGTGGGTTGGCTTACAGCTGGTTCCAGGTCTTGGACCAGATGCCAGAACACAGCTGGTCTACCAACGTCTTTCTGAGTTTGGTTTGAGCTGCCTTGGATGGATTTCGGAAGGTGGGAAAGGGGAAAGGAACTCGTGTTTATTGATCTTGACTCTGATGTAGGTATTCTCATCTCACAGATGGAGAAATAGAAGTGAGGTTACTGCTCAAGGTCATTGTGGCAGATTATGTTACTGATCAGTTGTTTGCTTTCTCCTTGTGAGGGGATGGTATGTCCCTGCTCACTGCTACATGACTTACAGGGTCTACTTACAGGATAGATTTGCTTTCCTGCTCCACTGGTGCAGGGCTTAGCCACATGGGGCAGGTGGCCAGCATAATGTAAACAAATGTGGTGTATGTTACATCTAAGCAGAAGCTTTAACAATTTTAAAAAATGTGTTATTTATTTTTAAGAGAGAGAGAGAGAGAGAGAGAGAGAGAGAAAGAGTTTGAGCAGGGGAGGGGCAGAGAGGGAGAGAGAGAATCCCAAGCAGGCTCCATGCCGTCAGTGTGGAGCTGGATGCGGGGCTCAAACCCATGAACTGTGAAATCATAACCTGAGCTGAAATCAAGAGTTAGATGCTTAGCCGACTGAGCCACCCGGGCACCCCGATAAGACAATTAAAAAAAAAAAAAAGGAAACGTTATCACTATCTGAATGGAAAAACATCACCACAAATAATTAGTAACTGCATATACGCATAACTATTATGAATATAACATAATTCTAGGTACTCTTTGCTGACAAGGATCTGAGTTTGGAACTTCCTCTTTGTTCCAAGAGTTTAGCAGCTATTAGAGTGGGGTTCACAACACGGGAGCACCAGACGTAAACACTCTTGTTTGATACAAGCAGGAGGATTGAAGAAGAATTGAAAAGGAAACAGTTTTCACCTACTGTGGTTTAGGGTGATTGAAAGCACGTCTGTGCTCCCACCTGAAATTCTTTTAAAAACCACCAGCGAGCGATACGTTGTTGTGTGGGGAGTTCCCCTCCTTTCTGTTTTTATACAACAGTTGTAAACACTTCCATGGCGCGTGCTCTGCTCCGTGCGCTCCTATTTACTCCATCAGTAGGTGTGCAAACAGAGACTGGGGAGGTGAAGCCGCTTATCCCAGCTAGGAAGAGGCAGGGCTAGGACGCAAAGCCAGGTGTGTGAGTTGAGACCATCAGGCTGAACCAGAGGTTTGTTCTAGTTGCTCATTTGGAACCTCCCAGGAAAGCCCTGAGCTGTTTCTCTTGTTTGTGGCACGTCGGAGCCGTTGCTGCTGTTAGGGGGAAGGGGTACCAAGCACAGCCACAAAGCAGGCTCTCGTGGGCTGATTCCCACCTTCCTCACAGGCCCTGTGCTGCTCTCTGTCTGGGCATCTACCTTAGTATATGAATTAGCGCCTTCTGTATTACACACTCTCCCCTCCTCCCCCAGACCGCAGAGGAGTACAGGTCAGCGCGGCAGCTCTGCTCATCTTGGCTGGGCTTCCTGGTGTGTCCGCGGGTGGCCGGCAGGTTCCCTGGGACCCGGCCGGCCTGCGGTGGCTTCGCTCCCCTGTGCAGCTCTGGAGTGTGTGTTAGCCGGAGCGGCGGGGAGACGGGGCCTCGTGTGTCTCCCCGCCCAGCAGGCTACTTGGGCTTGTTCGCGTGGCCGTGCGGCGAGGTTCCAAGGCTCCAAGAACACACCCTCATGAGGATTCTGGAGAGCTGGCTTCAGAATTGGGACGCAGCCACCTCTGCCGCGTCCTCCTGGCCAGGGACAAGTCAGTGGCCGCCCCAGATTCAAGAAGTGGGGAGCAGGCGCTGTCTCTTCAGGAATGGAGCTGCCAAGTCATGTTGTGAAGGCTGTGGATACAGGGAGGAATGCACAACTGGCCATTTTTGCACTCTAGCTCCTTTGCCGGCCTCGGAGTTACATGCACCAGGGGCCTGAGGCACGGGCGCCTTTCTCTCCACGTGCTGGCACACCAAGGGACCCGAATACATATGTGGAATGAAGGTGTGCTCCACCCACTGTGCCTCCCTTCTGTTCTTCTCTCTCCCTCTCTCTCTCTTTAATGTTTATTTATTTTGAGAGAGATATGTGCACGAGCAGAGAGGGGTAGAGAGGGAGAGGGAGAGGGGGAGAGAGAGAGAGAGAGAGAGAGAGAGAGAGAGAGAGAGAGAGAGAGAGAATCCCAAGCAGCCTTTGCACTGTCCGTGAAGAGCCCCAGGTGGGGCTTGAACCGTGAGATCATGACCTGAGCCGAAATCAATCAAGAGTTGGGATGCTTAACCAGCTGAGCCACCGAGGCCCCCTTTCTTTCTGTTCCTTGTTCCTGCCTCATTCCCTCTCTCTGACTCTTCCCCAGGATCACAGCTTCTCACCGTTTCCATTTCAGCTCAGATGCCACTGCCTCTGAGAAGCCTCTCCAACTGTCCTCTGCAAGGTGTCCCTCTTCACGCTCTCTCATCACATCACCTTTTCTCCCATGACATCTCTGACCATTTAAAGTGATGAGTATGTCCCCCTCCCTCTAGAAAGTAAGCTTTGGGAGAGCAGAGCCCTAACCTTGCCTGTCTCTGCTCTTTTCTTGGTGCCTAGAGTGGTCGCTGGTACCTAGAAGGTGCTCAATACATGTTTGTCAATGGCAGGATGCAATATCAGCACCTGAATGGCTTCCCCAGGGCTCTTCTTGTGCCCAGAGGCCCTGGTGCCAGCAGCCGCCTCAGGCACAGGAAATAGCCCTTTGCCAGCCAGCTTCACGGGAAATGCTGGCAGGGCTCCCAGGATGGCACCTTCCAGGTGGATGCTCTCCCCCAAGCCCATGTGGGCTGTGCGCGACTCAGGCAGGGCTTTCTGGGTCATGAGTGATGGAAATTCACTTGAGCACACTTAGGCCAAGAGGCAGGATATTTCATGGTTTGATGCCAGGCCTGTGGAGTGGCCCTGCTTAGATTCAGGTTCTGGCTCAGCCACTTCCTAGCCCGGGCAGCCTAGCCTTTGGGAAGTCACTGAAAGTCTCTGCACCCCAGTTTCTTCCCCTACAAAAAAGGAGGAGGGGTAACAGTAGCTGCTTTTTAGGTTTTCAGGAAAATTCACAGTCCCTTATATGGAAAGCACTTACTGCCAGGCCGATGGCAAGCACCTGTGAGTCATGAGCCGCTGCTGCCATGATGGCCATTTCTGGAGGTTCTTCTATGGGCTCAAAGGGCAGGAGGTCCAGCCAGGCTTCATGAGCAGCTGGACAGAAGAACTGGAAAACTGTCAGGAACACAGGCAGCTTTGCTCTTTCAGTCTCTCTCTGTCTCCGGCCCATTAGTTTTTCTGTTCCTACATGTCTGCCTGTTCTCCTTCCTTGGCCTGTGTTTGCACCACATCAGCCATGCCTTTGGGGCCATATCCACGCTGTTTCCTACTGGGACACTAGCATCTCTTAGGTATAATCCCAAGCTTCTGGGACAATCTGATTGTCCCTCTTTGGGTCAGGTGCCCACCGCTGGGCCGTTGAGCTGTGGCCAGGTGTTAGGGACATGGCTAGAGTCCCACCCCTGTAGGTTTCTGAGAAGCCCACCAGGGATGGGCGGAGACCCCAAAAGATATCAGCTAGAGCCAGTTACTGTAGTCTATTGACTTCAAGGCAGTTCCTCTTCTGGTTTTCTGAGGCTCTTGCACATAAACGCCCACTCAGCCTCACCAAAATTATTATTTTTTAAATAGTCGCCAGCACACTTACTTCTAATTCCGCTATCCTCTTGCCTTTTTCCTCTATAAACTGCTTGGTCATTTCCTGGTCTTGTATTTGGCTGTCAGTGAATGTAGAAATTTCACAGAATCTCTGAATTTCAGGGTTGGATGGGAAAACTCTTTCATGTGTATAACAAATACACACCTACACCCACATCTTCATGTATTTACTAAAATAGTATTAGGCTAAACATTCAGTGCCACAATTTTCTGATTTCACCAACAATGTCTAGCTTTCTATGTCAGAACAGGCAAACATTAAAATTGGCAGCACAGAATTTCATTGAACACGAACTAAAAGCTCTTGAACTTGTCCTCAGTTTCACAGCCTGTCCATGTCCTTCATAAACAATGGATTCTGAAATCCCAAGTAACTCTTCAGCTGGAATCTGCCGATCACTGAATAGAGATGAATCTTTACATCTAATGGTGCAGATCAGGATTTATAAATACAGATTCTTGTAGGAACTGGGCAGATACCTTAACTGAGTGAAGCATTGCAGATGTAAGAAATGGCCTATATCTTAAACCATAAGGATTTTCTTCACTTATACAAGAAACATATAATTTTTTGTAGCATGCATTTTTTTTGAATGTTGCCTTTTTTCTCCTTTTCATAGAGATGTGGGTACAGAGGAATGTTTGTTTTATTTTAAGAGTACCATGTAGAAGATAACAGTGTAAGTGTGATGAAATTGGCAGCTGACAGTCTTGGCGATGGGAGGCTCTGGGGAGTGATGAGGACTTTGGGGAAACGGGGAACCTGTCCCGTCTCACAGGTGTGGCCACTTCTTAGCTCCAGCCTCTTGATGCGAGTGTGGGAACACAGGCCTGCTGTTGCTGGATGCTTCCCTTTTTATTTTTTCAAGAGAGACAGGAAGCCAGACTATTTATGGGAACTCCCTTAATTTTGGAGTATTGGTAATTTAGTTTTTCAAAACTGAAAAAAAAAAAAAAAAAGAAAAGCAACAACTCACAGGCCAAACAATGTGTGGGCCGCCAATTTGCAATCACTGATGTTGGTAATATAGTTCAATTAGTCTAAAATCACTAACTAATTTTTGGCTGCTGTCTTATACAGCTGACTCACTGAGCTTTTTGTCTAATGAAATCCTTCCATGATTGATAAGTGTTGAATCTGAAAACCTCTTAATCCAAGCTGGGTTCCTGGACTTGAAAATTTGGTTTCTGGACCTTCTATTTAGCTCATGCTAAATTTCTTCTGTTAAATGTGCTGAAGATCTTACTTCTGTCTTCCAGCCTGGTCACTAACGTCTTTGGCTATGTGTTGTTTGAAAACTTGACTCCTTTGATCCATTCTCCGGTCTTTTTGCAAAAATACTGAGTGGGACATGACTGAAGATCTAGACCAGAACCCCTTTTAGCAGAGCTCACCACTGGTGTCTAAGGGCTAAATCTCACCCTAGGCATAATTTTGTTTCAACTGGAAAGAGTTAAAATATTAGGGATGCCTGGGTGGCTCAGTCAGTTAGGCGTCCGACTTCGGTTTGGGTCATGGTCTCACGGATCATGAGTTTGAGCTCCATGTCAGGCTCTGTGCTGATGACCCAGATCCAGGAGCCTGCTTCAGATTCTCTCTCTCTCTCAAAAACAAACAAATAAATATTTTAAAAAAGAGTTGAGGGCACCAGGGTAGCTCAGTTGGTTGGTATCTCAGGTCATGATCTCACAGTTTGTGGGTTTGAGCCATACGTCGGGTTCTGTGGTGACAGCTCAGGGCCTAGAGCCTGCTTTAAATTCCATGTCTTCCTCTCTCTCTGTCCTTCCCCAGCTTGTATTCTGTCTCTCTCTCACTTTCTTTCTCTCTCAAAAATAAATAAACATTAAACAATTTTTTGAAAAGTTAAAATAATAAGACCTATACTTAAAAATAGGGTTTCATCATTAAATACTTGTCTTTAGGTACCTTTTGAGGGACCATAATAACTGGCAGCCTGTGTTCTTCAATCCCTCAGGTGCCAGGGCTACAACCAAAAGGAGGGGACTCCTCTGGGTGGATGTGGCTCTTCCTGTCTCTGCCTCATTTTTCACATCCAGCCTGGCCCTGTAGGCATTTATGGTTGCGACTCTTGTAGGGGTCTCTCACCAGGTGACACAAATTCATTCCCTGATTGATTCATTCGTGCATGCACGCAGCGTTTTTGAACCCTGATGTAAGGTAGCAGGCACAGTGCTAGATGTAGATGTAATGGTGTCCAAGACAGATGCTGTCCCTTTATTCACACATTCTCCAATCTACTGGGGAAGCTAGATATGAGAAAAAGTCTATGTTATTTTGAGTATAAATGATGTGAAGGCAAATTGTGTTATAGTCCTAGTCCACCGAATTATCTGAGAAGATGGAGCATGTTTTTCTGACTTTCCTAAAAGACCATTGAGAGCAACACTGAGGAAAGCTTTGCTAAGGTCCAGAGATGTCTTTCATATCACACCTTGTCCAGCGTGGCAACTATCCAAAACCAAGCCAAATGAAACCGATAAGATAAAACACACACAAAAAGGAAATGAGTTTCATCTGATAAGTCTCATTCTCCTTACCCTGGGTCTTTTGTCTGCAGAATCTACTGAACCTTTCCATTTCTGAAAACAGAATGCTATTGAGGTGCCTTGTAGTGTTTTATTGTTGTCCAGGATTTTTCCAGAGGCCCAGGCAGCAGTTTGGTCATCTTATTTGTAAGATCTCTGGGAACCCTGCTATAAGATTCATCTGTGCCAGAAGAAGTGAACTCATTTAACGGTATGTGGATATTTCATAGATGTGTTTGTTTTGATTTCTCCCTTTAGTATATTACCTCTCAAAATAAATTGTTCACTGGGGGAAGTGGTTAGCACTGGAAGGATAGAAGGTGGTTAAAGAAAGGTTATCCCTTGTAAATTCCTGACTTAGATCCTTTAACTGTGAGTAACATAAGCTGCCTCTGATTAATTTAAGCAAAAGTGAACTTGTTAGAAGATATGGGAGAAATCAGAGATGTGAGGGAAAAGGTGAAGACTTAGGCTTTGGAAAGTTCTGTAACCAGAGAAGTCCTGGGGATTTAGGAAGTAGGTGGAATGGCCCATTCCTTCAGGATAGCATACACAGGATCAATCACTTTGTTCAAGATGCAAAATCCAGGGAGGGAGCTTCTCTGCTCAGCCTACCGTGTGTCACATGACCAGCCCAGCTTGCTGACACCCCCAACACCCCATATAATACTCCTCAAGGAAGACCAAGGGGAGTGGACCCCAGGCGTGGACCCCGTTCATGTCTCTTAGAGTCTTCTTTCCTCAACCTAAAGCCAGTTACTGACTCTGAGCTCTTTGCCACTGGTGTGCCATGCCATCACTGCCCACTTTCTAAATATTTGTCGGAGCCATTCACTTGACCCATTCAACTCATTTCCTGAACACCAGTTGTTCTCTGTGCAGCTCTAGTTCTCTTTTATTTCTCTCAGACATCTATCTTATCTTAAATGGACATGGAGAATACCTACCTAGCACTTAGTATTTTCAAAGCACCATTGCAAGTGCCTTAGTCATTGCAGCTCATTAAAATTTTTTTTAAGTTTATTCATTTTTGAGAGAGGCAGAGTGCAAGTGGGAGAGGGGCAGAGAGAAAGGGAGACAGTGTCCAAAGCAGGCTCGAGGCTCTGAGATGTCAGCACAGAGACCAACGTGGGGCTTGAACTCCTGAACCACGAGACCATGACCTGAGCCAAAGTCGGATGCTTAACCAACTGAACCACCCAGGTGCCCCAATACCAGCTTATTTAAGGCTGACAGTACTTTGAGGTACTCATTATTATTTGTGGTAGTTAATGTTTGATAAAGTTGCTGCAAACACCGAATTAGTAAATAATGAGTATGGGGAATATGGGAACAGGTTCCGTTGAGCCTCTGACTATGACATTTTTGTTAACCCATCAATACGTAACCTTGTTTTCTGTGTTTTTTTGTTTTAAAGTCACCTCATTTAATATCTGTTGTGGACTCATTAACATCAAACTCATGGTCAACAGCACTACAACTCATTCCTGGATGAAATTTACCCAACATACCTATTTTCGTGAAATGTTACATCACAGCCTTCTTGCACTTAGGAACGCACCCTTGGGGGCCATTTGAAATAGCAGTTTCCAACAAAAAGCACAAAAGTGTGAAAAACGTGGTACTAAATATACCGAAAAAAAAAGAAAAAAAGAAAAAAGAGAGAAAAAAGAAAACTTTCCAGCATGAAAACTGAACCAAGAAGGTAGAGCATCACCTTGTTCAACCTCAGCTGGGAATGTGTGTGTCGGGTGACTCAGATTTTCTGCCGCTTGCCTACCTGTCCGAGGATGACCATGAAAGTAACTTGAGTGTTGATTTTGGGGTTACAAGTAATAGCAAGGAGGTGGATTTGCAAACACAGCATCTGTGAGTAATGAGTATTGACTTTAATACTGTTCTCCCTATTTTACAAAAGCGTAATGGAGGTGGAGAGAAGGATTAATTAGCCTTTCAAAAGTAGCGCCAGCAGGGAGTGGAGAAAGGAGTTGGACTTGTCATTTTGCCTGCAGACTCTGTGTTCTTAAGAGGCAGGGCAGTGGTTGAACACGGTGTGGCCCCTGCTGAGAGCTGGTTTTCACACTTTGTGGGCACTTAGGAACTAGAGAATACTGAGGGCTGTGGGCCCAAGTAGTAGGGGACGTGGGGGTGGGAAGGTGGTTTTCTTGAGTAAGCCTTTGCTGTTTTCATATCCTGTGGTGAGGTGCCAAGGATATTGGACCCTGACGCTTTCTATGTGACTTTTTAAAAAAATGTTATTTATTTTTGAAAGGAGAGAGAGAGAGAGAGAGAGAGAGAGAGAGAGAGGGCTGGGGGCAGAGAGAGAGAAGGAGACAGAGAATCTGGAAGCAGACTCCAGGCTCAGAGCTATCAGCACAGAGCCTGATGCGGGACTCAAACCTGTGACCCGATAGATCGTGACCTGAGCTGAAGTCAGATGCTTAACCAGCTGAGCCACCCAGATGCCCCTCTGTAACTTCTTGAGATGAATCTCTTATAAACCAATGTCCAGGCAGTCTGGACATTGTTTGTGGTCTTTTGGATTTCCAGGAGAGAACAGTATAGTAGACCAGAACATAGATGGCTAGAGCCCTAGCTTCCTGTGTTTGAACCCTGCCTCTGCTCTTTATTACCTCTGTGACCTTTGGGAAGTTACTTAACCTCTCAGTTTTCATCAGCAAAATGAGGATACTAATACTAACTGTCTCATGGAGTTGTTGAGAAAATTAAATTGAGTATATGTATAGAATCCCTGATATATACATATATCATTTGGAACAGTGCCTGGCACTTAAGACAGGCTCTAAAGGTGTTTACTATCGTTATTATTTGTCTTCAGCTTTCAGGGTCACACTGCTAGACTTCCTTGTGTGTACCCCCACCCTCCCTTGAGCGATCACAGTGGCAGCTCGGTCAGCTGGCGGGCTCCTGGGTCTTTTCCATTCTGCTGCAGGGTCTGCCCTGACTCACCTCTTGTGCTCACACAGATGACAGCTAAATAGAAAGACTCCTTCCTCTTAGCATTAGCTTAATTATAGGGGCTCCCTGGAAGCCAGTGTTGGGAATGTGCTCACCCACACCCCTTACACCCCCCCCCCCCCCCCCCCCCCCCCCCCCCCCCCCCCCGCCAAAGCCAGCACTGGTACCTCAAAGGACCATGAACATTGTTTCTTGCTTCCTCTTTCTTACACTCATTTTTGTCTCTGTGATGCTGTACATACAATCTTTCATCTCTGGATGGGTCCTTATACTTTTTTGTGTGTTTTCTGTGCCCCGGTTTGAGTTCCAGAAGGTCTGTTTGGGTCTCCGTGGGTGTCTGGCAGCCTCTGCAGGCCTTTCTGAATTATATAACTGAAGTTTTGTATTTTCTATTCTTTATGGGGGGTTCTTTCTGTGCTATAATTTGACTCTCAGGGTATGAGAATTTTCTTTGGGATCCCCTAGCGTTTCCTTATAAACAATTTCCCTGCCATATTTTCTGCTTTAAAATAATTCTTTCACATTGCGGAAGCAATACATATTCATTACAAAACATTACAAGATAAAGAGAAAGCAAGTGATCTCACCCCTACAAATGTTAATACCTTGGTGTATTTATCTGTTTTCTTTGTCTCTGAATCTCTCTCTCTGTCACAGATGGGGTCATGATGATTTATGAGACTACCCATTTGTCATTTTCCATGTCATCGTTGTCCTTTCGCCTGGCTCTGTGGGCTCCAGTGCATGGCTTGGCCACCCTTTCCTAGCCGGTATCCTGAGGATGGTCATTAAGAGTGTTCCCATTTCTCACTAGGATAATAGGGCTCTGATAAACATCCTGGGCCTGCACCCCTAATTAGGTTCTCAGAGCAGATTTCTAGAAGTCTTTAGTCCTTGTGATGTTGAAAGGGCTCCTGATGCTCAGGGAGCGTCTGTGTCCATCTTCCCAAGGTGAATGTCAAAGAGTAGACAGGGCAGGAAATGGGGCCCTCTGCTCCTGGGTCTTTCTCTACTTCCAATCCCTACCCCTCTCTCCTTTTAACTAATTTAGCTACAGCTGTCCACTCTGTTCCCTGGGATAGGTGGAAATTTTATTGTTTTAAAAATATTAAAACATTTAAAAATCATGGTAAAATGCCATAAAATTTACTGCCTTCACCATTTTTAAGCGTATACTATAGGTGTGGTAAGTTGTGTAGCAGCTTTCCAGAGCTCTCTGCAGCCTGAAACCCTATATCCACGGGACAGCTCCCCATTGCCCCCTCTCCCACCCCCTGGTAATCACCATTCCATTTTCTGTTTCTGGGAGTTTGACTACTTTAGATCCCTCACGTAAGTGGAATCATACTTTAGTTGTCTTTTTGTGACTGACTTATTTCACTTAACATAATGCCCTCAAGGTGCCTCCATATTGTAGCACGGGTCAGAATTTCCTTCCTTTTGAAGGCCGAATAAAGTTCCATTGTATGTATATATCACATTTTGTTTATCCATGGACACTCATGTTTCTTCCATCTCTTGGCTATTGTGCCTTATGCTATTGTGAACATGGGTGTCCCAGTGTTTCTTTGAGACCTTGATTGTGACTCTTTCGAATGTCTACCTAGAAGTGGAATGGCAGAGTGGCAGTGTCTTGGGCAGACTCTTCTGGAGACTTGGCCTCCAATTCCTCAATGGCCCCAGCTGACACATCTGTTTGCTGATGGGGCACCAGCTTTGTTCCAGTCACCGAGCTAGGCTGTGGAGATAGAATGACTGAGACAGGTCCCTGTCCTCATGGAGCTGATACTTCAGCAAGCAGACGGACAGTACTCAAGTAAGCAGATTGAAAAAACACAATGAGTTCAATTTGTGATAAATGTCATGTGGAGTTTGAATCGGGAGGAGGCAGCGGAGTGAGTGGCTATCTTAAATAGGGGATACCCCCCTCCCCTCAACTGATATTTGATCTGAGGACTATAAGATGGGAACGAGCCAGCCATGCAGAGTTGGGGAGGGTACTGTTTCTGGACCCTGGGGTGAACCATGTAAAGGCTGAGGAAGAAACCAGTTTGGCATGATCATGTAGCTGGAGAATAGTGGGCATGGGATGGAGAAGCAAAACCTTTAAGGCTGTCTTCCTGGCTGCCTTTCTGTATTTTCTTTACCCAGGAAGTTGAATGCTGTTACAGCAAGCAATATGCTGCTGGGTAACCATTTCCCATTTTAATGTGTGCTGGTGCCAGAGGAAATCCTCAAAACCTACTGCTTCTGACTCAGGCACCATTGGTTTTGCCATAACATCCAGTTGGTTCACCCTCCCTCCACTGCCCAGTCATGGATGCTTTTTCTCAGCCATAGCCTGTCATAGTCTTCCTGGGTTGGCCTGGGCTTAACTGTCTTTATCTATAAGGAACTACTCCTCATCTGCCAAAAAGGGTTACAAGATGGCTGGAAGGATTTCACTGGCAAGCACATGCTGTGCCTATGCTGGCCTCTGGCCTTATGCTTAGAACCCTGTGACAGCTTTTCCACAGGTGTGCTGTTGAGAATGTAAGTGACATAGCTGGATGACCAAGACTGGTGGTGGGAATGTGAGACCTGCAAGTGTGTGAGTCCCTTTCACTGGTGGAGCATGAGTCAAGCTCTCTTATTTTCCTAGTAAATGCTATTATTTTCATTTAACATGACTGATCATCTACCCACCTATCCATCCATCCATCTATCCATCCATCTGTCTATCCATCCATCCGTCCATCCATCCATCCATCCATCTATCCATCCATCCATCCATCATCCATCAAGCCATCCATCCATCCAGCCATCCTCTATTCATATTCAACATAATTTAATGATTAAGATAATAGACTTTGGAGTTATCTTGACTAAATTAGAATCCCAGCTCTGCCACCCACCAAGATATGATCTTAGTTAAGATTTTTAACCTCTCCTTGCCTCAGCCTCCTCAACTATAAAATGAGATTGCTATTGAAATTATTAATAGAGCCTATCTCATGGTATTGTTATGGGGGATATGTAAGTCAATATGTGTAGGGTGTTTTCATTAGTGCCTGGTTCGTAGCAGTGCTATATGTGTGTTAGCTATTACTATTAGTACATCTGCCTCTATTTAACCATCTACTTTCATAATCACTAATGCTTGTCACTAAGTATGTCTGGTGCTTTGGCTTATTGGCCTATGATAGGATTGTACTTTCTATCTCCCTTGTGGGTAGGTAGGGCCATATGAGTAGTTCCGACCAATGAGTTGTAATCTAAAGTAGTCTATGCCATTTTTATGCTGGAGCATGTCATTGCTGGTTCTAGACTCTCTTGAGTTCAGGCTTCTCCATCAGCATGATCCTGTTTACATAGAACAGGTCTGCTAGCTGGCTTGGCACTGACATGTAATAACAGAGAAAAAGAAAACTTTTGCCTATTTTGGAGTTGCTTATTACTGCAATATAACCCAGCTTTCCTGACTGTTTCTCTCTTTCAATCTATCTCTTTTATCATCTATGTACAATAACACTATAGCCTTCTTTCCCTTTTCTTTATAGCACCTGATATTAACTGGTATTCTACTATATATTTGTTTGTTGTTAATGATGAACAGTATATTCCCCATGAGGGCAGGGACTCAACTATTCACTTCTCTGTTTAGAATGTTGCCTTGCACAGAGTAGATAATACATACTCTTTAAATGAATTAAAAAATGAACAAATGGGTCTATTTAACTTCTAGGAGGTTCTCTTGAATCCTACATTCTACAGCTACCTTGAAAATCCTTACTGAGGGAGCTAATATTTGAGGAGGAACACACTGACCTTTCATTCTCCAGTTTTATTGCCTGAATCAAGAAAAGATTCCCTGAGATAGACCTCACTGTCTCTCTGCAAAGCTCCTAATACCCTTACTCTATTACAAGGGGCTTCTCTGTACCCTATGAGATAGTTCTTGCCCAGAATAAGGCTCTGTTTTCTTGCTGTGAACCTTGTAGGGGCCTTTGCCCTTCCTGTGACAACTGTCACACAGAACAGAACATCTTCATAAGCCTAGCATATCTTTGGCCACTTCTTTGAAACCAGGAGAGACACTCTTCAGGATCCTTAACTCTTTCTGGAAGCGAAGTGATCTGTACCCCATTGAAGGCTCGGGAGGCTGGTCACTTCCAACCATGTTTCCCACCTTTTAATTCTTAGTCATAAGCTGAGAGGCAAGCTCCAGTCCCAATACTTTCTCTGTTTCATACCAGGTCCTGGCTGTCTTGACGCCCTTGTTGACTCTTCACTGTACGCTTTGGACTTGGTTCTATTGAACAGTTTCTCCTCCTGCCTGAAGAGGAACTTGACTTTCTTCTGGGGATACCATCCCAGTCAGGAACAACAACCCTTTAGAGTCAGGTGTTGACCTTTCTCTTGTTCTTTATTATTGCTTCTTGGAGGTCCCACTCTTGTTTAAGAGCTGACCTTTAAGACTCCTAGTAAGTGATCATTCTGCCCTCTTGCTTCTTCCTCATTTTCATCTATAGACCACTATACACTCCCCCCAACCCCCATTTACTGAGGATACTGGGGCCCAAGTCATGATCTTCCTCCCCACACTGATGTCTAAATCTTAGGATATTTCAACACCCATGAAAGCATACCTAGCATCAGCCTAGCCTTATACATTTTGTGCTTTCTTACTTAAAGTATTTTCAATTCCATAGCCTCTTCAGGAAACAGAACTGTGTGTATAGATATGTATTAGGAAAGCTGTCGTGCTACTGTTTATAGCAGAGGATAACTGTAAATAGCCAAACTATACAATAGGTAAATAATGTTAAAACATTTGATAGAATATTATATTGCCATGGAAAATGCTGATTGGATTCTTCAGGAAAATGGTCACGATATATGGCTTGTTAGGAAAAAAATCAGGTTATAAAGTAAGATGCTTATTTTTATATGCATATGTATGTCTAGGAAAAAAACTAAATGAACACATGGTATTCTTATATGTTTTTATTTGTGTTTATCATTGAGTGGTGAAGTTGTAAATGCTAGTGTGTGTGTGTGTGTGTGTGTGTGTGTGTGTGTGTGTGTGTGTGGTATATGCTTACAGGTGCATGCATCTGTGTTCTCTAACTTTCCCATTCAGCAAATGCTAACAAATAATATTTTTGGGGTGCCTGGGTGGCTCAGTCAGTCAAGTGTCTAACTCTTGATTTTGGCTCAGGTCACAATCTCATGGTTCATGAGATCGAGTCCCACATAGGGCTCTGTGCTGACAGTGCAGAGCCTGCTTAGGATTCTTCTTTTTCCCTTCTCTTTGCTTCTCCCTCACTGTTGCATGCTCTCTTTCTCTCTCAAAATAAGTACACTTTAAAAAAGACAAATATTATTTTTGAAAATAATAAAGTCATAACTGGGGAGCAGGGACTCTCTTGGGTATTTCCTAAACTGTGTGGCCCAGTTTTCTATGTTGGACACATCTCCAGGGTGTATATGAGGGTGTCATGAGTCACTATTATCACTTCTTCCTTGAATCCTCAGTTCAAGAGGGATGAGGCATGAGATCTTAATTAGAGAAGCCAGTCAGATATGGTGATTCCAGCTCTAGATCGATCCAATGCCCAGTTTCCAGGGGTCGGGTTGCTCTGAATGACCTGGGTACGCTGACGGACATCTTAATGCAACCATTTGTGAAAGATAATGTCGCAAGTCTGCCCATCACATTGACCCAGGAAAGGAGCTTCTACCAAAGACAGCACAGAAATTTTGCAGACACTGACCAGAAGGGAATTTGTCAGTGTTTAGCTTGGCTGGCATCCCACAACCTACCTTCTTGTACAGTTAGAAGCCTTTCCAGTGTAATGTGTGAAAAACCATAGGCCCCCTGCCCACTCCCTCCCAGAGCTGTGTCACCAACAGCTTTCAAGTGTGTGCAAATTGGGAGACGACTGGATCCCACATCTCTCTGTGCCATTTTCTGGAACAAATGGCTGTTAATAAGTAGCATGGCTGCCTTGGTCTCGGTGATAAAGAAGTTCCTGTTATCACGAGCCCTTGACAGAAGATCTTTGGTGAGGGCCTCAACACTCAACATTTTAATTGGTGGTAGACAGATGTGTTGGGAAAGCTCGCAGCACCCCCGACCCCTGCCCCGACATCCATTTGTTTCAGTAAGAATGCTGTGAAATCTCACTCCCTTTGCCCTTCTGTGCCTTATGTCCTGGACATTAAACACTGACTACATGGTTGGTTAAAAAAAAACCTCTGTTACTTCAGGATGCAGTGTTGCTGATTTGGGGGATTAAGTCGTTTTAAGGTCATGAGCTTTAATTCTTACTTCAGTGATTCTCAAACCTTGTTTTACAAAAGTCCTAGAGCTTTTTTGTCTCAAGGGATGAGCATGTTATTTCTAAGATAATGTCATTTCTGTTTTCATATTAGTAAAAAAAACATGAAGTTATACATCGTAGTGTGATTTATATATTCAAAGCACTTGCATTCCCATCCGTCTGTTCTTCATATGAAGCTTTGCATGAGTGAATAGTTAGCTAGTTTCATTTGCTGTGTTTGATGTGTATGCGTTGAGTGCCTGTTGGTATACAGCACTGAGAAATACATCAGTTCTTGCAGGAGCTTAACACAGGCTACGGGGATGTGTTGGACCTATTTTGCAGAGGAGGAAAGGGTGGCTCAGGGATGTGGCATGAATTCTTACGTTCAATGTCAAGTCAGCATCAGAACTAGACTATTATCCAAGTCTTGTGATCCCAGTCTCACCTGTTCCAACTTTACATCCATGATACCATGTGAGTAGAACCAGCTTATTGACATGGGGATGGACCAGATAGCATCCTTGTAGCAGGATCAGAGATCTTCATCCTGTGATCCCTCAGTCTATAGGGTGGACTTGGAGTGGCTTTTGGGCTTCTTCTTCTACTTCTTCTTCTTCTTCTTTTTTAATAAGTTCATTTATTTAGTTATTTTGAGAGAGAGAGAGAGAGCGAGCGAGTGAGCATGCGAATTGGAAGGGGCACAGAGAGAGAGAGGGAGAGAGAATCCCAAGCAGGTTCCATACAGTCAGTGCAGAGCCCAATGTGGGGCTTGAACTCATGAACTGTGAGATGATGACCTGGAGTGAGACCAAGAGCCAGACACTTAACTGACTGAGCCATCATGGTGCCCTGGCCCTTGTGCTTATTCTTGACTGTGGGGATGGTCTGACGGAAGGTAACGGGAGTCTTGCTAACTCCCTGGGTGTACTTTATCTTTGGATGCCTCTCCTCTGGCCCCCTATCTCAATCTGTCCTCTTATCCTCAAAGGGACTCTGAGAAACTCCAAATGACCAATAAATAAAGGGAAAGGTAAGAAGGGAATATGGAAGGGAGAGCCTGGGGGAGAGTAGACAGGAGAAGCCAGGAAAGCTTGGTGGATGTGGAGATGATACCTTGGCCATGGCATGAAGGCCTTTGCCAGCAACGTGGTGGCCTATTCCAGCTCTCTCTCCTTTTGCTTTTCCCAAGTGTGCTGACGATCACCATGCTTAGGCTGGTTTGATAGGGATTATACTAGGAGGATTTTCTAACATCCATGCCTGGATTACCCCTTGTCTGATTCCTCACCAGTGGCCTTCAGTGGGCTCAGAGCATTCCAGGTTCGGCTCCCAGGGCAGTCCAGTGACTGTTTACAAGTCCTGACTTAGGATCAATGCAGAAAATATGAAAAGTGTGAAAAAAAAAAAGGAAAAACCCCTCATGTTCAAAGACTGACACTGGTAATATTTTTATGTCATTCTGGTGTTTTTCCATGCATATAAATACCTGTAATTATTTTCATTTTTAACCAAAATAGTGTCATACCATAATACTGTTTTATAGTCGTCTTTTTGCGCAAAGTGGTACGATGTAAATATTTGCCACATCAAATGTTTTTCTACAAGGGATTTTTAATGGTTGTGTGGATTTTCATGGAATGGATATACCAAAATTTACCTAAAGCAGCCCCTTTTAATATTATTTAAATAATACTTAAATATTAACATTATTTAAGTATTATTTAAATATACTTAATATTAATATTTAATATTAACATGTAGCAGTAATGTTACTGTTACAAATAACATCTTTGTCTATTTATCTCTTTGGATGGCTATTTCTGAATATTTCCTAAGGGTAAGTTGGTATCCTTAGTATTAGTTAGCTTTTGCTGTGTAACAAAGCATCCCACAGCATGGTGGTGTAAAAAAGCAAATACTTCTGTTCCACAGGGCTGTAATATGGGCTAGGCAGTTCTTTTGTTATGGGCTGGAATCCGTGGATATAGGTTAGGCTCACTCAGGCATTTGCAGTTGGCTGGTGGATTCCTTGGATTGCTTGGGATGACTGTGGTATCTCATCTTGCGGCCCTCCTGCTTTGGCTATATAGCAGTCACAGAGTTGCAAGAACAGCAGCATGAAAGTCCCTGATGCACAGACTTTACTCAACGTTGTGTTTGTGTCAAGCTTCTGTCTGTCCCAAAGGCCAAAGCATGTGACAGTGGCCAAGTCCAGGGCATGTGTTGGAGGACATTACCAAGGGCATGGCTGCAGGAGGCATGAAAACACCAGGACTGCTGTTAGTACACATCCTAGCACAATTCCCCAAATTGCAGTTTCTGTGTCAGGGCCATGGTCATTTTAAAGGTTTTTGTTGCCAGATAGCTCTCCAGGGGAGTGGTCACTAATCAATACCCTCACCTACGATACATACATTTCCAAATTCTCTTGATCACTAGATAGGATCGTCACTTCAATTTTCTCCCAGAAAATAACACTGTTGCTTTTGGAAAAATCAATGTTCATCATAAAACACCAAAACAACGTATGACCTTTATGATATCTATTGTTACTATCTTTTTTCATTATTTTTTTATTATGTTATTGGGTTAAATTTATTTACATTACACTTAGTATCTCTCAGTGTGTATTCATAAGTGAAATCGGTCTGGAAGATTACTTTATTGGTCTATTATCTACAAGTTTTTGCTCTTTTCATCAAAACATTTGGGAAATCTATCTTTTCTTTTCTTTCTTTCTTTCTTTCCTTTTTTTTTTTGGATACTTAGCAGAATCTAAATGGCAAAGGATTTATAGTGTTCTTTAAAAGTTGGAGAAAATTTGCCATTACTTCCCCCTCCCTCCATAAAAACAACTTTTGGGGACTAGTGCCTTTTCTGGGATCAATTATTTGATCATTTTTCCAGTTTATTCCATTATTATATAATTTCCAATTATACCTATTATTGGTATACTTTGTATGTTTTTCCAAGAATAATCATGTAACTGAACTTCTAACGTATTAGTATAGGACTGTACATATTATTCTATGGTGATTTGTAAAGTCTCCTTGCCATCTGCAGTTCTGTCTCTTTTCTCATTTTTACTGAGACGTTCCTATTTTTGATTTTCAAAATCTTCTTGACGAGTTTGCCGGAGTGTTAAGTGTTCTCCCCTCAAACACCCTCCCTTTAAATGTATCCTTCAATTCTGTTTCATGATGAATTAATTCCTGCTTTATTCTTCACTATTTTCTCAGCGTTAGGGCTTCTTCCTAGTTTCTTGAGTTAAATGCTTTCTATAATTTAAATGACGTCTACTGATTTGTCAAAGATTGGTTAGTATGTATGCTGGACTCCCATGATGGTGGTTTTTTTTCCAACACATCTGTGTATATATATATATATATATATATATA
>NC_043707.1:17386400-17424956 GCF_006229205.1 Suricata suricatta
ATATATATATATATATATATATATATATATATATATATATATATATATATAGTGTTTAAAAATTTTTAACGTTTTTTAAAATTTATTTTTGAGAGACAGAGAGAGACAGTGCAAGCAGGGGAGGGTCAGAGAGAGAGGGAGATACAGAATCCGAAGCAGGCTCCAGGCTCTGAGCTGTCAGCACAGAACCTGACGTGGGGCTCGAACCCATGAACTGTGAGATTATGACCTGAGCTGAAGCCGGACGCTTAACCGACTGAGCCACCCAGGCGCCCCATCTGTATATATATATTTAAAACAAATTTTACTTTGTGTATTTTGAATGTAGTTTTATGTTGTAAGAGTCACAATTTCATGATTCTCTAGTCTTCCTTGTGAAGTCAGACATGACAGTCAAACTGTTCTTGGCTGCTCTTTGCAAATGATGGGGCAGTTTTATATTCTCCTACCAACTTGGTGATAATAATAATGCTAATATAACTGTTTTTGAATACTTAATATAATGAAAGTAAAAAGCTTAACACAGTGCCAGGCACATGGAATACACATCATTTTGTTATTATTGATACACCTTTTATGAATTCAAAACACCATCTTTGTCCTCTATAATATTTCCATGCTTTAAAATTTGTCTGATATCAATATTCCTACTCATAACAGATTTCCCATTTTTTCATTTTTATTTTGTGTCATTTTATTTCCAGCAAGTCTCTCCTGAACCACATATATTTGAATTCCTATTTTCTTCTCTGAATTATGAAACTTTGTCTTTTAATGTGATAATCCAGCCCATTCATGTTTTTGCAAGACAAAGCATTTTGCAAGTTTTTACTTCTTCCCTCTTCCAGTCTACTCTTCTACGTTTGGAGATTTCTGAGCCAAAAAAAAAAAGAAAACAAAACAGAACAAAAAAGATTGCTGAGCAAGAATTTTATGAAAAAATTTAAATATATTTAGCTTCACATGAATTATTATTGATATTTGCATAATTTAATTTAAGAAGACTTAAAATTTTTTTAATGTTTTTTTTATTTTTGAGAGAGAGAGAGACAGAGTATGAGAGGGGAGGAGCAGAGAGAGAGGGAGACACAGAATCCAAAGCAGGCTCCAGGCTCTGAGCTGTCAGCACAGAGCCTGATGTGGGGCTTGAACTCACAAACCATGAGATCATAACCTGAGCCGAAGCCAGATGCTTAACTAACTGAGCCACCTAAGCACCCCACAAGAAGACTTTTTGAGACATACTCCTAAAACTTACTTCTTTGGGCCCATTTCCTTCTTACTGAGTTAACTGATTGATTAATTCAATTAGCAGATATTTATTGAAGATATAGTATATGCAGGCTTTATGCTAGGTGCCAGGAAAAAAATGTGTGACATAGAGCTAGATGTCTAGAAATAGATAAGAGGGGCACCTGGGTGGCTCAGTCGGTTAAGCATCTGACCTTGGCTCAGGTCATGATCTCGCAGTTTGTGGGTTCATGTCCTGTGACAAGCTCTGTGTTGACAGCTCAGAACCTGGAACCTGCTTTGAATTCTGTGTCTCCCTCTCTCTCTGCCCGTCCCCTGCTTGTGCTCTTTTTCTCTTTCTCTCTCTAAAAAATAAATAAACATTAAAAAAAAGGAAATAGATAAAGGACTCACAAGAACAGTGAGCTTGTGGGGGGTATCTAGGAGGTTTAATGAGGGAAGGTTTATTGTACAGGTGATGTTTATGCTGACACTTTAAGGAAAAGAGAAGAGAGGAAGAAGGGCATTGTAGGTGGAAGGACCAGTGTGTGCAAAGGCCCTGAGAGAGGAAAATAAACAGCTTTTTTCTAATATTGCTTCCATTAAATTTTTTTTATATTTAACAATTAGGTTTTGGATTAAAGCAATACATGTAAGCACAGTTAATCTCTTCTAGGCTATTAAATGAAAGGTTGGAAAGGGCATCTGAAGGTCAGATGGAATGCTCTTCATCTATCCATCCATCCATCCACTCATCCATCCATCCAACCATCCATCGATTTGTTCATCCATCCACTCATCCATCCTTTCATAAATCTATGCTCCCACCACCCATCCATCCATCCATCCATCCATCCATCCATCCATCCATCCAGTAAACATTGAGTGCCTGCTATGTGCCAGTCTCTGTGCAAGGTATTGACCATATAAATAGTATAAGCACCCCCTGGAATGGAGAGCCTAACGGTATAAACAGGCTGGAGGGCCCATGAGGATGAATCTGGTGCTTCTGTTGGAATGGGATGGATCAGGGGGGTGGGGAGGTGTGAGTGAGCAGCTCTGTAGAGCCCTGAGCAGGGAGGGGGGTGGCAGGAAAGAGCTGAGAGCAACTCCTGCCAGATGGCTTCATTCTTCCCCCTGAAGGAAGTGGGGACTTCGTGCTGTGATGTGATACACAAGAGCAGCGTTTCCTGTGGGTTTGCAAGGGCATTTTGAATCTAAAGACTACTGCTCGTTGATGTGTGAAGATTTTTTTTTTTTTTTTTGCTTTTTTAGACTTTGTGAAAGGATAATCAGACTGATTTTATAAGCTTGGAAAAAGGTTCTTGAGGTGAATTTAAATGCACACGTTTTATTAGGTGGAGTCCTAATCAAACACCTGCCATATCAGATATCACCTGTTGGGGGGTTCTGCTAGGCACCTGCTGTTGGCCCACCCAGCTGCCACATGGAAGCTCATGTCCTCCAGTTCCTGGAATGGACCAGTCTTCTGCAACTGAACAGTGTTTAATAGTGGATCCTGTCTGATTTGTCCCTGACCTCCATGGATCTTCCTGTCTTCAGCATGAGCTGAGTAGGGTATTGGGCGGCTTGATCTTTTGGGACCCTGTGTATCTTTAAAATTTTTTTAATGTTTGTTTATTTTTGAGAAAGAGAGAGAGAGAGACAGAGACAGATAGACAGACAGAGACAGAGACAGAGAGAGAAAGAGAGAGCATGAGCAGAGGAGGAGCAGAGAGAGGAGGAGACACAGAATTCAAAGCAGGCTCCAGGCTCTGAGCTGTCAGCACAGAGCCTGATGTGGGGCTCAGACTCCCAGACCATGAGATCATGTCCTGAGCTGAAGATGAATGCTCAACCAACTGAGCCACCCAGACACCCCAGACCCTGTCTATCTTTAAAGTTCAGTCATTTGTTTGTTCCCTCCACCTCTTCCTCCCTGTTCCTACCATCCAGCATTTAACTGATGTCTGCTGTATGCCAAGAACAGCCCTACATCATGGAGTTTACCACTTAACAGGAGATACAGGCAAGCAAATAATTTTACAGATAATAATGTAATTCCAGTTATGATAAGTGCTATAAATGAAAAAAAAGGTGGATGAGAGTGTGTGTCAAGGTGATTTTGGGGGGTCAGAGAAGTCGTTCTTGACTAAGTGAAGTTTACATAAAAACTTGGTCAGGATGAGGTAAAAAGCATTGCAGGCGGAGGGCACAGTCTGTGCAAAGGCCCTGAGACAGGAAGGAGTATGACAACATTGACAAAGGTAAAAGTTCATCATAAAATAATAATACTAGTAATAATAGTAGCTATTACTTAATGAGATCTACTATCTGCCTGCCACTATGCAATTGTTAAGTGTGCAGTCTTTTTTATTAGCACCACGCTCTAACCAACTGAGCTAACCGGCTAGCTGCTGCAGTCTTTTTTAAAAAGTATTTTATTTTTAGGTAATCTCTATACCCAATGTGGGACTTGAACTTACAACCCCAAGATCAAGAGTTACATGCTTTACTGATTGAGCCAGCCAGGTGCCCCTAAGTGTGTGATCTTGATCAAGCCATTTAACCTCTTTGCTCGGCTTGTACATCTGTAAAATGGGGTGATGATGACTGTACTATATTGGGTTGTTTTATTGGTTTACTGCCTCCAATGAAGTAATGTCTGTGATTCTCTAGTTCTATGCCTGAACTGCAGTAGGTGTCTGGAAGGCAGTAGTTGGCATTCTTCATTTTATGAATAGTGTTGGGTGAGAGATAGTTCTCACTGGGGCTCAGGACTTGTCCTTGGTCCTGTTGACAGTTTCTTTTCTGAGGTCATTCTTGGAGTTTCTGCAGAAGTGGAAATCTGCCACTCAGCACAGCCAAGCATGTGAAACACTGTTTCTCCATCTGCTCCCAAGGAAGAGGAAGGGGTAAAGCTGATGCCCACAGGTTGGCCTTCAGGCAGCAGGGACATTGGGGACTGGCTTTTGGCATTTGCAACATTGGTTGGCACTGCAGAGGGCACGGAAGGTCAGGGGTAATAATTATCGAGGGACAGACAGCTGAGGGGAAACTGTGATTTCATTCCGTGTCTGTTGGGAAGACTGATTATATTCTCTGTTCTTTGACTGTTGGGAAGACATTTCCCCCAGATCTCTCTACTGAGAACTCGGGCCATTTTCCTGATTACAAAAATAAAGTATCAACTAATTGGCCTAAATATAACGATGCATGTACCTTTGCAGCATTCAGATAGCCCTGGTGCCAAACTGTACGTGTGTGTGTGTGTGTGTGTGTAAATATTTGAAACAAGCCTTGTAAACTTACTTTTGTTCATTTGTAGGTATTTCTCTATAAGAACTCTTTGTATGTAATTACATATGGGGAGAGAAGGAAAGAAAAATGACAGTTATGCTCATTGGGACCCCATAATCTAACTTGGGCAGTTTGCCCCCCGGGGACATTTGATTTGGCCATGTCTGGAGACATTTGGTTTGTCACAACTGGTGGTGTTTACTGCTGGCATCTAGTAAGTGGAGGCCAGGGATGCCTCTAAACATCCCAGAATGCACAGCACAGCCTCACACCATCCAGTCCAAAATGTCAACATGCCATGCTCAAGAAACCCTGATGTCACTCTATAACGTACCTGTTTTGTAAAGCCGATTGGATCAGTTATCACTGTGTATGTGCGTATATATACATGTGCTGATCACACTGATAATAACTTCCTTCGTCTTCTTTTTCCTAAGTACTTTTCTCTATCTGTTATGCATTAAAATAGTTTGCTTTAAATATGTAATACAGGGGCGACTGGGTGACTCAGTTAAGCATCTGACTCTTGATTTTGGCTCAGGTCATGATCTCACCGTTCGCAGGATCAAGCCTCATGAGAGCGTGGAGCCTGCTTAAGATTCTCTCTTGCCCTCTCTCTCTGCCCCTCCCCTGCTTGCGCTGCCTCTCTCCCTCTCAAAAATAAATATTTAACAACAATAAATGTGTAATACGAAGTTTGAAATCCCTTGGGTATGATACAATATACAGCAGCAACAAATCTCCCCCTTGACTGCTGTCCCCAGGCACTTTATTCTCTTCTCTGGAGGGACAGCACTGTGACTAGTGTTGTGCATACTGGTAAAGAGATAGTCCATGTATGAATCTTTTTATACCCTTGGGAGCACTCTATGTGCATTCTTTGGCTTGTTGCTGTTTTTTTACTTGATGATGTATCTTGGAGCTCTCTGAGCAGAGCAGCCGTGTTCGTTTTAATAGCCACACAGTGCTCCCTTCTGCGGGTGTCCTCCTGGTAATGGGCATAAGGTTATTTCCAGTCCTTTGCTCTAGCAAACAAGACTGCAGTGAATGTCCTTGGACTTGGCTGTGTACTCACCTGGAGCACACCCGTAACCCAGGGTCCTGCAAATGGAACTGCTCTGGCTCAAAAAGGCATGTGCATTTTCAACTTGGCTAGAGACTTCTGGTGATGGGGTGTGGTCCCCTGTGCCACACCTTCTTTGTGTCCCCATTTCTGGTCCTGCTGGATGCTCCCCCATCTCCTATGGGGTTTCTGAACTGGAAAGGGGCACCTCTGTTCCCCGCTCCTCCGGCTTGGAAATGACTAATCCACGGAGTGAACTTTTTTCTCTAATCAAAATGCAATTCCCAAAGACGGGTTGGGAATATAAATTGTGTCTGTCGTTCTGGCTCTGGGCTTGTGAGGGTTTGGGGTATAGTTTTTCCAGATGGCTCACGGTTCGCACGGTGCAGCAGGGGCCCCTCTCTCTGCAGCCAGTCCTTCATGATCGGTCGCACGCACCCCCTTCCTCAGTGGGCTTTCTCCTAAGGGCAAGTAGAAGGCATGGGTTCTCTTGCTTAAAAGAAAAATCATTAACTCCACGGGGGTGCCTGCCGCTTGATTGGGAGCATGCGGCATTTAGAGCCTGCTGGCTGCAATCTCACTTTGCAGACTGGAAGTTGTGGGGTGTTTTTATCTGCAGGAAACAGCTTTGAGCAGAAGGGGAGAGTAGATGGATAGATGAGGGAATTAGAAGAAGAGGAAGCCGTGGGAGAAATGTCTTTTTTTAAAGACAGACGTGGCAGGTTTCTCCTGCCCATCTCCTTGCAATGCCAAGTAGGAATTAAATGGGAAACTGGGTTGCTTCTGCCAGTCCTGTGCAGAAACCCTCCTGATTGGGTTCCTGGGGCTGCAGACTCTTGTCTGAGCTTTGAACGCACGCCCCCCCATCCCTGCCCCCAAAGTCTTCCTTGGAGGAATTGGCTGGTAGCAGCACCTTCTCTGAGGTCCCAAAGGTTCGAGTGGCCATGAAGACACCCTACAGTGACGGTTCCCCAGCACCAGGGGCCACAGGACTCTGGCCTGGCAAATACATTCTCTGAGTTCCCATTGTTGTCTGTGTGTATGTCTTGTTCACCATATTCCCCGGCTCCTGGAACCAGGACCTGGTATACAGTAGGCGCTCAATAAATGGTTACTCAAAAGAGAAAACATGATGGGAGACATAGGCCCGGGATTTTTACTCCTGGGGAGAGGACTTGATTTGAACTCCCCTCCAGTTGACAAACAGCCTCACAGGGCAGAGGGAGAGCTGTGTGGGGGCTGGGAGTGTGGTTCCTATCTGTGTGGACCATGTTATGTTCTTTCTAAGACTTGGATTTCTCTGCTGGCGACAGAGAAGGGCTGAGGAGGCAGGGAGAAAATGTTTGCCTCTGCCTTAAAAAAAAAAACCCAACCCAACAAACTTTTATTTTGGAATATTTTGGTTTTCAGGAAAGCTGCTAAGTTAATACAGAAAGTTGGGGTATAACCCTTATCCAGTTTTCCCTGCTACTAGTCTTGTGTAACTACAGCACATTTGCTTCTGCTCTCCTGTGGGGTAGTCAGAAGTCCTCTGAGGAAGCATTTATGGGTAATTTTGGTTTGGGTCTTACGACTAGTAACAACAACAAAACGATGATGATAGTAGTGGTCGTAGTAGAGGGCGGCAGTGAAGATAGTACTTACTCAGTGCCAGGCACTGTTTGCAGCCTGGCTCCCCACTGCAGTGACCCGTTGTCCTGTGAGGTGGAGGCCCTGTTGTAACAGTACTCATTTTTACAGATGGGGAGGTTGAGGCCCAGCAGAAGGGTACAGAAGGAGAGGGAGGGAGAGGGGGAGAGAGAGAGAGGGAGAGAAAGGGGGAGGGGGAGAGGGAGAGAAAAGAGGAGAGAGGGAGAGAGAGAAGGAGAAGGAGGGAGAGGGAGAGGGAGGGAGGGGGAGAGAAGGGGGGAGAGAGGCAGGAGAGAGAGTGAGCAAGCTGGAGATTCTGCTGGTTTCTGGCCTAGTTTTTTTCCACTTGGATTTAGACAGATCTGCTCTGTACATTTGGGCACTGGATTTGCCACATCATTTCTCTCCCAGCAGCAGCAATGATTCTCAGAGCTTGGTCAGAACGTGAACAGTCAGAACTGCCTTAATTTCGAGAGTTAAAAAAGATAATACTTCAATTACTCAGCAAGCACAGGCCTCGAAACTGTCAGAGGCTAAGTTGTTTTTGCCTTAGATTGTGCAGAACGCTGGGAGGGGAGGTCGGTGTGCAGGCAGCTGTTTTGGGTTGGATGGGAGGGGGCAGTGGGATAGGGGCCGAGGCCTCCATGGAAGGGTTTGGGGATTGAAGATGAACTTGAACCATTCCCCACCCAGGGTTTTTGAGGCTGTGTGGCTCCCTGTGCCCTGAATACTTTTCTCTTCAGATGCTAAGCTCTTTTTCTTTGTCTCGGCTTTAAATGTCACCCTGGCTTAGATGTCCCTCTTCAGACAGGCCTTTGCTGACATCCTTTCTGAAACTCCTCCTGCGTGTTTGCTGGACCATGAGCCTCATGAGGCTGGGGGTGTTTGCCTGGTTTCTGCCGCATCCTGGACCAGTGCTGGGTGCACGGGAGGCCCTCATTAAATATTTGTTGAATAAATGAGTGAGTGGCCCTTTCCAGTGTTTATATGTGTCTGTCCTGGAGCTTAGCACCATCTGCCCAATGTTAGGTGGATTTCCTCACAAACCGTGAGCGCCGTGAAGACAGGAGTATGTGTGTCTGGTTTCTGGTTGACCACCCAGTGCCTGCGACAGGCCTGGCCTGGGGTGAAAGGGGTGCGCTCTGGGGTCAGATTATCAGCACTCAAATTCTGGGTCCTCTGGTTGCCAGCTGTGTGGTCTTGATTCGCTACTGAGCTACTCTGCGCCTCAGTGTCCACATAGGCGCAAAAGATGACAAGTGCATCTATCTCCTGGGGTTGCTGAGATAATTCAGTGAGTTAATATTGGTTAACGTGCTTTGAAGAGGACCTGGCATATAGCGTTTTATAAATATCATTATTGTTAGTGCTCCAAAAATATTTGGGACATAATGAATGGTGGGTGGGATCTTGACCCAAAATGCAATTTCCCTCTTGGAGGGGTAAGATCTCTCGTAAAAAAGAGGGAAGGACAGACGGAGATGATCGGAGAGGGCCCAGAGATCTTTAAAACCAGGCTGTTGGAGAGATACAACTTTTTCTCTCAGTTCCCTTAGAAAAGGCTAGTTGCTACCATGCCGGCGTTTCTTTCCCCCACTGCATTCTATATTTCTTTCTTTGCATTGAACCTGTTTTGTTTTTTTTTTTTTTAAATGAGCACAGCCTGGAATCTTGTTTGCTAGCTTGCTGCCAGGGTTGGGTGTGGGATGAATGCTTCCATTTAGAGAAGGAGCCGGGCCTGGAATGCGGCCGCTGCGCCAGGCCGACTCCGAGGGCCGAGCTGGCCAGGAAAGCACTTTGCAGTGTAAGCTGGAATTTCTTCTATCTTCTTACTCATTTGTGTCAGTTAAAAAAAAGAAAAAGCAATGCATATACTTGATTATAATTCCAAGCAGTGCAATACATTACCGCATACAGCAGCATCCAAAGGAAATCTGTCTCCTATTTTAGAGCCTTCATTCCCCCATCATTGCACCTCCAGGCTAAGGTTGCGAAAGGAATAATTTTTTTTTCATGTAAGTAAGTCCCAAATATTGTGTAGGACAAACTTACACTAGCAAATTAGCCACTGTTTATATGAAATTCCGATTTAACCAGCTGCCCTGTTTTGTTTGCCAAATTTACCAAGCCAAAGCCTCCCCTATTCACAGTTTCCCAGGCTTCCTCCAGGCATGTGCAACCATGCATCCTTTGCCGGACTTTCTCCAGGCGGAGTCTCCAGCATCTCCAGCATCCAGGACAGGGCTTGGCACATTGTAGGTGCTTCATGAATATTGGTTGAATGAATGACCGAACAGGCCCATTTTTCTTTGCCCAATGGGAAATCTATGGTGATACCCATTCATCCGTGGCTTTTCCCTTTAATAAGGTCTCCGGGGGATGGATACATAGAGCTGCCCTATTTACTTTCAAGAGTTTCGTAACATTTTATGAATGCAGGATAATGTATTGAGCTGCTTCTCTGATGACCGGCGTTGATGCTGCTGCCAGTCTTCTTGCATTGCAGACAGTGCAGTAATGAACATTCCTACATGTTTTTTTTTTTTTTTTTTTTTTTTAACCTGTGTGAGTTTGGATTCATGGTCAAGGATAGATAGAGCATTGAGATCTCTTGGACAAAGGGCCTGTGCCTTAATATTAATGCTGCTGACTTGCCTGACAGAGCGGGTCTGTTTGCATTTCCGTCAGACAGTGTGCGCTCCCTTACTTGTACCAGCACAGAACCCTGTCCAAGTTGTTTCATTTTTCCAACCTCATCAGTGAGACATTGGTGCCTCACTGGGGTAACCCCTCTTAGTTGCCTATGAGCACATTTTTAGATGTTTGAAAACTGCATTTCTCTGTGAACTGTCTCTTGTCTTTTGCCTATTTTTTCTCTCCTTGCTTATTGATTTTTTTAAAACAGGTTTTTATGATTAAAGAACATGTTTTTGGCTTGTGTTTTATATATAATTGTAAAGTTGATTTTTTAACTTTGAGAAATCGGTTTATTATGGACTCTTGTACCCTGTAGGTATTTAAAATTTTTAAATAGTCAAACTGATGAGCTTCTTTCATGTATTTTACATTTCGTGTCTTGCTTAGAGAGGCCTCCTCCTCAACAGATTAGAGAGCAATTCTCCCAGATTTTCTTTTACTACTTAAACTTTTTTTTTTTTTGCATTTAAATCTTTAATCCATCTGGAATTTATTTTGGTTTTAGGAGGGAGGTGAGGATCTAGCTTTATTTTCTACCAGATGGCCAGCCAGTTGTCCCAATACCATTTATTGAATAATCCATTGCTTCCCACAGAATTGAAATGCCGCCTTTATCATATATTAAATTGTGGAGGAGGGATTTTGGGCTCATTTTTTGAGAGCCTCCAGAGGCAGCTAGGCGACGAAGATTTTTAGGGGGTTTCAGCTGAGTAGAGGCAGAGGCTGGGACCTCAAGGGAAGCTGGAAGCGAGGCTCATCTATTCAGCCAGCCTGAAGCACTGTGTGTAGGAGCAGTCGGTGGCCTGGATGGGTTGGGCTGGTGGGAGGGGACAGTGAGTCCCAGAGCTGGGAGGGGTTTGGTTAGAGCAGGGTTTCTCAGCCTTGGTGCCTTCGCATTTTGGGCCTGATAAGTCTTCATTAGCGGCTATTCTGTGTCCCGTATGATGTTTAGTGATATCCTTGTCCTCTACCCTCTAAATGTGAGCGTCCGCCCTCACCCCACATTGTGGCAATCAACGTCTCCAGACATTGCCAAAATGTTCCTAGGAGCCCTCCGATTGCTTCCGGTTGAGAACCACTGCTTTATCAGGCCTGGGTTGAACAGACTCTTGATCAGGTGCACGTGAGGCCCTTTTATGTTCTGAAATGTGGTCATCCACAATATCAAGGCTCCAGACATCTAGGAGCCAGGGAGGGAGGTGCCTTTCTATCTCAGAGACCAGAGACCCCAGCTTTGGTGTGAGTATGGAGTTCCCTCCTGGCTCCTGCTCACTCTGGGCTTGAGGCCACATGCCTACTGTGATAGATTAATGACGTGACCCGATGTTGAGTGTCTAGTACATCGGTTGGCACATGGTAAGGCGACACGTGAACCTTGATTTCATCCTTTAGAGCAAAGTTTCCCAAAGGTCCAGGTGGGGCTTGGGGCAGACAACAAGTTTTCTTAAGACCTGACACTAATTAACATTAGATCACAGTGTGGCAGACTTAGTCTGTTTTCTTTTCTTTTCTTCTCTTTTCTTTTTTCTTTTCTTTTCTTTTCTTTTCTTTTCTTTTCTTTTCTTTTCTTTTCTTTTCTTTTCTTTTCTCTCTTCTCTTCTCTTCTCTTCTCTTCTCTTCTCTTCTCTTCTCTTCTCTTCTCTTCTCTTCTCTTCTCTTTCCTCTTTCTTTACCTCTCCTCTCCTCTCCTTTTTTCTCTCTCTCCTCTCCTTTTTTTTTTCTTGCCCTCCGACCAGGCCAGGCAGGAAGCCTCAGGTTGGTGCAGTGTGCCTTTAACCTTCACACCCCAACCCTCACCCTAACTGAGACCCACCTCAGACTGTGGCCAGGCCGGCAATGGTGTCAAGCCAGAATGAACTAACATGTTTTTGTTTTGGTTGTGCTTATTTTTACAGTTGACTCCTAGTTCTGTTAAGAGATGCTGTTTTTTTCATTTCACTTCCTTTTAAAACGTATTTTTAAATTATTCTTAAAGTTACTTATTACCTGGATTTTATTGACATTTGTTAAAATCCACATAATGTAAAACTCACCATTTCCAAAATTTACAAATGTACAGTTCAGTGGTTTTTATATTTATGATGGTGTGCAACCATCTAATTCTAGAACATCCCAGAACATTTTAATCACCCCCTAAGAAGCCCACACCCATCAGCAGTCACTGCACACTTCTCTCCCCCCACCCCTGGCAATCAATCTTCTACTTTTGGTCTCTAGGTTTGCCTGTTCAGGATATTTCATATAAATGGAAACATGCAATGTGTGCTCCTTTGGGACTGGCTTCTTTCCCTTAGTATAATGTTTTCAAGGTTCATGTATCAGGATTCCTTTTTATGGCTGAAAAATATCCCATCAAGATATAGCACATTTTTGTTTATCCCTTCATCCACCAATGGACATTTAGGTTGTTTCCACCTTTTGGCTATTATGAGTAATGTCATGAGTGTCACATACAATTTTTGCGTGAACATGTTTTTGACTCTCTTGGGTATTTACCTAGGAGTGGAATTTCTGGGTCATATGGGTTGTGTTTTTCAGACCATTTCCATTTTAAAAACACTTGAAGTTAAAAAATAATCTACCTTTAATCTGAAGGGAAGTAGTCCTAGTGTTGTGCATGGTGTGTCGATGTGGCGGCTATTGTGAAGGTGGTATATAATGAGGGAAGAGCGGGTAGGAAATGGCTCCCTGGACCCCTGTTCCCCATTCCTCTGCTTAGTCTTAGCACCCTCCATTCCCTGGAGCCACAGTGCAGCCAAGCTAGTCTTCTCATTGTCCCCAGGGAGCTCCAGTCTCAAAGATGCTGCCCTTTGTCCATCTGGGACGTGCTCCCTCTTGTGTCCCCCACGGGGCTAGGCTACTCAGACCTCCCCTTTCACCTAGAATCAACAGATTAACCCTTAACTGCATCCTCCTCCCTTATTTCTTGCTAATGGCTTTGTTGGTGAATCTTTCCCCTCCCCTATAAGCTGCTTGAAGGCAGGGTCTATATTTGAGTGGCCCCCGATATTCTCTTCACAGCACAGCCTCGCTTGATAGGTGCTTACGGACACTGGCTGAGTCTGGGAGCCTGCCCTCAGCCTGGAGCCAGTCCTGCTATCCTCACTGTCATCCTGTTTGCTGTTACTTTTGGCTTGTTTACCCATCAGCTAACTTAGTTCTCGCTGTTTGAGTGCATTAGCCAGCGATCTTCATGTATGAGGACAGTGAGGGTGAGCTGTGTGTCAGTTAAGCATTTTTGGTTGCAAGTAACAGAAGCCAATTCAAGTCAACAAAAGATGGAAGGGGTTATCTGGGTGTAGGAATGTGGGGACACTGCTTGGGACCTAGGGGAGGGGCAGTCTGGCTAAAGAGAGAGGGGAGGAAACCGGAGGCTCATAGATGGATCTCTATCTCTCACCTCTTCTTCTTGACTGTCCTCATTATTGTCGCCTCTGTGCACACCTGTCTTCCTTGTTTCTTCCCCTGCATGTGAGATGTGTAGGTGCTGGTGGCCATTCCCCTGACTCTCAGCCTCCAGTCTGAAGTCTGAAAGAATCTGATTGGTCCAGCTCAGATCTAGTGGCCAATGAACTGGAGCGAGGGGTGGGATTTTGTAACACCAACTCTGGGGACAGGGAGCTGAGCCCTCCTTAATGGCGTCCCACTGGCAGATCTGTGGCCATGAACCTCAGCTTCTCCTTTTTGTACCAGGCTTCAGGGAAGTCATTTGTGAGTGTGGGAAGAGTGTGAAGGGACTAAAACAGTTAACATCAGACTTGCTAATCTTGAAAACTCTAAACAGAGATAGTTTAGGAGAAGGGAAGTAAGCATGAAGCTGCTGATCTGCTCCCAGTTCTGGGGAGGAAGTTCTTCTAGCTTCTCTCCCTCAGTGGGGGTGGAGGGAGGGAGGTTTGGAGCCTTTATCAGAGCCTCCTGACTCCTTTTCTTTGTTCTTCATCTCAGAATTCCTGCTCAGGTAATTTTGGGCTTTGTGCAGTGCAAAATGAAAAGGAAACTTCTGGGGCACTTGGGTGGTTCAGTAGGTTAAGCATCCAACTCTTGATTTTGGCTCAGGTCATAATCTCATGTGTGAGATTGAGCCCTGCATCAGGCTCAGCACTGACAGTGTGGAGCCTGCTTGTCATTCTCTCTCTCCTTCTCTCTGTGCCCCTCTCTCACTTGCTCTCTTTCTCTCTCTCAAAATAAAAAAATAAACATTAAAAGAAAGAAAAGGAAACTTTGTTACCTGCTTCTGGGGGCTACTGCTACTTCTCTGAGTTTCCTTAGCTTAAGTTGTGTCCCTTCTGTGTCACTTGCCTGGGGGCAGAGGGCGGCCCTGGTCTCCATTTCTGTTGTGGGAATGAGGATGTGGAAATAGTCCCAAGCTTTTTAGCCTCAGTTACTTAATCTGTGCAATGGGGCTAATACCGCTACTGTTGGCATTTGTGGGTTTGACAGGTGTGGTTCCTACTCTTACTACCTACCCAGAAGATCCTTGGCCAGGGTCATAGATCACCATTTTAGAGCTCGGGTTTGAATTGGATGCTAGGCAAGATTTGGGAGAAGCAGATTGGTATTGGGTCGGAGACTCTGGGCTCCAGAGTGAGATTTGCCCCTGAGTCTGGACACCGCCACTTAGCAGATTGCTTCACTTTTCTGTGCCTCCTTTTCTTTTAAAAAAGTTTTTTTTAAATGTTTTATTTATTTTTGAGAGAGAGCATGAGCAGGGGAGGGGCAGAGAGAGAGGGAGACACAGAATGTGAAGCAGGCTCCAGGCTCTGAGCTGTTAGCACAGAGCCTGACACGGGGCTTGAACCTACAAACCACGAGATCATAACGTGAACTGAAGCCGGACACTCAACTGACTGAGCCACCCAGGCACCCCTGTGCCTCCTTTTCTTTACTCGTAAGTGGGGATGGTAATAGTACATAGCTCATGTGGCCTTTGGGAGATTTAAATGAGTTAAGACATATACGGCCGTTAGAACAGGAAGCCCTTGATATGTGCCGGCCACCACTCTTCTGCCTGGTTTCACAGGGTCACGTTGTGCATGGCCTGCAGGGGAAGGGGCAGGAGCCTGCCCGGGACCGCCTCTTAGTGGCCCAGCTCTGCAGTGGACCCCGCTGGTGATGCCTAGCAGGCCTCCACTTCGGGGTGTACATTTTCCTCGAGAATCATTGCGTAGGGCAGGTTAGGGCCTGGCAAGCCGAATGATTGGGTTCCTGGCGACTTCCCTTTTCTCAATGTCTGTTTACCTTTAACGAGACTGACAAGAGCCATGAAGCCCCTCTGGGTGGCCCTTCTCTGGCTGTGACATTGTGTGGCAAACAGCAGGTGCGGAGGCAGCAGCCTCTCTCTCCACCCCCTCCCATTAGCCCCAGTCTCTGGGGACTCCTTAGACTAATGCAGTTTTAATGAATACACATTCCTGTTTACATGGCTGAAATGAGAGCCTGGCTGCTTACTTTACGCCAAGGTTTACAGCTCTGACTTTTAAAATCCTGCCTCCCTCACTCTGCTTCTGGCCGCAGGGATGTTTCCTGGCAGCCCTCCCTCCAAATAAGGTATTCACAGTGAAATCCTGTGGCCCCAAGGCCACCGCCTCGCCTAGGAAGGAGCGGAGGGTATAGAACAAAACCAGGAGATGGATTCTTCATTTTTTTAAGTGTATAAATACGTTTAAAAGTGCTCAGAAGCTTGCCTGTTATTACAGAACAACTAGAAAGTGAAGTTTACCGAGAGAAGAATATAAAAACCATCCGTCATTCCACTACTTAGGAAGAAGCCAATCATTAACATTTTAGCTTATATTCCTGTAGATTTTAATCAACATTTATATGTATCTTAAGTTAAAATTAGAAACCCAAACTAAAACACATTATTCTCAAATCTCTTTTTATCCTTCACAACTAAGGTATTATAAACATCTTTCCAAGTCAAGAAATATAGATCAGTGGCATCTTTAAAATTTTTTTTAATGTTTATTTATTTTTGAAGGGGAGAGAGACAGCGGGAGCTGGAGAGAGGCAGAGAGAGAAGGAGACAGAATCTGAAGCAGGCTGCAGGCTCTGAGCTGTCAGCACAGAGCCCAGCACGGGGGTCTAACTCACAAGCCATGAGATCATGACCTGAGCCAAAGTCGTATGCTTAGCCGACTGAGCCACCCAAGTGCCCAATGGCATCTTTTATCAAGCATCTTTGTCTCCTCTTACATGGCTGGGTCTCTGATCTCTTTTCAAGAAAGCTTTAATTAAATTACATTTTGAATAGTGATCTCCAGTCACTGGTTCAAAATTAAAAAGGTACAAAAAGGTTTACTTTGAGAAGTCTCTCTCCTACCCTTGACACTTACTCACTCTGGATATCTCCCTATGAAATATTACTGACCTCTTGTTTATACTTCTGGAACCAGTCCATAATACACATGCATATCACATGCATTTATTTTTCACCTTCCAAAAGGAACACATTCAAATGTTAGCATACCTTGCTTTTTTAAACAATAAAACTTGAAGCTTGTTCTGTACCAGTGCATAAAGATGCCTTCATTCTATTTAATGACTGCATCATGGTCCATGTCATGGACATTCCTGGTGTGGTTTTAGAATTGTGATGCATTGACCCGGAGAAACCCTCCCTGTGGTTTTTGTACAGGCTCCTTGTTTACACAGCTTGGCTCTGAGCAACTAAAGAAAAGATGTTGCTTCAGAGATTAGGAGGGACCGCAGGTCCAGATTATGAATGGGCTCGACCCAGACAGATATAAGTGACAGGGACAAAGAGCAGAGCTGGGGAGCCACATGCCAGGTGGTGGTCACTGGCAAAAGGCCATTTGTGAGTTATCTGTATTTCTCCAGATGGACCACATTTAAAACAGAGGCACTGACCTTCATTTACACCTGGTTGAAAAAATGTTTCCTCAGAGGCTCAGAGAGAGGATCAGATGTTTCTTACACTTTCTGGCATGAGGTTGACGGGTATCCAAAGGTAAGTGATCTCAGAAAGCCAGTTCAACATGAGAAAGAATTCCATGTCTGCCATGTCCACATTGAAGGCATGTGAGGAACTCATCAGAGCATTTCACACTTGAGGTATTTGTCCTTCTCGGTGGTCTTAGGTTACTAGCCCAGAATGTTTTCAGTGGGTTCAGGAAACATTTGACCTTACTGTAATGAGTCGAAATATGGGAGGGTCTTAATGGGGTTTGTCAGCAAAGACAGGGAAAGACCGCCCCCTCCCAAGCCAAGTGGGGATCATTTTATGTAAGTAATGAGTGTTGTGACCTTCTAAACAAGAGGGGTGATTTAGCTTGGGAAGGGGGCATTTTCCACACTTGGAGGGATGGCAGGGAGCCCATGGGATGGGAAGGAAACTGGGATGGTGATAATGGGAAAGCAGAGAGGATTTCTATAGGAAAGCCAGGGAAGCAATGATCTGTCCTTGGTGCGTTAGGCTAAATCCACTGGAAGAAACGTACTTTATTACTTTCTTCCTAATTTCAGTCAACTCCACATGACCAGGTTTTCATTAGTGAGTAGAATCAGGTCAAGACTAAATATGCATTCTTTTGTTATGTTAGCTGTTTCGTGAGGGATAAAATGAAACAAATATCCAACCAAACCTAACCATCGGGTAATTAAAAGACTACATTTTAAAATAACTCTCGGATCAAGAAGAATTTAAAACTACAACGGCAGAGAGGTTATACATGAAGAAAGATAGAATGCCATCTAAAAACTTATGAGATCAGAGCACCTGGGTGGCTTAATTGGTTAAGCGTCCAACTCTTGATTTTGGCTCAGGTCATAATCTCATAGTTGGTGAGTTTAAGTCCCATATCTGGCTCTGTGCTGACAGTGTGGAGCCTGCTTGGGGTTCTCTCTCTCTCTCCCTCTCAAAAATAAATAAATAAATAAATAAATAAATAAATAAATAAATAAATAAATAAAATAAAAACTTACGAGACCAGCCAACTCTGTGCTTAGAGAGTAATTCATAGCCTCAACATGTACATGATTAAACATCTGTGTGAAACTGTGGTTTGAACATGACTTGGCTGGTCCCTCATGCTAACTGGTCATGGTTCAGAAATAGTTCTGGTCCCCCTCTCTGGGAATTTCATTCAGATCCAGTTTTCTTGATCAAACCTTCTAAAGTGAGTATTTTGAAGGTGAAACATTCCTCTTACTGTTTAAATTCATGTATTTTGTTTAAAAAGCCATTAACTGTACTCTGTCAAATTATTTTTGAGGCTTGATGTAATTGTGATGTAAGGGCTGTAAATTGTTGAGGATCCAGAGAGAAAGTTGTTTCTGAGGGAAAGAAACTGTAGATCTATTACCTCTGGAATGTTTCCTAGGATGGATCTAAAACAAAATTGAATAATGCTACTTGTAAAACATGTTTGAGAAGATACTATATGAAGGTGCTTTGGAGACTGAAGTTCCTGGTAGAATAGTCATGAAAAAAATTTAGAAAAAAATCTCCAAAGTTTCCTGGAGTCTGACAAAAATACTAGAGCTCATGAAAATATTTTTATGATCTCTGCTATATAACCAGATAGCTGTATATTTCAAAATAAAGTATGTGTGTATATATGTGTATTTAATTTTTTAATGTTTTATTTATTTTTGAGAGAGAGAGAGATAGAGTGTGAGTGGGGGAGGGGCAGAGAGAGAGGGAGACACAGAGTCAAAGCAGGCTCCAGGCTCTGAGCTGTCAAAACAGAGCCTGACCATGGGGCCCGAACCCACAAATTGTGAGATCATTACCTGAGTTGAAGTTGGACACTTCACCGACTGAGCCACCCAGGCGTTCCTAAAATGAATTTATTTTGTTAGTTTTTTCTTATTACAGAAAAGGAATAGATCATCATTGAAGAAATTAAGAAAGTAGGATCAGGGGCTCCTGGGTGGCGCCATCCATGGAGCGTGTGACTCTTAATTTCAGGGTTGTAAGTTCAAGTCCCACGTTGGGTATAGAGATTACTTAAAAATAAAATCTTTAAAAAAAAAAAAAGATGAGGCGCCTGGGTGGCTCAGTCGGTTGTCTCCGACTTTGGCTCAGGTCAGATCTCACGTTCGTGGGTTCGAGCCCCGCATCAGGCTCTGTGCTGACAGCTAGCTCAGAGCCTGGAGCCTGATTCCTGTTCTGTGTCTCCTTCTCTCTCTGCCCCTCCCCGCCTCATGCTCTGTCTCTCTCTGTATCAAAAATAAATAAAACATTAAAAAATAAATTAAAAAAAAAAAGAAAGGAAAAAGAAAGTAGGACCAAGGAAAAAGATAAACAGGGCAGAGAGGACTGTAGGTAAGCCAGAACTTGCAGAGCAGATGAATGATGTCCTGAAGCCATCAGACTCCTTTGGTTTTCCTGTCCATCAGCTTATTGGCAGGTAGTTCAACCTTAGCAAGATCCCAGAATAGCTGCAGAACCTCCAAGCCTTTACTATTCTTTCTATCTATCTATCTATCTATCTATCTATCTATCTATCTATCTACCTACCTATCTATCTATCTATCTATCTATCTATCTATCTATCTATCTATTTAAAAATGTTTTTAAACATTTATTTATTTATTTTGAGAGTGAGAGAGCCAGAGAGTGAGCTTCTTTATGCAATCAGGGGAGGGGCAGAGAGGGGGAGAGAGAGAGAGAATCCCAAGCAGGCTCTGCAGGGTTCGAACTCACAAACTGTGAGATCATGACCTGAGCAGAAATCAAGAGTCAAGACGCTTAACCGACTAAGCCACCTAGGGGCCCCTCCACGCCCTTAATCTACATTCCAGGCATGAAGAGTAAGGAAAGGTCAACACTCTTACCTTTGCAGAGCTTTGTCTTTTTTTACTTGAGAAGGGTAGTGATCCTCTACCCAAAGAATCCATTGAGATCTCATTGTCTGGAACTGAAAATGAGGCTGGGAGTTAGACTATTTTTATCCATGAACATTGAACAATATCAAGGTCCTGTTAGTAAGAGAGATAGGAGGGATGGACCCTACACTGCATGGGCAACGGCCAGACTTGCCAGAGAGACACCCCCTCCCCAACATTAGTCTTCATCGTTACTCTGACAAATGTGTTTCCTTCATGGCATTTTCTGAACAATGTGGTTTTATAACTATTAATTTTTACCAGACGAATTTTTGTCTGTTTTCCAATCAGACAGGGATTGTGTCTGACTTATAATCAGAGATAATAAATGCTTTTGATTGAATGAATCTACAGAGGGATTTCCTGTTTCCTCTTGCAGAGATGGTCTGTGTTTATCCAATACTGACTGTTGGGATGGGATTTTGCCGGAGTCTGGGCATTTTAACCATTTTCTGTCTTTGAGTAAAGGAGAAGGAGGGGTTTGGGTCTCTAGAAATTTGTTTTGGCAGCTTAGATACACCCAGGAGTGGCGGGGGATGGAGGGAGCTCAGATGCGGGGTCAGCCATGTCTTCATGCTTCCCTTCATCTCCGGAAAGCCATCCCTTCCTCTGCCCTGGAGTGGCCAGATCCTTGCCGTGGGCATGATGTTTCTTGGCTGTGTCTCTGCTCCACTCAGCATCCCCTTCTACCATGGTAAGTGCAGAGGGGAGCAGCACAAACTCTTGCAAGATCCTGACCCTCATAATCTTTGGTTTGGGAGATAGAGGTGCATTGAGAATAGCAGTTTGCTTCTGACAGCTGGTCTCCACCTCCCCTCAGCTCCAACCCAAACCCCTTTGCTCCACAAGGCACACACAAAACTCTCTCCGAGGTCCTTTACGAGCTGTACCATTTTATCGTTGCAGTTTGGTCGTGCTAAGTCTGTTTACATTGTTGTGCAGGCAATCTCCAGAACTCCTTTCATCTTGCAAAACTCAAACTCTGTACCCATTAAACAACACCTCTTCATTCCTCCCTCCCTCCAGTCCCTGGCAACCAGTATTCTGCTTTCTGTCATTCTGACTACTCTGGGTACTTCAGATATTTGTATTTTTGTGGCTGGTTTGTTTGACTTAGTGTAATGTCTTCAAGGTTCACTTATATTGTAGCATGTGTCAAAATTTACTTCCTTTCTTTTTTAAAAAATTATTTATTTTGAAAGAGAGCATGAGAGAGTGGGTCAGGGGAGAGAGAGAGGGAGAGAGAATCCCAAACACGCTATGTGGTGTCAGTGCAGAACCTGATGTGGGGCTTGATATTATGAGCATTGAGATCACAGTTTGAGCCGAAATTAAGATTCGTATGCTTAACCCACTGAACCACCCAGGCACCCTCAAATTTACTGTCTTTCAAGGACTGCACAGTATTCTACTGTATGTACAGACCATATTTTGTTCATCTCTCCATCCATTGATAAACTCTTAGATTGCTTCTGAAACATTTTGGCCATTGTGAATAATGCTGCTGTGAGCATGGATATATAAATAAATATCCCTGCTTTAAATTATTTTGGATATATGCCCAGAGGTAGGATTGCTGGGTCATATGTTAATTCTATTTTTAATTTTTTGAGGAACCTCCATACTGTTTTCCATTGAGGCTTCGCCAATTTACATCTGCAACAACTGTCTATGAAGGGTTCCAATTTCTTTATCTCCTTATCAACATTTGATATTTTCTTTTCTTCTTTTTTCTTTTCTTTTTCTCTCTCTTTCTCTTTTTATTTTTTTATGTGTTTTATTTATTTTTGAGAGATGGAGAGAGACAGCGCAAGCAGGGAAGGGTCAAAGAGAGAGGGAGACACAGAATCTGAAGCAGGCTCCAGGCTCTAAGCTAGCTATCAGCACAGAGCCTGACGCGGGGCTCAAACCCAGGAACTGTGAGATCATGACGTTAGCCGAAGCCGGACGCTTAACTGACTGAGCCACCCAGGCGCTCCTCTCTTTTTATTTTTGATAGTAGGCGTCTTAATACATGCGAGGTGGTATCTCATTATGGTTGTGATTTGCACTTCCCTACAGATGATGTTGAACATATTTTCATGTGTTTATCATTGATTCGTACATCATTTTTTGGAGAAATGTCTATTGAAGTCGACTTCCATGATTTAAATTATCATATCTGTATTGATTCAGGCGAGCCAACTGGAATAAACTCTGGTATTTAGACTGATTTTGTGATTTTCTGCAAATAAATTCTGCCCCCAAATAACCTCCAACTTTCTGGAAGCCGTCAGCACCAGCACAGTTCTGAAGATAACTTTCTTTAAAAAAGGAAATTCATAAAAGTATCATGCATCTTCCTCTTTTTGACACTAATGGAACAATTTAATGTAATTTCAGAGGGAAGCAGAGCTGCCGGAAAGGGTCGTGTGATGAGGGAAGGTTGCCCAGCCCCGCTGTCACGCGCGGAGTGTGGGAGCAGAGTGGCGTTCTCTGCAGGCTCTGGGGGAGAGAAGTGGGTGAGGCAGCCCATTGCAGCCCACTGCAGGCTCTGGGCTGAGCCTGGGGAGGGAGATGGGAGCCCCACCTCCCAGCACACTCCACTGCCTTCCAAGTACAGAGTAGCAGAGGCTGCTTGCCCAGGCAGCATGACAGTTAGGAAAACTGCTCCTGGACTTGGACTCTCTCTAGACCTCAGTTCCCTCATCTTTCAAATGGGCACATGAATAGGATTCACCTCGTAGGGGCTGTGGTGGGGTTTTAATAAGAAGAGGAAGGTAAAGTGCTGGCACCTAGCGAGTGACCACAGGTCATGATTGAGGAGCTAGAGACTAACACAGGTCATGATTGAGGAGCTGGAGACTTAGTCTTTGTCCTTAGAGAGATGTGGGTCTCCTAAGAGACAGCCTCGTCCCTACAAAAGTGTAATGCAACGTGGGACATAATAAGGGCTAAGATGTGGTTTGCCCTCACGTTACTAGAATTTTAAGAAATGAGCCATTAATTCTGAACCATAATTCTTGGTCTGGCATCAAGGCAGGCTTCACAAGATGAAGTCATTTGAGTCGAATCTTAATGGGCTCACTTCGGTTCCGGTCGGCAAATGCTTCTGGAAAGAGCAGGCGAGGGGGACGATACAAGCAAGAGGCCTGGGGGCTGACGGTTTGTGATAATGATATTTGGTGTGGTGATGCCTGGAATACCACCGGAAGATCATGCAAACACTGAAGTGTTCTGATTTTTTTAAATAATGTTTTTATTTATTTTTGAGAGATAGCGCGAGCAGGGGAGGGTCAGAGAGAGGGAGACACAGAATCTGAAGCAGGCTCCAGGCTCTGAGCTGTCAGCACAGAGCCCGACGCGGGGCTGGAACCCAGGAACTGTGAGATCATGACCTGAACTGAAGCTGGACGCTTAACCGACTGAGCCACCCAGGCGCCCCTGAAGTGTTCTAAAATGGCACTGGCTGATTAAAATGACACATTCCTAGCTCTCCGTGGACACCTAGGTGAATGTAAAAGGGCGATAAACTCAAGTCCTACAGGATCCAGGTGGGAGACCTAATGAGGAACTTAGTTGGGGGTAAAGCAGTGGTGGTGAAGGGCCTGGTTGAATGGGGGAGTGAGTTCCTTGTGAAGATGAGCACCTAATACTAATCTCTACTCTGTTGGAGTGTGAGACAGGGCCACCAGTGCCTCTAGTTTCTCTAGAGAATCTGGATTTTTTGTAAAATTCCATGTTTTTTTTTTTCCTCTTAAAGACACAGTGTAGCCCAAGATGCCTGTCTGCTGGCACTATGCAACGCCCCATCTGCACTGCATTAGATTGAAGGTTATGTGCGACTGTATTTACATTTAGCAGAGCTACACTGTCAAATCTTCATGTGATGAGAGCACCTGAAGGGGCTATGATCCCTTTATCTTTTGTTTATTATTATTGTTTTTTTATGTTATATTTTTTCCCGTGATACCTTTGAATGTGTCGATATTGAAGCACGTATGCTGGCTGTGGTGGGCATTGTGGCACAGTGTCTACAGGAAACTCCGTTGCATTTTGTCTAAATGACACGTCTGCTTTGACAACACATTCTCAAAAAGAAAACCAGCAAACCATCCTTGTCCATGACTTTAGCCCCACCAACGTCTACCACCATAACCCGGTGCTGCACCTTATTTTGTTTTTGAGTTTATTTGTTTTGGGAGAGAGAGCGAGTGAGCGAGTGAGCGAGCACATATGTGCATGACCTGGGTGGTGGGTACAGAGGGGAGAGAGAGAATCTCAAGCAGGCTCCGCATTGTCAACATGGAGCCTGATGTGGGACTCGATCTCATAGACCATGAGATCATGACCTGAGCTGAAATCAACAGTCAGATGCCCAACCCATCAAGCCAGCCAGGCACCCCAGTGTTGCGCCTTATTGAGGGATCAGGGAATGTAGCTTGATGGACAGTTGTGGCTGCGCTAATGTCTACATGAGCCTCATCCACTCGCTAACGTCCAGAGGACAGCCATTTATTTTAGGAGCAAGTGTTAGCAAACACAGTTTAGATTTGCACAGACCTGACTGATCTTACAGGATCCACCTGCTCTTTAGTATAATCTTTTTTTTCCTCTCCCCTAGCTAAATACACCTTTTAATGCTGAAGGTAGTTAGCTAATGCTGACATTTGAATCTTAAAATGTCAGGATGGGATGGAACCTGAAAATTTATTTATTCCAACTAGCCCTTTGTACGAGTCACAAATCTTGGTGACGGTTGACAGAGAACTTAAACTAGCTTAATTAGGAAGGGAATTCATTGCTTCACACACCGGAAAAGTCCAAGGGTATCTACCTTCAGATATAGTTTGAGACAGGGCCTCATCATGGTATGAGGTCATGGTTTCTCTTTCTCCATCTCTACTTCACTCCCAGATAAAAGTCGCTCCCCTCACTAATAATATGCTGAGATGGCCGTGCAAACTCTGCCTATATTTCCTCTATGTTCAAGTTCATGCAAGGAAGAGCACCTGCATCCCTGTGGTTGCATCTCACTGGATCTGAATTGGCCATGGGGGCCAGTGAGGAAACAATGGTCTGATTAACCAGCCTTGTGCCCTTTTGGAACTCAGGGTGGTATTATGTGGACAAAGTGGGAAAGGGATAGCTCTTCAGAGGGTATGTGGGATTGTTATTAAAAGAAGATTAATTTAAGTGCTTAGCTGCACCACCTGATGCTTGAATCCCCTTCCCAGCGTATCACTGGTGACCACTCAATCTTCAGGAACTAACATACTGTTCCTGAAGTTTGGGCAACTCTAGTAGTGACAGAAGTTTTTCTAATGCTGAGCTGATGTTGGCATATCTGGAGTTTCTGGCATTTTCTCTAGGTCCCAACCATGATCAGCATGATTTGGCTAGGATGCAAGGGAGAAGGGTTGCTGGTTTTCACAAGAGGGAGCAGGCCAATGGACACTCAAGCTTGAAGCATGCTTTTCTAATCATTAAGTAGGGAAAGGGGACCTTAGCAAGTCTTGTGGTGACTCTTGAAGCTCTGTCTGGAAGTACCCATCACTGCCCAACATATATTGCTGGTCAAAATAAGTCACCTGGGCAGGCTAACTTCAACCAGGGGTAGGCATACAGCTCTGTGCTCTGGAGGAGGGGAGAATCAAAATTGTTGATCTAGTGGTCACCACACAACTAAACTTCTGTATTTCTGTGTTCTTATTAACCCATTTCTGTTCTAATGAGAAGAAAAAATAATTAGTTTTCAAGACCTGAACACAAGGCTCTAATATTCATCTTTGTTTTGTTACTTTCTACTACTGAATGATATCTCTAGATCTTAATTCTAAAATCCAAAGGCTCCAGTCACAAATCATCTTCTCCTTTAATGAGTAGACCTCATGTCACTTCATTCTGGATCTGGGTAAAACAAATAGGCAATAGAGAGGCTGTTTCCTTGGACTCCTGTACTGACCCATAGATAAGACAGACCTTCTGGGTTAACATCTGGCCATTGGTTAGTATATTTTGGGTACACATATTTACCCAATTTCCAATATACATCAAATCCTGAGCCCTCTCTGGAGGAAGAATAGAATGTAGCTTCCAGAAAGGATATTGAGATATGGGGGGAAATGAGAATGGAATAGAAATTTCCAGGAAAGCTTTGAAATTGCCCCTTTTTGACTGTTTCTTCTTATAAGATCCCTGTCTTGAGTGCCTTCCATTAGGATCCCTGTCCTTTGCTCTGGGACTGGCTCAGTGGGTCACCACCGAGGAAGAGACACCAGTTTCTGTTTTCATTCTGCAGGGCATGCCCACTAGGGCACTGTCAGGCCTGGCTAGTCATTGGGCATCTGTGGCCGTGGATGCACATTCTCTTCCTGGGCCTGACTCTGCTCTCATTAACCACAATATGTGTGTTCTTGAGCTTGGCTCTTTTCTTGGAAAAAGTGATCAGGTCCTCAGAGTTTCTAGGAGAGTGCCAGGGACTCTGTTCTTGACACTGTCTTATTAGCCCTGCAGTGCTGAACTCCAGCATTCCTTGCCCACGATCGCCCTGTCTCTCTTCCAAATGTGGAGCCTTCTTAAAAGCTTAAATAAAGGATCTCAGTCTGCCAGACAGCTCCCAGGGATCAGAATATCACTCTGCAGGATTATTTTTGTCAGGAGTTTTCTCACAAGCCTCAGTGTATACATTCGTTGATTTATTTATTCATTGAAGTATTTATTGAATGCTTGCTGTGCCCTGTGGCACTGGTAGGGTGTTTAACAGTGAACACAGTCGGCACAGTCTCTGCCGTTATGAAAGCATAGCCTGGTACAGAATACAGATTGTCAGGCAGGTGCGCTACAGTGTCTGTGTGGTGTGGTCACTGTAAGCGCAATACCTTGAGGTGTGTGGAGTTGGGGCTCCTGATGGCAGGCATCAGGAGGGCTTCCAGGACTAAGTGATATCGAAGTCCAGCCTTAAGGATGATAGGTTTAATTAAGTAAAGGAGGGCATGGAAAGAAGGGGAAGAAGGTTCCAGGCAGAGAGAATAACAAAGGCACAGGAGGGCTGAGGGAGCAAAATCAATTTGGCACGCTGGCGCAGAGCGTCTGTGTTTGTGTATTTACAGGGTGAGGATGTGGTTAGGGGAAAGGAAGGCAGGAATCCAATCACAAATGGCTCATGTGTCCAATTAAAGAGTGTAGATCTTATTCTGAGGGTGCAGAGGTCTGTCTTTTTTTCTTTTTCTTTTTCTTTTTTTTTTTTAGCATTACATGATTCAATTTGCCTTTTAGAAAACCACTCTGCTTGCAATTGAAGGATGCATTTCCGGGTGGCAAGGCTGGAAGGGCCTTGGGTTGGGAGGTGCTTGTAGGAGTCTGGGTAGGACTGGAGGATGCCTGGGTGCTAGTGAGGAAGGAGAGCGGGGTGGAAGGTTGGAGAGTTATTTGGAGGGGGTGTTATTGAGAGAATTTGGTGATTGATTGGATGTGGGGGGGTGGGACAGGGAGGAGACAGGGATGGTTCTGAGCCTTCTGTATAGGTGGTGATCCCATTTGCAGAGTGGGGGACCGTGGAAAGAGGACCACATTTCGAGGGAATTCTGGGTTCCCCTTTTAGGTGCCTCACTGATGTCCACATGGCACAGCCTGGTTGACAAGTGGGTCTTCAGACCTGGAGCTTGGAGGTGTGGATCTGGCTCAGGACAGAGATCTGGGGCTCTGTTGCATGTTGGTGGTAATTGTAGCCATGGAGTGTCATGTGCTGTCCCCAAATGCTCACATAAGCTATGGTCCGAGGCGAAGTGGGCTCTGGGTGGGGACACCGGCTTTGGAAATCTTGTTGAAGTGTGTAGAAATGTAAGAAATTGCAGAGTTATTTCTGCAAACATGTATGAAGCAAGAGCTTGTGCAAGGCAGTGCAGTGTGGGCAGTGTGGGCTCCTCCACCGAGGGCATGTCAGGCATTATAGACACCAGTGATCACTGTTAGAAGCTCTCCATGAATGCCTGCCATGTAAAAGAGGTGGTGAGAAGGGTTGGGGGCAAGGTAGAAAAAGAGGGCAGTGAGACAAATGGGTGGAAAACACATCTCTATTGGAGGGACTGTGAGGGCTTCCTGAGAAGGTGACTACCCCTCTCCCCTCCCCCAAACCTGGAATAGTAATCACATGATTTTACTTTGACATTCTGGCCTGACATTGGACAGGAATAATATAGTGGTTCTCTTTACTCACACAAGAAAACTAAGAAGGTAGTTTTTGTATCTACTGTGCCAGGAGGTCTTCTGTCACATGGGGCTGGAGTTTTGGAATGGAGCCGAAGGACGGAGGACAGATAGGTAAGAGGGATCAGAGTAAGGGATAGCCCAGAGGAGAGAAAGTATTAAGGGACGTTTTCAAGAAGAGTTAGTTCTTTGCCATGGCAGGAATCAAGGTGGCTGAGAGATATTTGCGGGAAATCATAATAGAAAATACACGGTTCCCCCACTTATCCACAGCAGATATGTTCCAAGACCCCCAGAGGATGCCCAAAATAGGGGAATAGTACTGACCACTCTAAACACCAGGGTTTTCCCCTATACAGACAGAATTGGGTACAGTAAGAGATTAACAACAAAAACTCACAATAAAATGGGACCACTGTAATAATATACTGTAAAGACATTATGTGGATGTGCTCCCTCTCCTCAAAATATCTGACTGTACTGTCCTCACCCTCCGTCTTGTGATGGTTGGAGATGATAAAGTGCCCACGTGTTGAGATAAAGCGAGGGGAGTGATGGGGGCAGGTGGCATAGCACTAGGCTGCTATTGACACTCTGATGACGAATGCCTCTGGCCCCTGGTGGACCCCAGGTAGCTGAAACCGGGGAAGGTGAAACCGCAGATAAGGGGGACTACTGTTGTGGGAAGGTTTGAATGCCACACCGCAGGGTTTGGGGTCTGTTATGGAGGCCCAGGGGGGTTATTGAACAATTAGAACTAAGAGGCTGGTGTGGCCTCCAGAGGATTGTGGCCAAAAGTGTGAACTCTTGAAGCAGACAGTTGCATTTGAACTCATCTGCTTTCTAGCTATGTGGCCTTGGGCAGATTATTTATCTCTCTGAGCCTCGGTATTCTCATCTGTCAAATAGGAATAAAGTACCTTTTAGGTGGTTGTGAGGAAGGAAGTATGATGAGGTATAGAAAGCACTCAGCAGAGGCCACAGTACAAAAATCCCTTCATTCATGTCAGTATAGTAACACTTTATACATAATCAGACCTACAACAACACGGAGACTTTTGTGTCACCTTAGCAACTTGTTCATGTCTATAGCCTCAAACTTTGAGACAACGTCCGTCCTCTGGTGGATGGTCAGTAAATACTTGGATAAAAAGTGCTCGGGCCAGCTTCATTTTGGAAGAGCCTATTTTTACATGGGAAAGTTCTTTGATACCTTGATGGAATCTACGGGAGAAGGCGAGGTTCCCTTTCTTCTGGTGCCTGGGTTTCTAAGAAAAGAGGCTGACCTCCTGCAAAATAGGAGTGGGTTTTGGGGTTCCTGAGACCGTCTGGGAGGGAGGTGAGTGGGGACCAGAGGATTGAGGAGGTGGTGGGAGATAGTGTTGTGTTCTACCACCGTGGAAGCTGCTAAATATCTTCTGTAACATTTTACATCTGTAATGCTTCTCTCTCCCGTCTGCTGTGGTCAAAATGGGATGTGTAGAGACCCATGGGACTGTCAGACCCCCTCATAGTTCTCCTTACATGAGAAGGCAGCTGTCTCCCAGCCGGCTGGTGTCTTCTGGATGTGGGAAGCTTTCGTCTGGGGGAGGGTAGTGGTATGAGGGAAGATGGCAGGAATTGTGTGGGGGAATACCGATAGGCCAGTCTTTTGAACCCCAAAGCAGCTATATTTTTTGTGGATGGACAGGTGCTCAAGGTAGATTTTGTTTTCTCCCCACCTGAATTTATGGAGTCACTCTTTTGAAGAGCATTTCAACAATTCATGTGCAGATTCTAGGAAAAGAGTTAAATTTGGTTTCCAGTGTGTGTCTTTCTAGATTTCTGTCTCCTAACTTGTTGTTGCTGTGATGTCTCCAAAGGAAAACATTGAGTACTTTATTATGGGCCTCATAGGTTTGTTATGAATTTGTACATGCGATGTTCTTAGCTTAGTACCTGACACACAGAAAACTCTTAATCTTATTACCATTCTCAGCTAGCACTGGGTCCATTTAATTCTTACAACAACATTGTGTGGTAGGTACTATTATGTGACAGTGGAGAGATGCACCTTGACAATATCGTAGTCATACCTTATGACTCTGAGCAGATGCATAGTCACATCAGAAGGAATCTGAAGCTCACAGAGGCTGATGACTTGCTTAGGATCACTCAGAAGGCCAGTGACAGAGCTGACTGCTATGGTAACCATTTCCAAGCATCAGTGCCCAAGGATGGACTTGAGGATTTCCCCATCCATCATTGGCTGGTCTCCCAGAACACTGGGAATGTCTGGTCAGGGCAGTAAAGGGAGCCATTAATTCCCAAATAGTGCCCACCATGGCTTGAGGACAGCAAAGACACCCTCAGAGACCTTCAGTCCTTGTCACCTCATAGTCGGAGACTTTTGTCTTTCACCTTCTTTGATGCTCCCAGGAGCCCCAGGAACTAACCAAGGAGAAATTTTCTCTGTCAGCCACCGGAAGGATGCCATGATGGTTCCAACATTCTGGAGCTGATGGTGGAGCAAGGACCAAAATTCAATTTCCGGATTTCCAAATTGGTTCGATTCTTCTCTCAGTAGACCACGAGGCCTCCAGACGAGACAGATGGCAGACAGCTACAGGAGTTTAAAATAGACTGAGCTTACTTCTGAGGTAGACATGTGCGTGGAGAGTGAGCTGGAAGACAGGGACCCCTGTGTGGGAAAGCATTTTGGCAACGAGTAGTCCAGAGGGGAGCGTTGAATGCGAGGGTGAGTGTAGTTAGGTGGGTGTGAGGGTGTGAGCAGGGACCTGGGCAGGAGCCAGCCTGAGGCACAGCAGGAAGGAGGGAAGAGAGAAGGTAGCTGCCAGGCAAGATGTGGCATGAGTTGCTATGGCTTCTTCCCTCCTCTCCAGCTGCGCCTTGCCAGCTGTGCCACCAAGAGATGGGAAGGTCAGGTGGTCAGACAGAGATGGCTGCTGCTTTTTTCCTTCCCATCATTCTGGTTTGCTGGGTCTTGGTGGCTGATGCCCCAGAAGAAGCTGAGCCTGTGAAGAGGGCTCAGATGGACCCTTTTGGGGTGATTTTGAGGCCCATACATTCCCCACTTTTGGGCAAACAGACCCTAAGGAGTGGTTTGTAGCAAGCATATTTGAACTCTATGACGTGCTGTTCCCTGCCCACGGATGATGGACCAGGCATGGCTCCCCCTGAGTATTCCTCTGGGGAGCTGGACTTTGCATTGAGAGATACCATCTAGCCTCCACCAACACCATACTGGAAGGGTGTGCTGTCTCAGGGACTGTGCAGTGCGTACCAGGAAGCAGAGAAAGCTTAACTGCAGAGACATGGACACGGGGGGGCAGCCTTGGAGGTCGTGTGGACCAGAGGGATGCAAGTGGCTGCATTGGTTCTTGATGGTCCTGCACTGAAGCCAAACTACACTTACTGCCATTGCTTTCTGTGAGGCACTTTTCTTTCCTTATAACAGACTTCTTTCTTTGCCTGAGCTAGTTTTAGTGGGATTCTATCACTTGTAATCCAAAGTGCCCCAAGTAAGAGGCTGAGGAGATGAGGGTGCAAAACTTGGCCATAAATGGAAGCAGTAACACATGTGGTGGGCACATTTCTGAAATTATTAGGGTGCAGCTCTGATTGGAGGGGGCCTTGTAGACATCTGGGGATTCAGAAGTGGAAACAGCTGCTGTGGCAGGTGATGTGGGTCCTTCTCACAGCCATTGTCCCTTTGTTCCCAACTGTGTTTAGTGGCAGTGTGCCCAAGGGACAAGATATGAGCGATCCATGATAATTCTATTTCCCGTGTCAGTGGTTGATCTAGAGGTGAGCGTCAGACACAATTTTGGTCAATATAGGACAGGAGAGCTCATGTTTTCACCCCACCCCCTTTTTCCTGCCTTGGAGATTGTGAAATGTGAAAATAATGGTTGATGCTATGGCCACCGCGTTGTGACTATAACTAGATGCCTAGAGCTGCAGTGACACTGGCCTCGAGCATTGACATCCTTGGGTCACTCCTACAGCCCCAGAAACTTCCTGCTCCAAACTCCTTGTGTGTGTGAGATTTATTGATAAGCTCCTATTGTCTAAGCAGCATGTAGTTGGCTGTTCTGTTTATGAAGCCCAAAGCATCTTAACTGATATAGTTAGCCTTCATGGTTTAGAGATTTGGGAGGAAAACAAGGTGATAGAGCATGTACAATTGGGGAAAATATTTTTGAGGAGAGAAGTAACACTTTTTCACATGAAGACTTTCAGTTCTGATATATAGAGCTCTGACTTTGAGAGTTGTGTGAACTGATATCCATCCACCAATCCACACCCACCCACCCATCCATCCATCCATCCATCCATTCATACACACACACACACACACACACATACACACACACACACACACACACACACACACACACATCTATCAATCCATTCATCCATCCGCCCACCCACCCACTCGTCCATCTATCCCTCCATTTGACATTATTTTTATGAAACTCTCTCTTTGAGCTATGGTGGATTTCCTTCCCAGCCTTGCTTGATTCTGTTATCATTTCAGTATAAAAGCTTTTCTTTTTTCCAATTAGGTCATGTGTAGAGAAACGGGTAGATGGTCAAAGGGTGTGTGAAGGAAATTTTGCTGCAGTTCTCTCGAGGGATGCCTTGCCTTCCAAAGTGTCTAGCATTTTTAAGAGAAGTGTTGATTTTCAGATGTTGGGGGAAAAAGTGTTTCTTCAGTTTTTAGGACATTAAAAGCTCCCATTTCCTTTTATTTTATTCCCTGGAGCTTTATTAAACATATTCAAGCCCTGTCAACATAAGACCTGACTTTGTTGGCTGGAAAAGGCTCAGATATGTCTGCAGAGAAATCTTATGGAATTGCATCAGGAGCCCCTCCCTCAGGAAGGGGGCGCCTGGGTGGCTCAGTTGGTTGAGTGTCTGGCTCTTGATTTCAGCTCAGGTCATGGTCCCAGGGTTGTGGGATTGAGCTCCTCGCTGAGCATTGAGCCAACTTGAGATATTCTCTCTCTCTCTCTCTCTCTCTCTCTCTCCTCTGCCTCTTTCCCCTGCTCTCATGCTCTCTCTAAAATAAAATTTAAAAAATTATTTAATAGTAATTTTAAGAGGAAGATCTTTACTTTTCAATTCTTAGGAATTGTGCCCTCTCACCATTGGTCTTTGTTACAACAGTCAGTTCTATAAAGGATTTTCAGTTTATTAAGTTTTCACCCACGTTGGACCATTATCCACTTCAGGTTAGAAATGGGACACGTTTGCATGTGTTCTTCTTCCCTCTTGATCTGTTTGTTACTGGGGTACTAGAGGGTGGGATGTGAGCACTGGTAGATTTCCGATCAAGGCCCTTGGAGTTGTGTGTGGGGAGGAAAGAGGAGGAGGGAGAAACCGGGGCTGTAGGAGTGTGAGCCACACTCTCAGAAATAACCATATTTGACTTCATGAGGGAAATAGAGTTCTTACGTCTTGAACAAAGTTGGCTTTTTTTTCTCTAAACCTGGCCTTTGCAAATGCATAAGTCCTTGCTTGAGTTTGGTGATGGTTGGGGTGACCAGAAAGAGTTTATTTTGGATGGCAGGCACATCTGGAGCTGATGGTCGCAAACCTGGCTGAACAGAATCACCTGGAGGCCATGTTTATATGTACTGAATCAGAATCTTGCCTTAGATCTACCAAATGAGGAGATTATCACTAGTGGCTGCATGTTAGATTGACCTAGGGGAGCTTTTCAAGGTCCCACTGGTCTGGCCCTATGTCAAACCAATTAAATCAGAATATCTGGGGGTTGGGCAGGGGCAGCAGGCTTTATTAAAGACTCCCCAGGTGATTATAGTGAGCAGCCAGGTTTGAGAGCTGCTGGAGGAGTTAATCTGTACTTTTTTTAAATAAAGCCTGAAGCAGTCAGTCTCTTGAACATCACTGATTGGAACATAGCCACTTACTGGTGTAGTCAAGACAAGCTTACCCCACTTTCAGTACTGCAGCAAACTGTTTGCTAATGGGTACATTTGACAAATACCAAACCACAGGGACCCAAAAGGAATATAAAATTAAAATTAAGTCATAGCAGCCTTGGGCATGCATTTCCCTTTTCCACATCAAAAATCTCATAAAATAAAAAAATTAGAATGTCTTAAAATGTAACTTTTGTGGGGTAATATATTCACACGGTTCAAGAAATAAAAGAAAGTATGCAGTTTTAAAGTCTGTTATTTCTGCTTCTGTTTATCCACTTCCCACCCCTTTTTTCCCCATCTCCTTCCAGAAGATTTTTTTCTCCCACCCCCATTGTTTTCATGGGAAAAGGTGGGATACTACAACCCACATTCTCTACTGTTTTTTTTCTGCTAATATTTAGTCAGTAGGCTCCAGTATGGTATAATGGCCGGCATTTGTTCTGATCTGTTAGATATCTTCGCTGATTGGCAGGGGCTCACGCCCTGCCAGTCTTTACATGTTTGAATTACTCTCTTTTCCCTCCCACCCTGCATCTTGGAGATCTTTCTATATCAGCAACAAAAAGAGCTTTCTTATTCTTAAAAAAATAGATGCAGAGTATTCCATTGTATGGGTGATTCATAATTTATTAAACCAGTCCTTTAGTGGTGAACTTTAGATTATTTCCAATTCGGGACTATTGCAAACAATGCCATTAAGAATAATGTGGTAAATGTATCATTTCAGATATGTGGAAATTCATCTGTAGAATTCCCATTAAGTGCTTTTTTTTTTTTTTTTTTTTTTTTTTTTTTTTTTTTTTTTTTTGGTGAAAGGGCATTTGCTGGAGTCTAACAAGCAGGGAAAAAATTTGAGAATGTTTCACATTATCTAGTGTTGCCGGACCAGGTAGCCCTGCTGTAGCAATTGTAGTAGGTGCAGAATTATATTTACCTCTTTCTATTTGTGGCTTTGAGGAACTACCAGACGGGGCAGCTGAAAAGTTCATATCTGATGGTTTTAGAGGAGATTCTTCTGGTGCTGCAGTTCTTCAAGAGCTGTTCTTGGGCCCCCGTGTGCATCCCCTGGTGTTTGTTAAAAACGTAGACCCTCGACTCCATCAGAATCTTTGGGGTGGAGCCTGATCAATTTTTAATAAGCTCCCCAGGTGATGCTTCTGTACACTGAGCTCTGAGAAACGCTGTTCTAGGGGGTTTATTGTAGAGCTATCCCCTGGAAGGAAACCCTCCCATCTGATTGGCACAGTTGGACTACACTGGTTCATGCAGGACAGGATCTGCAACTGCCATGAACGTTGGAAGCTCTATAACCCCAAGTAAAGACTTACTCTTGGCACAGGTTGAAAATAACAGTTGGGTATCAGCCTCAAATGCAGCATTTCTTTTTTTTTAATTTTTTATGGTTTTTATTTATTTTTGAGAGACAGAGATAGTGTGAGCAGGGGAGGGTCAAAGATAGAGGGAGACACAGAATCTGAAGTAGGCTCCAGGCTCTGAGTTGTCAGCACAGAGCCCGATGTGGGGCTCTAACCCATGAACTGTGAGATCATGACCTGAACCGAAGCCAGCCACCTAACTGACTGAGCCACCCAGGCACCCCCTAAATGCAGCATTTCTAACTTTGCCCTCAAATGCCTATGATGACATAGAATAGGAGGAACACTATTGACCACACTGGAAATAGATAACCAGTTGTTGGAATCTCAGTGAAATCTCTATAAACCCTAAGGCAGATGGGGCTGGATTGGGTCCATTCACTCTAGGCATCACCCCTGGAGGCAAAGATGAATCAAAACAGTAGAAAGACCCTTTGTGTCTCTTCTGCTGTCCTATTCCTAGACTAAGAGACCGAAGTTTGTACCAAGTAAAAAGTCAGCCCTCTTCTGCTCAGGAATCACTTTTGAAATGACCAGAGGCTTCTTACAACCCCTAATCTTCCTGCATTTACTCAGAGAAGTCAGGAAGTTAAGCAAGGCAGTTTAATTGTGCCCTGGCTTGTGTAGGGAACCTTTGGTGGTGAATTGAACCTCAAGTGGCATGACTCGCATAGGTAAGGTGCCAAGGACAGACCAGACGAACTATGGTGCAAGTGCATCCTGGAATCGGAGAACCAGGTCATGGAGGAGAGAGGAGTCTGTTTGAGGACCACAGAGCAGCAGCGCATGAGTGCTTGCTAGAAACCTGGTGCTGTGTACATTATCCTGGCTTCCAGCCTCAGCTTGAGAAGTGGCTCTGATCATCACCAAAGTGGGCAGAGAGCCGGGCTAAGGATAATCCACACCATATATCTTTTGGCAAATCCAGGGTCTGGCTACGTATTTGCAATGAGCAATATAAGACTCAAGACAATGCAGCTGCATCAGCAGAGTTTTGAGGGGAAATGTTATAATCTACATATTTGATTCTCAAACTATCATTAATATATGAAGGCAACAGAAAGATACTTTTTCAGATATAAAAAGGCTCTGGAAATATACCACCGATGAAAGAGTTATTTGGAGATGTTATCCATCTGATTGAGAGAAGATCCAAAATTAGGAACTCAACAAGGAAGAAGTGATGGTATAGAGGAACTGGGGTGAACACATCAAGTAATTAAACATAAGATTAAGCCCAAATAATTGCTGTAAATCTTGTATTAAAATAGATGGCAGAATGTTCATCACTTGTAACAAATGTAGCATTCTGGTGTAGGAGAGGGTAATAAAGGAGATACAGATGACAAACACATAAAAAGATATTTAATGACACACATACAGACACAGACGCACACACATGCCCCACAATGAGATATCACTGCACAATTATCAGAATGGCTAAAATAAAAAATAAGGCCAACATCAAATGCTGGTGAGGATGTGGAGACACTGGCTCCCTCTTACCTATTTTTGGTGGGAATGTAAAATAGGATAGCCAGCCTGGAAAATAGCTTTGTAGCTTCTTAAAAAAAACTAAATATGCAATTGTGATACGACCCAGGAGTTATGCTCTTGGGTATTTATCCCTGAGAAGTGAAAACGTAGATGCTCATGCTAAGACCTCTATGCAAATGTTTATGGCAGCTGCATTCATAATAGCCAAAGGGTGGAAACAACCCACATGTTCTTCAGCAGGTAAGTGGCTAAACAAGCTGGTATTTCCACATCACATTATATTAGTCAGGAATAAAAAGGAATGAACTATTGACATGAGCAACAACCTGGATAAATCACCAGAGAATTATGCCAACCAAAAAAAGCCAATCCCTAAAGGTTATATACTGTATGATTATAATTATGTAACATTCTTGAAATGTCAAAACTATAGAAATGGAGAACAGATTAGTGATTGCCAAGAGTGAGGAAAGAGTGGGGGCGGACAGAAGTGGGTGTGACTGCAAAAGGGCACCATGGAGGATCCTGTGAAATGTTCTGTATCTTGACTGTATCGGCGTCACGTATCTTGGTTGTGTTGTGATATGGTAAGTTTTGCAAGATGTTACCTTTGGGAGAGACTGGGTAAAGGATACACGCAATCTCTCCATTATTTTTTATAACTGCATCACACTCTTCAATTATCTCCAAATACAAAGTTTAAATAAAAAAATGAAAAGTTTTATTTTAGGCTATATAGGGTAGTTGATAAAGTATTATAAGTCACAGTGTATGAGATAGTGTCAAATATGTATCCCAAATTTATACTAAAAATAAAAAATATTAACCAACCAGAGGTGCCTAGCAGGCTTAGTTGGTAGAGCATGCCATTCTTGATCTCAGGATAGAGTTCAAGTCCTATGTTGGGTGTAGAGCTTACTTCAAGCATAAAAAAATTAAAAAATATTAACAACCAAAATGACTATAAATTAGCTTAATTCCACTGCAGAGGTAATGGGAAGGAAAAAAAAAACTCCCCAGAAAAAACTAAAAATGTAGAATTAGAATATAGCATTACAGGGGCACTTGAATGGCTTAATCAGTTAGGCGTCCAACTCTTGATTTTGGCTCAAGTCATGATCTCATGGTTCATGAGTTTAAGCCCCACATTGGGCCCTGTGCTGACAGAGTGGAGCCTGCTTGGGATTTTCTCTCTTCTCTCTCTGCTCCTCCCCTGCTTATGCTCTCTCTTTCAAAATAAATAAATAAACTTAAAAAGTAGAATATAGTATTAGAATATATAATATTTTATACTCTGATATAGTATAGAATATATTTTTTAAAAAAACCATTGTGTGGATAACTCTAAGAATTAGTTTTGGAAGATAGGACAAAGCAAAACAAACAAAAAGCCCATAAAATAGATCTTTTAATTGTTCATTCATATACATATGTGAAAGTGAATATATAATACATATAATGAATATATTTTCACAACATATATGAGAAAGGATGAGAATGCTTTTCCACTCCCCTTTCCTGATGTTAGGCAAGTTATTTACTCTCCTCCACTGTAAAATGGGGATAGTAATGCAGTGATTGTATTGATTCTGTGGAAAAAATACATGTAAAGAGCTCAGCTCATTGCTGGGCACTTTGTAGATCTCAGATGGTAGCTGTTATTAACTTCTTGTATTAAATCTGAAAGTCTAAGAAAACAGAAATCCCCAAATTGTTTACCATAAAAGAGAACCTGTCTTCATTAGAGGTTGGAAAAGCTTTTTTTTTTTTT
>NC_043707.1:17425056-17426062 GCF_006229205.1 Suricata suricatta
AAAGGTTGCACACAAAGAACTCACATCTTTTCAAGCTTCAATAGTAAATATTCTGCTACTATGTATTAAATACTGCATGGTTTGCCCAAGCTAAGATGAAACCACATGATAAATCAATAAGCATTTTGCATTTTCTTTCATTATCTACTCAAAGTCCTGTCTACTGCACCTCTAAACATTTCATTAAATCCAATTATACAGCAAACACTCCCAAAATAAACTTAGATTGTATTGCAGTTTCACTTAACAGTATATAAAATGCTGCCTGCACACTTTTTCAATGCCAGGCACTGTGCTGGACTCTGCATGGGCAAGCTTCCTATTTAACCCTTACAACCCCATGATACAGGTACTGTTCTTCATCTTCTAGATAGGAAGGGGACTCAGAATGGTTAAGTGGATTACTCAAGCAAACCCATTAATTCGGGTAGTCACTACTATGTGCCTGGCACTCTGTAAGGTGCTGGGAAAAGAGCAGTGAACACAACAAGCAAGCAAGCCACAGAGCTGAGCATATATACATGCATAGACTCTATGTTGCATATATACTGCATACAGACTGATTGTTGCAGATAGACTATATATTGCATATTTGTTGCTTATAGACCAATGGAGCATATACCACATTGCATATAGACCAAATATTACAAATACACTGCATATATCCTATGATGCGGATAGACTACATTGTGTATTATAGACTACATTGCAGATAAACTGCGTGTAGACCCTGGTATATGCTGAAAAGTTATATAAAGAAAATAAAGTAGGGAGGAGGGAAAGAACATGAAGCAAGTTGCAATGTCTTAAAGGGTGGTCAGGAAAGGCCTCACCAAGATGATGACATCTCAGGAGAGCCACGAAGGAGATGAGACAGTCAGGGGGTCAAGTTGGTTATGGATAATTAACATTTCAGAGCTTAACCATCACACCATTTACTCATTGCTCTTCCCTCAAGGCGTCACCATGTTTTCATCCCTCTTCCAGCCCACCTCCTGAAATTCTG
>NC_043707.1:17426162-17439163 GCF_006229205.1 Suricata suricatta
GCTATAGAGTGACTGTTTTAGGTTTGCAAGACATTCTGTAGCAATTACTCAACTCTGCCATTGTAGCATGAAAGCAGCTATAGATAATTTGTAAAGAAGTGGGCATGACTGTGTTCCAATAAAACTTTACTTATAAAAGCAAGTGGCAGGCTTGCAAGCTATAGTTTACTGATCCCTGGTCTAGACTAAGTGCAAAGAAAGAAATGGTGAAAGTTTTAAACCCATCAACAAAACCCCCAGGACTAGTAACCCTTTTGGTTTTTAAAAAAATTTCTCTAAACCATAGAAAAAGAAGAAAACAATCTGGGTTTCCCTCTGACCTACCTCTACAAAGATGCAGAATTCTGACAAAGAGAGCACACACAAAAAATAAAGGCATATTCTAATCTCAGTTACAAACACAGAGAAAATTATCCTAAATAAAACTTCGGCAGATTGAATCTTTTGGATATGAAAAGAACAATGCATCATGGTCAAGGAAAGTTCATTCTAGAAATACATTATGGTTTATTATTAGGAAGTCTATTAACAAATCCCATTGATATGTCAAAGGAAAAAAATACGATCATCTTCATAGATGCCAAAAAAGTATTTGCTAAAGTTTCGATATTTATTCTTGGTGAAAACTCAGAGAAAGAGCTAAGAATAAAAATATACTTTCTCAGCCTGATAAAGACGATCCATGGCCAACTCATAGCCAAAAAATATGCTTAATTTTGTGATACTGAGTCATTCCCATGAAAGTCAAGAATAAATGAAGGATGATTATCAACACTGTTGTGTGTTGTTGTTTTGTCTGTTCTAGTCAATAAAACAAGAAAAGGAACATATAAATTGTAATTACATATGGGGAAAAGAATGTCGCATTAACAATATTCAGGAATTACATTATTACTAATTTCAGAAGCTCTAAAGGGATCACTTGGAAAAACCTTTCCTGTGAATAAGACATTAGGTAAGGGAGCTTGTTACAAAACATCAACAGCCAAAGCCAATAACTTTCTTAGAAGGCAGCCCTAACTAGTTGGATGATGTAGGGAAAAAATAATCCCCTCAGTCTCCAGTGGGCACCTCCCTGCCCACCGGCTCCTTCTCTCCCTCTGCACACTTGGCGGAAAGCCAGAGAAGGGTGCTGTAGCCCTCTACGACAGAAGGAAATGTAGGAACCTTGAGTATTAAGTACAGATTGGCAGAGCCACCTTGGCCGTGTCTCTATAGGAAAGTGAGGATTAAAAAAAAAGGCAGACTATGCGATCAGAGCATACCAGAGTAATGGACAGAGTGTGGGCGTACCGTGTCAGGGAAAATATTTGCCATTTGTGTAGAATTAGATTCTCGCCAGTGGCGTGTTCCTTCAAAGGCGTGTGGCCCTGGAGTTTGTAGAGCTAGGGTTTGGATAGTGGTTTGAGGGAGGCATTCAGATGTCCTGGGGAGACTATGGACAGCAGTTGGATGCATGTTCCATTTTTTTCCTCTTTCCTAATTTTGTGGTCTTCATTCTTCTTGAGCCTCCACTGCATTGCTTGCATGATGAAGATAATCAGTCTCATTGTAGCATTAAATACGAGTGTTTTTTTGTTTGTTTAAAGAACCTCCACAAAAACTCACTGGAAGTTAATTTCCCTTCTGCTGCGTTCCTAGATAGGCTCATTCCTTTGGCCCTTTAAATATACCCAGAAACCTGTGGGGCACCTGGGTGGCTCAGTCGGTTGAGCATCCAACTTCAGCTCAGGTCATGATCTCATGACTCCTGAGTTCAAGCTTCGCATCAGGCTGGATGCTGTTAATGCAGACCCTGCTTCAGATCCTCTCTCCCTGCCCCTCCTCCACTTGCACACACTCTCTCAAAAATGAATAAACATTAAAATAAGTAAGGAAGTAAATAAATAAATAAAAACACCAAGAAGCCTGGCCCTCAGCTCCTTTTCAGAAACCAAACCTAGGCTTGGAAGTGTCCTCACTTCTGCTCCTCCTCTGGTCCACCTGCCGCCTGCTTCTGAGTTTTGCTGTGATTTCAGGAAAGGAGAAAAAAAATGTTCACAATTCTCATTCCTTGGGGGCAGAGGCTGTCTCTTCCCACGTCTTCTTGTTTTCCCTGGAGCATCTGGGGCAATTCTGGGAATAGGAATGTAGTGATAAAGTCAGGCAGGGAGGGATAGCAGGGATGGAAAAGTTGTGGTGAGGAGGAAGGACCAGGGCTCAGTCCTTGCTGAATCATCCACCAGGGTCATATGGGGAGTCCCGTTAACTACTCTGAAGCTTCAGAGTGTTTTCACCCATAAAATGAGGCACATGATGATGCCCTAACTTTGGGCGTTGTTGTAAAGACTCCACATGTGCGAATGTGCTCTATTTGAACATATTACGCACAAATATAAATCCTGTATAACATACAGACCTTGTGCCTTTAAAAATGTGAAGCCTTTTGAGATGTGTAAGATGGCTCAGAAACAGAGGATGCATTTTTAGAGGAAAAGTTAGCGAATGGAGTGATTCCCGTTTTTTCCACTTTGCCACACAGCACTTGCAAGAAATAGCAATGGGCAGCTTGGAGTGCATTTCTTCATCCTCCTCACAAATGTCAGCACTCTTAACATATATGTGGGTTTACTATGTGTCAGGTGCTGCTCTAGGACACTTTGCTAATGGATTAATTCACTTTTCTCCTCCCAGCACGGAGAGAAAGAGATCACCTGGGGAAGGCACTGGGCCCCCAGATTTTTGCCCCAGGTCACTGCTATCCCTTTTCTGGAGAGGTAACAGCTTGGTTCCATATGGATCTTATAAACTGATGATAGGTTTGGTCTGGTCCCAACTCTCATCTTTATAAATATGGTCTTAGAAATAATCTTATCTTAGGAGAGAAATTCCTGGTCAACAGTGAGACTGAAGTCTCTAATCTTGCTTGGGGTCTCAGAAGGGTGCCTTTACTTTCCCTTTTTCAAATAATCTATGAGAAAGACTTTAAGTATGTCCAGAAGATGGGGTACCCACGTAGTGTTGGCATATTGTGCGAAATTTCTAACTGCATCCAGAAGAATTGCCTGACTCTATTGCCTCAAAGTCTATATAATTAGAATTTCATGATGTCATCCTTGTGCTTGAATATAGCTTAAAATTACCCTTCTGTAGGTTGTTTCTTTCTGAAACATTTTAAATTTAGAAAATTAACTTGTTAAACTTTTTTTTAAGTTAAATCTTTAGATTTTTTAATTCGCCCTGCTGTGGGGGAGTTGGAATGACAAATGCTTGAGTCATCAAAGTCAAATGTTACGGCCCTTTGGCCCTTCTGGGGAAGTCAGGGTTCCCCATGGTCTCAAATGGTTCTCTGCCCACATTTCCTCTTGGCAGAGCTTAGGGGCACAGGTGGGCCCTGGAGTGCATGCCTTACTCAAGCCAGATCCCCTTCCTGCTGACAGGACATCTGTCATTTGATGGCTGGAGGGAGGGTCACAGAGGGTGACAGTGTCAGGGTCAGAGACAGGTCTTGATGGGCCAGATTCTGGGAGTTGAGTAATTTCCCTTCACCACCTGCTCATAAATTCTCATGGGGATCTAGTTCATGGTATAGCTCTAGGTTAGCCTTCCAAGAGCCAGTGTGCCAAATTAATGTGAATTGGCTAGTTTCATATCAGAATTTTAAGGAATGTCTGGTTGTCTCCATCCCTACTTGCTGCTATTGCTGGCTGAGAAGGACTGGGCTGAACAGAGGGAGGGACAGAGAGAGGAGGGAGCTGGGAGTGGGGAGAAGAAGGTACTGATGAGCAAGAAGAAGGTACTGAAGGGCAGAGAGAAAGATGGTGGGACATAAGGGGAGTCAAGGAGCATGGCCGATTGAGACGCGGAGACTGGGGCTCTGCATGGGCGGCAGCTCCCTTATTTCAGTGACTGAAGCTTCAAGCTCTCAGACGGTCCAGGTACCCAAGGGGCACCTTGACAATTCTGGCAGTGTGAACATGAAAGACTGGGTCTTTATTTCACTCAATTCCTGCTCTGTGTGCTGAGTGTGGGTGAGCCTGGGGGACGGTATCCTGCTGTCAGGAGGTAATTTGCCATTGATGGGGGAATGATATGGAAATGATATACGTGATCCGTCCCTGCCACCTTTGGGACTTATTATTAATTTCCTTCTCCCACTTGTCACAGCTGTGAAAATCCTTCAGATCTGATAAATGATAGATGACAGAGTTCCTACATCCCTTGCCAAAGAATGCTAGGCGGTGTGTGCACATAATAGGCATCCGATAATTCTCAGTTGAATGAGTGAGTCTCCTGTGGACCTTCTTTGGAGGAGATGCTGAGTGACCTCTTGGCTTTCTGGAAATCATAGATCAGGAGCTGTAGAATCTTTGTGTTTAGAGGTCCTTGTGGTCTGTGCATCAGGGAAGGATGGAGGAAGCAATGATGTGCTCATAAATGTCTAATAATTCACTCTCTAGTAAAGAAACAAAAACACAACCCTGGTATGTAATGCTTGCTGAGTGCCGATTTCCATGGGTGTAAATATCCTACCATGGTCAATTTCATGTGACATGTCTGAGCACAGAGTTGAGAAGGGACGCTTGGGGTTGTCTCATAAGCTGGCTCTAGCACAGGAGGGAGTATAAATGGGGCAACAGTGAGTAGCAATAAGAAGCTCACAGTGCTCTGGGCGGAACATACATTTTCTCATTTGACCCTTGCAGCAACTCTGGAATCCAGGACTCCTTTCCCCCTGTTACAGGTGGGGCAGCTGAAGGGTTAAATAATGTATCTGTTACTGTGATCAGCAGCAGAGTGGATTCTAGGAGCCATACCCTCTCCACTCGCTTCACTAGGCTGTCAGAGGTCAAAGGATGAGTGTCATAAGGCATCTTTTAATACTAGAGAATAGTGGGGCTGGCTCATTCTGCCAGGACAGTATTGGAGAGAGGCCTCACTCGGGCAGCTTTGCTAAGAGGCCACCTAAAGAATGAGTAGAGTAGGTTACCAGGTGGACACAGTGGTGAAGGGGTACATTACATCTTCTCTCTAGCCCTCAGTTTCCTCATCTGTGAAATGGGACCCTGAAAGTCCACTTCATAGGACTGCTAAAAGGATTGAGTGATATGAGCATATAAAGCACTCAGCTCCCTGCCTGACACATTCTTATGTTGGGTTTTTACTGACAATACACATTTTTCCTGAGGAGTGGTAATAGTTCTAGTGATAGTGACATGGCAGACTGTTCTAGTGACTGACCCAGGTGTAAACATGTGCTTTGGGCCAAGAGTTTGCACTCCTGAGACCACAGATGACCATTCGAGTGTTTGCACTCTACAGGAGCCTTAACGGTGGTGCTGGGGAAAGTGGATGACACTCATACGCCAAGGAGGAAGGATGAACTGGCCTCTGGAGCCTCCTTAGAAAAGGACAAGAAAGGCTACGTTGGCTTAAGCGGAGAGAGTGGTCAGAGAGTGGGCCCAGCTATCACCTACTGTTCAACAGTACTTGTTCCCATTAACTGGGACAAAATAGTTAATATTCTTCTGACTAGAACTCCCAAGGAGGTGGATTGACTGGTGGACCTCAGCTGCTTCTCCTGGGCCGGGAGCCTTCCAGGGAGTCCAGCTTCCTCCGTCCCTTCCTCTCTCTCTTTACCTACTTTCATTCCTTCTTACCTCTCTATTTTTTTCCAACAAATATTTTTGAGCATCTAGTATATACCGATTCAAGCAATATTTACCGGGTACTTACTATGTGCCACACGTGGTTCTAGGTGCTGAAGATACAGTAGACAGTTTCTCTTAGAGAGTTTCCAAATTCGTGGCAGAGGGGTGGTCTGGTGGACTCGAGGTACAGGCAGGTACAAGTTGACTTAAGTTGTGGTATCTTCATCCTTGCTCTCAGTCCTAACTCCATTCCCTAGGACTATGCCATTCTTATCCCCATTTCACGGATGAGAAACTGAGTCAACTGCCTGAGGTCTCATGGTTAGGCCCCAGGTCTCTGTGAAATCTAGGAGTGCTAGAGCCACATGAGTTCAACTAGACCTGACTCTGCATTGTGTCTCATGGACACATTGTGTCTCAAGAGAGCCTCTCCTCCCTTCCTCCCCTGGGCTGAGAGACCAGCCTCCTTCACTCTCTGCAGCATTGCCACCACCCATATACCCCAAGGAGCCCGGCTTCAGGGCGGATGTGGCCCACCCAGCTGCCCACTTCCTCGCTGCTTCTGTCTACAGTGGCATTGGCTCTTCTGATTTTTTTTTTTCCTGTTGATCCCTCTAGGGGAAACAGATGTGGGCGGGGAAAATGGTGAGGCACACCTACACTCACCTAAGCCCAGAAGCAACCCAGGTTCCAGACTCTTTGTGCCCCGAATGATAATAGTGATTCCCTTCCTGGATGTCTGGGACCCTTCTCCCCTAAATCGTGCTCCTGCTTTTCCCACTGGTAGATAACCCCCGATCTGGTCCTGACCCATTACTGGGCGGTACTTCTTCCTTGAGAGTTGACTTCCCTTTTCCCAGGTGGATAAACTCCTGTCTGGACCTGACCCATTATTGGGTGGGACTTCCTCCCTGAAAGTTGACTTCCCTCTTCCCACTGGTGGATAAACCCCTGTCTGGTCCTGACCCATTACTGGGCAGAACTTCCTCCCTGAAAGTTGACTAACTAGCACTAGGCCAGCTAAGATCAAGCCGTGTGGTTGAGTGCAGGGAGTTTTGGAGTCAGATAGACCTACGTTCAAATCCCAGTGCTGCCACTGCCAGGCTGTGTGGCCTCCTATAAGTTGATTAACCTCTCTGAATTCCTTTGTAAAATAGGCATGGGAGTACCTATATCAGAAGGCTGTAGAGATAAGGCACCTGAAAGACTTAGGCCAGTGCCCGGCACACAGTAAACAGTAAGTGTTGGGTCTTTGCACTAGTGGGTAAACAGAAGGGGCCGCCCAGTGTCTGTGGACCCCTCGAGCCCCCCTCCTCTAAGGCTTGTATTAAATCCTGTTTCCCAGCTATTCATGAAATGGGGCATATCTTTGCCCATTTGTATTTCTTTCTCTGGAAATTTCCTCTATTACTTTCTTGCCTTTTCCTAATGGGCTTCTTATTGATTGATAGTAGCTGTCTTTATATGTTGGGGATACAAATCCCTTATCTGTGATATGTATTGAAAATAGGTCCCCCTGCCCTGTCCTGTGTCGTTCTTTCTGCTTATGAGTTCTTTTATTATGCAAACATTTCATGCTCATACAGTCAAGTGTATTGCCCTCCACAAAGCTTCTAGCTGCTTCTCCTCTCCCATAGCACTTACTACACTGACTGGTGGTGAGCTTTTTCTCTGCCCAGCCATCAGACTGCAAGAAACTCAAGGCCGGGAACTGCATTTTATTTTTCTTCATCTCTTCAAGGACTGGTGCAAGACTGGGCACAGAGTTTTGTACCTGAATGAGTTTTTTCTTCTTCTTCCCTTCCTTAACTTCTTCCTTTTTTCTTTCTTTCTTTTTTTTTTTTTTGCTGAAAACAGGTTTCATGCCTGAATGAGGGAGTGAATGAAAAGCTGTGTGCTGCGTTCACTGCAGAGATGGGGGTGAGTCAGGGAGTGAATCACAAGCTCTTCTCTGGCTCAGCTGACATTTTAAAAGCCCGGAGCAGAGAAGCATCCCCCTACCCTTATTCCAGGGGATGCTCTCTCTTCCTGAGCAGGCAGAGTGGGGTTGTGTGTGTGTGTGTGTGTGTGTGTGTGTGTGTATGCGCACATGTAGCGGATTTATCATTTAGAACTCTGAGTGGTATCATGTTCTGTGAATGTGTGAACAAGGCTTTAAAAACCGTTGAGAAGCCCCATGGATGTGTGTGGGTGTTGGGGGCTGAGGAGAGAGGGAGAGAGGGATGAGGGGGTGTTAAGGATCTTTGCCATGTATTGCCTTTGCCGCTGGGAGGACGGGGTGGCTGGAGGGGAGTAAGCAGCTCTGGCGACATCCTTGTGAGCAGGCCCCCTGAAGTCTCTTCATCTGTGGCCTCGTGATGCTCTTCCTTGCCCATGTGGGTGGCCCATGTCCCTGTTGCTGAAGGCACCTCTGTTTAGTTCCCCAGAGGCTTGGCTTCTCCATTGTCATTTTTCTGAAGCGGTGGAGAGTGCCTATGAGATTGTTAGAACCAAATAATCTGCAATGTGTGAAAAAGTAGTAAATATTTCCTGTACCTTTTGTGGAGCAGGTGATTGCCATGGAAATGCTCTGCACACAGATCTGGGTAGCGGAAGGGAGCTGGCCCAGGAGCCTTGGGAGCACTGGGATGCGACACCACCTGAATTGGCAGGTGTAGGAGTGAGCGTGGTGGATTTAGAGTCTCAATACAACTGGCTGAGGCTGCAGACCTTGGTCCCCACTCAGCTGTACCAAGAGGGCATGTGTCTATCACTTACTAAGTGCGGGGGACTGGCTGAGCATTCTGTGCGCCTTATTGCATGCATTTCATCATCACGCCTGCCCTCTGAAATGCCATCGTCCTCCTGGTTTACTGAGGCACAGAGTTTGCAAACTTCCTCCAACGTACTCAGTCAGGGAATGGCAGAACCCATCTCTCTTACCATGATTTACTCCAGAGAAAGCTGGCTAGCCATCCACAGAGGTTTTAGTTTTCATTATTTAATTTGCTGCTGAGATTTTGAAACAATAGACAGTTTCCAGCCTCTCTTGAAAATATGGATAATCTGGTTACCGATTGTGGGGGGCTGCCCTTCCCTGGGGGCTGTTCTTTCCTAGCGACTGCTCCCCAGTGGCCACCCCGTTTAGCAGGGACATTGGTGCTCCAAAGCCCCGCTGCATCTGGGAGAAAGCACTGGGCATCAAACTTAGGGGCTGCTTTAATTAATTGAGAATTGTCTGCTGAGAGCTCATCCTGTTAGAAATTATGCTTAATTTTAGCTGTTGTTTTCATTTGCTGATTAGAGCTTTTGAGATTATTTGATCTTCTTCCTGTGGTCTCAAGAGCTTGTGGATGGTTGAGTGAAGATCTTCATGGCAGGAAAGGAGGGCTGCAGCAGGGGGAGGGGGCAGTGTGTAGAGCATTCATTCCTTTGTACATTCATTCATTCAGCATGTTCACTGAGCATTGGGTGCTGGAGTTATAAGGACATTTGGTCTTTCCTTCAAGGAGCTGATGATCTAACTGGGAGACAGAATAGGCATTACAAAACACATAGCAATGCCATGATTGGGGTACACCCAGGCAATTCTGAGACTATATAAGAGGACACCTGTTCAAATTTTGGGGATAGGCCAGGAAGACCTTCCAAGAAGAGGTGATACCTGTTGAGACTCAAGGATGGGTGGATACTGTTAGCCACGCAAAGAATAATCAGGGAAGAATGTTTCAGGCCGAGGGAATAGCATTTTACAAAGGATGGGAGGGGAGAGCATTGTGCATGTGGGCAATGCCTGAGAGTTCAGTATGGCTGGAGGTGTGTGTGTGTGTGTGTGTGTGTGTGTGTGTGTGTGTGTGGTACTGTAAGTCTTGGCATTGGAGAAGCCAGTAGGAATTGAGTTCAGTGTGTATCACACAGTTGCTCAAATCTCCTGAACCAAATTCTGCTGGGCACAGGGCTGTTGGGTTGGTGGGCAGATAGTGCCACATGGTACTCTAGAACTGAATCTGGTGGCAGCATCAAGGGGATGTGGAGGTCATTTTACAGCCAAGGCTAGCTTTTTTATATTTGGCTTCGTAGATCACCTCCCTCCTGGTGCGAATTGAGGACTTTTAGAAAGACTTCCCTACATGTCTCCCCATTGCTTGAAATTCTGTTTCTTAGAATTATTCCTTTGGCCATGAGTTTGATCTGAAGTTAGAAGGCAGTGAAATATCCCTGAGTGCTAGGTGGGTTTTTTGGGTTGCGAAGGAAGGCGTGTCCAGGATACCTTAGATGGAATGAGGGTTAGCTGCAAGTGTGTATGGGGAGAGAGGGTGGAGAGGAAAATGATCTCATTAGCTACATGGTTATCCCAAGACCATGTGCTCTGTGAGCCCTCACACCATGGATATCTATCCATGGGAACTCTAGCTCACTAAAGCTATCTGCTTGTGTTCCTTATCTCTTCACCCAAGAGAGGCCCTGTTGGTTTAATGTGGCACTATCTGGTATGGAAAATGTATGCCAAGTCACCTCATCCAACCATCCAACCACTCAGCCATCCACCCCTCCATTCATCCATCATCCGGCCACCCAGCCATCCAACCATCCATCCATTCAGCCATGCATCATCCATCCATCCACTCATCCAATTCCATACCAGATTTTAATTGAGCACCTACTTATGTACCAAACACTATGCTGGATTCCAGGAGTATAGCAATAAAGAGGACAGATACAGTAATTGCTCTTAGAGTTTGTAGTCAGAAGGCAGTCAGACACTAAATGCAATGAATGCTATAAAAGGACTAAGGAAATACATAAATCTGAGACTTACTAAGTAGGATATGGGTGAGTGGGTAGAAGGAAGCATCAGGCAAGTCCTCCTAGCCTAATTTTTGTGACCACAGAAACTTTATTAGTTTCATATGACGGAAGCCTCAGGGACTCTTGGCAGAAAGAGCCTTCCAGGGGGAATTCCTCAGAAGGGGCGGTGGGCTCTGCACGCTGTGTGCACTTCCTGCCCTATTCAGTACCCCTGGAGGTGTCTTAACTCAAGACCCATGGCAGACATTTTCTCCAGAGGGAACAAGTTCGCTCGCTCCATCTGATGAGAGTCGATGTAGATGGGGGAGTGCAGAGGAATGAATGAATGAGCTTAGGAGGTGTCAGTGGTGAACACACACATAATGAGCTGACAGTATAGCATGGACACGACAGCCAGAGCACCTTGGTTCCACTCAGCTGCCCTGCCGATGCGTGATATTGGCTGGTTTTATGCCTCAGTTTCCTCATCTGTAAATGGGAAATAAAATACCACATTATAGGATTATTGTGAAGATTCAATGAGTTGGTGTGAGACAGAAACAATGCCAGGCACAGGCTAAAGGTAAGCACTTAATAAATAGCCATGGGTGTTAGTATCATGATTATTATATGGTTTCATCCAGCTTACCTAAGGCATAATTTGCTGACAGCTCTTTCTTTGATGGAGTATAGCTGTGCCCTTTCATACCATATTTATGATACCCAACATCCCTACCTGACCACACATTGTTACTCTTCCCAAGGACATTCTAGGGCCCCATTCTTGTCCCCATCGCCACACAGAGTGCTGTCTTAACCTGGCCTAGAGTTCTGTATCTGGGGATAGCTCTTCATTAGGGTGGGTGGAGGTGTTCTCTGGACAGTTCCAGCCCCAGGAGTTACGGCTGCCTATAACATCACAAGAGCACTTGGGAAGATAAGGTCCTTGGCTCTGCAGTATTGGGTAAAGGGAAGTACTGGTATCACCTGTCTGCCCACCTGCACCAGGTGCAGCTGATGACTTTTAGCAGGAGCCAATGAAACATTTACTTCCTCCACCACGGGCAAGACCTTGAAAGTGCCACCTTGTCTCGCCCTTTGTCACTCTGCCCTGAATTGGCCATGAGTGATGAGAGGCTTCTGATGGAGGAGAACATGGTAGATGTGGGATGACCAAGGCCACGAAGCAGGGGCCAGGCCGGAGATGGGTTTGATTCTTGCTGAAGGGCTAGTGTGCAGTGGGTCGGATGGCCTCTGTACCATAGGGCTGAAAGGAATTTTCGTGTGGATTTGAGCTTTGTTCCTACACTGACTTCTTGTGCCGTGGAAACCTCCTTTATCAAATGGGAGTATCTCATACTCATTCATAGGCTGATGTCTGCATTTATTTTTTTATATTTTTTAAAAGTTTATTTATTTTGAGAAGGAAAGAGAGAGAATCCCAAGCAGGCTCTGTGCAGAGCCCAGTGTTGGGCTTGATCTCACAAACTGTGAGATCATGATGTGAGCAGAAATCAAGAGTCAGACACTTCATTCATCATCAGGGAAATACAAATCAAAACCACACTGAGATACCTACCACCTCACGCCAGTCACAGTGGCTAAAATGAACAAATCAAGAGACTATAGATGCTGGCCAGGATGTGGAGAAACGGGCACCCTCCTACACTGTTGGTGGGAATGTAAACTGGTACAGCTGCTCTGGGAAACAGTGTGGAGGTTCCTCAAAAATTTAACAATAGAACTCCACTATGTCCCAGCAATAGCACTGCTGGGGATCCACCCAAGGGATACAGAAGTGCTGATGCATAGGGGCACATGTACCCCAATGTTCATAGCAGTACTTTTAACAGAGGCCAAATCATTGGAAAAAACCTAAATGTCCATCAACTGATGAGTGGATCAAGAAGATGTGGTTTGTATATACAATGGAGTATGACATGGCAATGAGAAAAAATGAAATCTGGCCATTTGTAGCAATGTGGATAGAACTCGGGGGTGTCATGCTAAGTGAAATAAGTCAGGCAGAGAAGGACAGATACCATATGTTTTCACTCATAAGTGTAACAGGAGAAACTTGGCAAAGGACTATGGGGGAGGGGAAGGGGAAAAATAGTTGGGGAGAGGGAGAGAGGCAAACCATGAGAGACTCTTGAATACTGAGAACAAACTAAGGACTGATGGGGGAGGGGGAGAAGGGGAGAGGGGTGATGGTCACGGAGGAGGGCACTTGTGGGGAAGAGCACTGGGTGTTATATGGAAACCAATTTCACAATAAACTATAAAAGAAAAAAATGAGTCAGACACTTAACTGACTGAGCCACCCATGTGCTCCCCTTTTTTTGTATTTTTTAATCACCAAATATCTTTGTATTTTTTGCTACCAAAGCCTTAACATATAGGTGTATTTTCTTGTGAAACCTTTACATATAAATATAAGCAGACACTACTAATTAACAAAAATGAAATTATATTCTATATACATTTTTACAGATTATCTTCTTTTTGCCTGTTGTAGCCGAGACTTTTTCCCTGTATCAATATCTTATTTCGATCTACCTTATTTTTATTTATTTATTTATTTATTTATTTATTTATTTATTT